>NC_064922.1:169350914-169666748 GCF_023897955.1 Schistocerca gregaria
CTTTTAAATGTTTCTGTCTGCTGCTTAACACCTCCTCTGTGTGGTGAGTTAGTTTCTAAATACAAAGTAGCATATGCTGAATCCTAATAATTACTGCTACACCATACTGTACAAACAATGAACATTTAAGAAGAAAGATACATTGGTGATGAAATTACCTTTAATTTAGTGCCAACTCCATCAGTACCAGACACAAGAAGAGGATCACTATAACCAGTAGCAGGAACATCAAAAACACCTCCAAATCCTCCAATGGAGCCTAAGACACCAGTTCTGTTGGTTTTTTTTACATGTGATTTTATCTGATTTACAAGTGAGTCCCCTGCATTGATATCAACACCACTTTCTTTATACGTGAGGAGACCTTTCTGCAACAATGATCTGGACAGAAAACAAATACCAATTTAGTTGATCTGTTCACATTTACTGTCCCCCACCATCATTCAAGACAGGCAAATGCTCATCAACACACAATAACAGCACTTCCAGACAAGCACATGAGTGGTTTTGCTTTTTAGTTGATGAAAGGCATAAATTTCACTAAACAGCTCAGACACTGAGTCATTGACAACAATCAAAATTTGAGAATAAGATGTAATTGAATGGATAAGAACTCTTCTCACCAAGCAACAGCACAGCACACACATAAAAGAAGGTTATAATTACACATGCTTTCGAAGTCAGTGACTCCTTCTACCGACAGAAGGGTTGAGGGGGAAGAAAGAGGAGTCAAGGAAAAGGACTGGAGAGGTCTAGAAAAAGGGGTAGACTTTGGGAAAGGCACCCAGAACTGTGGGCCAGGCGAGACTTACAGGATGGGATGAGAAGGAAAGACTGGTTGTTGAGGACTGCACCAAACTATATTTGAAAACCTATGAGTTTAAAGATGAAAGATGGGGGAATATGCAAAACAGAGATTACTGGGCATTGTACATACCAGAGGAAGGGTGGGGAGGGGGGGGGGGGGCAGAAATACAGGTAAAAAAAGATAGATATAGAAAACTAAAATGGAGTGAAGGAAGGAGTAATTCCTGTGAAGAAAGGAGTAGTTACTGTGAAGAAATGCTGAGACAAAAGAAATGAACATAAATTAAGGTCAGATGAATGGCAAAAACCAAGGACATGTAGTAAAACTAGCTCCCACTTGCGGAGTTCTGAGAAACTGATATCTGGGTGAAGAATCCAGATGGCACCTGTGGTGAAACAGCACTGAGGACACAATTGTCACATTGTAGAGCTGTGTAACAGGATATTGCATGTTGCCAGTACACACCCTCTGGCTTTGTCCATTCATCCTGACTCATAATTTGGTTGTAGGCATGCCAATGTAGAAGGCCGAATAGTGTTTACATAACAGTTGGTATATGATGTGTCGTTTCACACGAGGCTCTACTTTTGATAGCATATGTATTGCCAGTTACAGGGCTGGTATAGGTGGAGGTGGGAGGCTGCATAGGACAAATCTTGCAGTGGGGACAGTTACAGGGGTAGGAGCCATAGGGTAGGGAGATGGGTGCAAAATGAGCATAGGGGCTGACAAGAATATTACAGAGATTAGAAGGAAGACAAAAAGCTGTTCTAGATGTGGTGAACAAAATCTCAGACAGAATGGATCTCATTTCAGGGCATGATTTTAGGGTTGGGTTTCTTGGGGGAGGAGACCAAACAGCGAGGTCATCTGTCTCATTGGATTGGGGAAGGAAGTTAGCCGTGCCCTTTCAAAGGAACCATCTGCCTGGAGCAATTCAGGAAAATCACGGAAAACCTAAATCAGGATGGCCGAGTGTGGGATTGAACCGTCGTCCGCCCGCATGCGAGTCCAGTGTGCTAACCACTGAGCCACCTAGCTCGGTCATGATTTTAGAAAGTCATGGCCTTGTCAGAGTAACTGATTAACACATTACAGACCAGGATAATATTGAGTGACAATTGGTGCACTCAGAAGTTGTTTTTTGGAGGGATCAGCAGTACCAGGATTGGATGTGATAGACTGGGAAATATACTTTTGAACTAGACTGGTGGAGTAATTATGTACAGTGAAGACTGAGGTGAGAATGGTGGTGTTTTTCTGCAAGAGGTCTGCATCCAAACAAACATGTTTGCCTTGAATGTCAAAGCTGTATGGGAGGGAAAGTCTGACGTGGGACAGATGGCAACGGTCAGAATGTAAGTACTGTTGTTTGATAGTAGGTTTAATGTGGACTGAAGCGTGTAGCTGACTTTCAATGAGAATGAGATCAACATTGAGGAAGATGGCATGGGATTTGGAATAGGATTATGTGAAATTCAATTGAGAAAAGGTATTTAGAGATTGCAGGAATTTTAACAGGTCAGCCTCACCATGAGTCCATATGGCAAAGATGTCATCAACATATCTAAACCAAACCAGGGGCCGAAGAGTTATGGGTTCCGGGAAAGCCCCCTCCAAGTGATCCATGAAAAGTTTGGAATAGGAAGGAGCCATCCTGGTTCCCATGGTCGTACCCCTGATCTCTTTGTATGTCTGCCCCTCGAAGGTCAAGTCAGTGACAGGTGCTTAAACAAGTGTGGGAACATTGCTAACTTTTGGATGAGTCGTCCCTCCTTCACAGCTATAGAGCGCACGCGCACACACACACACACACACACACACACACACACACACACACACACACACATGGTTACAGGATCCCAGGACCCCAGCTGACTACTTTTATGCTGGCTGCTGGAACTGCAGCTCAACTGGGATGAGAAGTTGTGTAGGGAGGAGAGCAGTAGGGGAGAAATGGGAGAAAAGACATGGGGACTGAAAAACATGGTTGGGCAAGGGTGGCTGGTTCCTGGGACAGAGAGGCAGTGGGCCTACAGGATAGGATACACTGGTGAGATCATTCTAGCCACAAACAGAGTGGATTGCACACAGTGTACAATGAAGTAGATAGAACAAGTTAAAAGAGTGACTTCATGTAGGAGGCTGTGAATACAGAATGTATGAAACTAGGGGTGCGCAAGAGCAGAAGTGAGTGTGGGTGAGAGTACCAGCCAGAAGACTGAGGCCAAGAGAATTACTGGATCGAAGTATTGTTGTGTTATAAGTTATATTTAATTCACAGGAGCTGGTTTTGAATGGAAGGATCTAGATGTCAGAGGTGTGAAGCAGCCACTGAAATCAAACATGCTGTGCTCAGCAGAATGTTCTGTCACTGGGTTGCCAACTCTGCTCTTGACCACAGTTTGGCAATGGCCATTTATTCCGCTGGTGGTTATACCCACATAAAAAGATGTGCAGAAGTTATAGCAGAACTGGTATATATTTATGCCCTTCATTGGACCACTCTAGTCATCTATACAAAGGTTTAAACAAAGAGTTACCATTATTCAGTAACACAAAGCAATTTAAAAAACAATGGTTATAAAAAGGATTATTACAATTTAACTAGTATATAAAGGGTTTTTTGCTCTATGTCTGCCCAATATTGTTTCATTCTTTCAGAAACGTTTTTTTCTTTCTTAACTTGATGTCACCTTTCCTGTATCTCCTTTATTGATCTTTATTTGTCACATGGTTTGTGTGCCTTTAAGTATTTTGGTTTCACTTGTTTGTTTCTTAATGTCATCTACTGTCACTTGCAGTTCTCTTACATTTTCCTTAATTTCTACAAGCCGTTCAGTGTTGCTCCTAATATTCCAAAATTTTTCTATTATTCTCTTACTAATTCTAATTATTAACAATGAAAGCAATCAATTATTGACAAAATTATTTAATCTGATAGATAAAAAATCTACTCACCAAGCAGTGGTAGAACACACACATAATTGGCAAGCTTTTGGAGCCAGTGGCTCCTCCTTCAGACAGAAGGGCCGAGGGGGAAGGAAGAAGGGTGAAGCAAAAGGACTGGAGAGGTCTAGGAAAAGGGGCAGATTTTGGGAAAGTCACCCAGAACTGCAGGTCACAGGATGAGAAGGAAAGACTGATTGTTGGGGACTGCACCAAACGAGATTTGAAACCCTGAGAGCTGAAAGATGGAAGACAGGGTAATATTAAGACAGAGATTACTGCTTAAACATGATGCATGAGTTAATCAGAGTGAAAAGTTAAGAGCATTGTATGTAACAGAGGTGGGAGGGGGACAGTAAAATATAGATGGGAAAGACAATGAAAGATGTAGAAAATTGAAACAGAGTGAAGCAAGGAGTAGTTACAGTGAAGAAATGATGAGATGGAAGAAATTAACATAAATCAAGGCCAGGTGGGTGGCGAGAACTGTTCTTAACACCTCTGAAGATTTTTCATTTACACATCTCATTTCCCACACCTCATATTTACCTTGTGAATGTGCATTTTCAGTATTTCAGTTGTCTGGCAAAGATGATAAGAGATGTGAGGTTTTATTACATCAACTCTACAGTTAATGTAAAAGTGATTTTTCAGCTAGAGGAATCTTGAGTTAGTCTGGTTGGCCCATCAACTCTGTATGGCAAATTATAGCTACACTGAATAGCATTTATGTTTTTATTATCTTTAGTGTACTTTCAGGAATCTATATTAAAATCACCAGCTAAAACAATACCTATATTCTTTCACTTCTTATGTACAATGTCAATCATTTTTTCCATGTTTTGTATACAGTCATCAACTATGCTACTAGAAGATCCCTACAGCCCTATAACACCCATGGGAACTTTGTTTACCACTAACTTTATTGCTGAAATTTCACATGTCATTTCCACTCTAAGTTCTGTGCTCATATCCAGGTTTTGGACCTGTAGATGGTCTTTACAATGTATGACGGCTTTTATGTTCTAATCTACTGAAATTATGGGACAGAGTATAGCTGCTTAAATTAGTCATAGTAATTAAATTATTGGGCAAACCATGTTCTCCTCACTCAGTGCTTGCTGTAATTTTATGCATTTGTTGCTCAGGTACTGCATGTTTTGATGTAGCACTTTGAGATCTGTTTTGATTTTTGTCTTTTCAGTTTTTCTGTGATATATTTGGTTTAGATGCTGCAGAAATGTTAACATTTTCTCATTTACTATATTGTTTACCACCCCCATTAGGCTATTTTAGTGTTCATTGTTTGTGATTTTGCAGACATCTGATTTTACTTAAAGTGGGAGAGCCTAGTCTATTCAAATGTAAACCATCCCTCCCCAAATCATCTGTGATTTAAAAATTCATTCTGATTGATGAAATTGTTCCAAGCGTTGCGTTGATTTCTCACACCACTGTTTATTTCACAGATGTACTTTTCACATAGCGGCCTCCTACTTATGAATTAATTTAAATGATGACTAAACACTTTTTGCTAAATGAATCAAGTTTCTAGCTGCATTGATAACTTCTTCCTCTCTGCTGTTTCATACAGAATTTGTCCTAACATGGATGATTACTCCTTTGTGATCTCATATGGATTCCACTGCATTTGCTGCCACATCATTTTTTTATGTCAAAATGTTTTTAATATGTTTACCAAGTTGATTAGTTCTAATCCCAGGATGAACATCGATTTTGCTGTCTAGAACTATTACATTTGTTAACAGAGAATTGCCCATTATCAAATATTTATTGGGTAATATGATTTTCTCTCTTTATTATCAACCATGTTTTTATTTTTATTATACTTCATTGTCTTCCATTTGTATTTCAAAACTGATTTCCCAAGTACTTTATTTGTTGTATCTTCGTTGGATACGCAGTCTGCCATTTGTTTGTCACCATAAGCACACGCGTTTGGTTCTTGTTTTTAACAAACACACAACTAATTCAGTTACTAGCTTTACATTTTTTTTCCTCGAGTGCCAATATTTGGATTTTAAGTGTCGCTATGTTACTCCACAGTAATTTAAAAATTTAGTCTTTTGAATTCAGTGCACTTTGTAATTCTGCTATTGCTATATGTAAATAGTTACGGTATATTCAAAGGATACTTGTCGATTATAATTTTCAGTGTCATTTCCACACATTTGTCATGTAGTAAAAATTTATAGTTAACACAAGATGCCTTTGACAACGTGTTCTTTGCATTTTTTACACATCAAACTGTTGACCTTTTGATTTGTGCAGAGGAGAGTGGGAG
This sequence comes from Schistocerca gregaria, assembly GCF_023897955.1. Taxonomy (NCBI): domain Eukaryota; kingdom Metazoa; phylum Arthropoda; class Insecta; order Orthoptera; family Acrididae; genus Schistocerca; species Schistocerca gregaria. The sequence goes on from NC_064922.1 coordinate 169,356,977, forward strand.
AGGAGAGAGAGAGATGGGATAGAGGGAGTGAGAGAGTGGGTGAGAGAGGGGGTGACGAGGTGAGAGAGAGGGGGTAGAGAGAGGGAGGGATAACAGAGAGAGGGAGGTAGAGAGAGGGGGATAGAGAGAGGGAGGGGGATACAGAGGGGGGAGAGAGGAAGGGGGAGAGAGGGGTAGCAGAGAGGGGGAGGGGTAGTGATGGGGAGGGGTAGTGACGGGGAGGGGGGAGAGGGGTAGCAGAGAGGGGGAGAGAGGGGCACTGTGATTGCACTGTTTCCTTGATGCCATTTTGCATTGTGTCAGTACTACAACTCAGCTGGGTTGAAGGATTGTGATGGGTAGAGTTTGTGAGAGGAGAAACAGGCAGTGTACATTAGGGAGAATAAGGGTAGGACAGCTGATACTAGGGTGGGAGAGGCTGCAGCAAGTGCATAGGGTAAGAATGTACTGACGAAAAGATTTTGAGAGGGGGAGGGGGGAGAGCGGGGCAGGGGAAGAGAGGGGGAGAGATGGAGGAAGAGGGGAGAGAGGATTGGGGGGAGGGGGCGGCCGAGGGGGGAGGGGGCGGCCGAGGGGGGAGGGCGCGGCCGAGGGGGGAGGGCGCGGCCGAGGGGGGAAGGGGGCGGCCGAGGGGGGAGGGCGCGGCCGAGGGGGGAGGGCGCGGCCGAGGGGGGAGGGCGCGGCCGAGGGGGGAGGGCGCAGCCGAGGGGGAGGGGGCGGCCGAGGGGGGAGGGGGGCGGCCGAGGGGGGAGGGGGCGGCCGAGGGGGGAGGGGGCGGCCGAGGGGGGAGGGGGCGGCCGAGGGGGGAGGGGGGCGGCCGAGGGGGGGAGGGCGCGGCCGAGGGGGGAGGGCGCGGCCGAGGGGGGAGGGCGCGGCCGAGGGGGGAGGGCGCGGCCGAGGGGGGAGGGGGCGGCCGAGGGGGGAGGGGGCGGCCGAGGGGGGAGGGGGCGGCCGAGGGGGGAGGGGGCGGCCGAGGGGAGAGGGGGCGGCCGAGGGGAGAGGGGGCGGCCGAGGGGGGAGGGGCCGGCCGAGGGGGGAGGGGGCCGGCCGAGGGGGGAGGGGACGGCCGAGGGGAGAGGGGACGGCCAAGGGGAGAGGGGACGGCCAAGGGGAGAGGGGACGGCCAAGGGGAGAGGGGACGGCTAAGGGGAGAGGGGACGGCTAAGGGGAGAGGGGACGGCTAAGGGGAGAGGGGACGGCTAAGGGGAGAGGGGACGGCTAAGGGGAGAGGGGACGGCTAAGGGGAGAGGGGACGGCTAAGGGGAGAGGGGACGGCTAAGGGGAGAGGGGGACGGCTAAGGGGAGAGGGGACGGCTAAGGGGAGAGGGGACGGCTAAGGGGAGAGGGGACGGCTAAGGGGAGATGGGACGGCTAAGGGGAGAGGGGACGGCTAAGGGGTGCAGCTGTGGGGGGGGAGGGGAAGGGCGAGATAGGGAGGGGGAGTGAGCAGGTTGGGGAATAGGGAGGGGGAGTGAGCAGGTTGGGGAATAGGGAGAGAGGGGGAATGGGGGAGGGAATGAGCAGGATGGGGGATAGGGAGAGAAGGGGGATGAGGGAGAGAGGGGGGGATGGGGGAGCACAAGAAGGGAGGCGGAGAGAGAGAGAGAGAGAGAGAGAGAGAGAGAGAGAGAGAGAGAGAGAGAGGAGGGGGGGAGTGAGAGGGGGGGTTGCACACGCACACACACTTCAGTGTGCATGTTCGTGCTATACAGGGTGTGACAGAATATACAGGATATAACAGAAAAATCTAGTAAAAATGGGCTCTAAAATGCATACCTTAACAGCTATGAGCACTTTTTCATCACTGCTACTGTGAAACCCATTTCTTCAAATGAAGAAGTGGTCATAGCTCTTAAGGTATGCATTTTAGAGTTCTTGTTTACTACACTGTTTTGCTTCATATGATTGTTGTTGTCATGTCCCTGAATACTGACCACTCATCCTGGGACACCCTGTATAGCTAGGAGGAAGGAATAATACAAACGTTCCTAATGTGGTTTACGTGCCTTTCGATGACTCAGTTATTTGAAGAGTTATAACCTTCACTCCTTCCATTATTTGTGTGGCAAATAGTTCAGCTTTCAGCTGCAGTGACTCCAAGCGTCGCAGTTAACACAGCTGTTATTTTGCTTTTATGGACCTGGGCTTTGGTTTGGGACTCTGAGTGATTTTGTGTAAGACTATTCTGCCCTGTCTATTAGTGCTGATTTAAGCTCATGTTACTTGTAGTCATAACATACACACTATACTTCGTTTTTGGCCATCACTTGGCATTAATCTCAATTTACACATGAGATGTGGTTCATGGCAGTGCACTTCTTAGTTTGTATCCAGCAGCAAGACAAAAACTTTAAAAAATGACTATCTGAGTTAACACAGACCTGCAGTTGTTTCTTCCTCAGTTCAAAACAGTTCTCCATATTACTGCTCATGAGGCAACACACCAGCTCAACCATTCTTTCCTACCAACAGAGTGTAAGGACACATCTGCAACAAATTGCTCTTTCAGTCCCTTCAAGTTGATTATTTAGTATCACACTCGTATGAAAGAGTATAGTTGTAGCAAAAGTCTGTGTTGCGCACAGTAAAATTTCGATCAGGTGGACATCCTTGATGACACCAGACAGTAGCCTCGAGAAACTGTCTTTGTGCAATCTGTGAGCTTGGTCAAATCCAACATCACAAGGTAAATGTCACATACTCACCATAACTAGTCCAAAATGTATCTAAAGAATAGAGTGACAGACTAGTGTGGTGCGTAACAAACTGTTTTGTGCAGTTAGCAAACTGCTTGTCCATTGCTGCACAATTCTACTTCAATATTCCAGGTGCACTTCTAGCATCAGATATGTTTACACAACCCCCTTGAACAGCTTGTAAACAAACGTTGTAACTTTGTACTCTAACACAGTATAAGCTGCTTCTGTTGATATTATCTTCTGGTGGTGATAAAAGACTGACTATAATGAAGCTTGGTATAGGGGAAGAAAAATATTCTAGGTCAAAAGATAGTTCTGCAGCAACACGTCATGACAAATAGTGCTTTAGTAATGAAGTGTTTCATTTTTTATTTATTTCTTACTGCTCACCCTTTATATTTCATAGTCATTCAATATTTTTCTGAATCTTTTTTTTAAAAAAGAAGGCACATATCTAATTTCCCCTCTTTCCTACCCATCATTTTTTTTACTCTACAGCTGTCAAATCAAACTGTCAAACCTTCAAATTATAGAGAATTAGTTCTGCTTTCATTTACACAGCTTATACTCTTCTTATCAAATTCCACGAGGCAGAATGTTTGGCCAGTATTTTTTGCCTTCAGGCAGTGAAATTGCAAGTATTTGTCAACCAAAATATTATTGCACCTGGGAGTGAGAGTGCTTTGGTCAGCTTATTGTAAGTTTTTATCATGATATTTCATGAGAACATGCTGAATCACTTGATAGTATATGCACAACTCTCCTGAAATAATTAACAATGTGATGCATTTTTCTTAGCCACCACTGTACTTGTTTACTGTAATGTCGCCACACATTCCCAATAACAGCCATGAGAGGCCAAATGCAATAATATTGTGGACAGGTAATACTGATGACAGACACATATAAAAGTAGAAAATACTGATTCAGCTTTCAGAACTGTTAGTGCTTTTCTCAAGGAGGAAAAGGAGTAGGTTGGGAAAGGTTGGAATGAAGGACAGGTCACTCACATTCAAGTCTGATAATGAGGGAAGACAAAGGTAAAGGGAAAGGCATCAGAGAGGGTTGGAGATCAGAGTTCCATATTCATTATGCACCATACAACTGATTGTATAATTTAAATGGATAGATAAAAAAAATCTACTCACCAAGGAGCAGCTTATCTACCTATTTTTTATCTATCCATTTGTCTATGCATTATCAATAATTGATTATTATAATTAAAAACAAAGATTCCAAGACTTACCAAGTGGGAAAGTGCCGGTAGATAGGCACAATGAATAAAACACAAGCACACACACAGAGAATTTCGAGCTTTCGCAACCGGCGGCTGCTTCGTCAGGAAAGAGGGAAGGAAAAGGAAAGATGAAAGGATGTGGGTTTTAAGGGAGAGGGTAAGGAGTCATTCCAATCCCGGGAGCAGAAAGACTTACCTTACACACACACACACACACACACACACACACACACACACACACACATCCATACCTACACAGGGTATCTGTGTATGTATGGATGGATATGTGTGTGTGTGTGTGTGTGTGTGTGTGTGTGTGTGTGTGTGTGTGTGTGTGTGTGTGTGTGCGCGTGTGTGTGTGCGTGCGCGCAAGTATATACACCCTGTGTCTGTGTATGTATTGATGGATATCTGTGTGTGTGTGTGTGTGTGTGTGTGTGTGTGTGTGCGCGCGCGAGTACATACCTATCCTTTTTCCCCCCTAAGGTAAGTCTTTCCGCTCCCGGGATTGGAATGACTCCTTACCCTCTCCCTTAAAACCCACATCCTTTCATCTTTCCTTTTCCTTCCCTCTTTCCTGACGAAGCAGCCGCCGGTTGCGAAAGCTCGAAATTCTCTGTGTGTGTGTGTGTGTTTGTGTTTTATTCATTGTGCCTATCTACCAGCGCTTTCCCGCTTGGTGAATCTTGAAATCTTTGTTTTTAATATATTTTTTCCATGTGGAAGTTTCTTTCTATTTTATTTACATGATTATTATCATTGTTATACAACTGATTGTGTCACATAGCCTAGTGAGATTCTGGCCTTATAAGCTTTCCATCCTTAATTTTTGTTCTCCAAAATTTTGTTTTGACATAGAGACTGTTGGCTACATTCAACTGGTCATAATAGTAAATATAATATCTAGTGTGGCTTTAAAAGTATTTCTGGCGTGTGAATAACAATAGTAATTCGAATAATGAAAACTATAGATGTCTTCCACGCTTAAGCTTTCGGTAAGGAAACATAGTTAATAAAGGTGAATAGAACCAAACTGCACACAAATATAATCACATTATGGGCCAGCAGATTACAAGAAAAGCAGACAAGAAATGTGAGAAATGACATATAAACAGTAAAGAGACCCTGGTTGCATTTATGAGGCATGGTTTTATTTTAATTACTGTTTTGAAATTTAAAAAAGGTGTGCTAAGATATCTCAATAATTTTATTTTTACATGAAAGCCTGTACCTTAATCTACTCTTCTACATAATTTCCGTCAATATTGAGGCACTTGCATTAAGGTTGTACCAGTTTTTGAATACCCTCCTCATAGAAGTCTACCGCCCAGGTGTTTCTTCAAGTGCAGGAATGGATGGTAGTCACTGGGCACAAGATCGGGACTGTATGGAGGATGATCTAGAGTTTCCCATCAAAAAGATGTGATGAGATCTTTGGCCTGATTTGCCACATGCGGACGGGCATTGTCTTGCAGTAAAACGATGCCCTTGCTCAACTTCCATGGACTGTTGCTTTGATTGTGGTGTGATGTAGGCCACTCACATTTCATCACCCATAACAATTTGGCTTAAGAAATCATCACCGCCATTGTGGTACTGCTCAAGGAAAGTCAATGCACTGTCTAAATGTTTGGTTTTGTGCACATCTGTCAATATTTTCGGTAGCCAATGTGCGCACACTTTCAGCAATTCAAGTACTCGGTCACAATGCCATACAAAACAATATGAGAAACATTAGGATAGTTATACTGCAAGAAGGAATTTGTAAAGCGTCTGTTTTCTCTCACATTATTTTCCACTGCACCAAACTTTCATTAATGACCGAAGGATGCCCACTCCGTTCTTCATCATGCACATTTGTGCAGCCATCTTTAAATGCTCTCATCCACTTTCTTAGCATTCCATCACTCATAATGTTTTTTCCGTAAATTGCACAGCTCGCACGATGAATATCGATCACTTTTAGGCCTTTAGCACTAAGAAATCTTATAACAGCCCGTACTTCACAGTCAGTGGGACTCACGATTATCGGAGGCATCTTAAACACTCAGTACACAACGTAAACAAGGAAGAAGCAGACTGTAATGGCGTCAGTGCATAGATTAAGGTACAGGCTTTTATGTAAAAATAAAATTATTGAGATATCTTAGCACGTCTTTTTTTAAATTTCAAAATGGTACTTACTTAAAAAAAACATGATTCGTACAAGGAGTGTGTAACCTCTTTTGACACAGGCTTGTTAAAGAAGACAAAGATAAGCACATGAGACAATCTGGAGAATGGACAGGTGAAAGCACTGTAAAGAATGGATACAGATGTCTCAAACTACAGTCACGATATTTCTAGGTTAAAGCTGATCTTATTTCTTCACCAACTAATAAGAAACATCAAAAGATAGGAAGAAAATGTTAATTTTGCTGGATGAATAAGGAAGTCTAGAAATGTTTTGTAGTCAAACCAAAATTGCATATAACTCTTATGTATTAAGAAATTAATTTCTTCATAACATTTCCATCCACCACGAGTGAAATGTTACACACATATGCATTATACAGATTTCTGAGACAAACTAAATGCTGTGCTACGTTACCTTGCTATTCCTTTGTGAGCTATGTCTGTGCGGTACTGTGCACCATCAAAGTTTATAGTGCTAACACACATCTTCCTTGCCCTTGCTGCAGCAACAGTTAAGTCATGAGCAAGAGCCACTGTTATTAGCACTCTGCCCCCATTAGTGACAAGCTCGCCTGATGCATTTTGTGCTGTACCACTGTGAAACACGAGATTATTGGGTATTTGCATTGCTTCCTCAATCCCTGAAACAGAGTTCAAAGTTTACATTTAGTTATATTGTTCCCATCAATACCAAACTGACAGAAATAAAAAATTCTGTAAGAAGTAATAAGTGTATAAAACTCAATCACACCCAAAGCTACATGACTGGGATACAACCAACATTACATTTCTGAAATGAATGGAAAAAATGCTGATCCAGTATATGCAATGTCTCACACCCAAGGACAGTACATTTCTGTGTCGTTTTCAAAGGACAATCTTTTCTCTTAAAGAGCCAGTAAAACTTAGATCTCCTTCACCTACTGTCAACAATCAGATCTGGCAAGGATGTTGAGAAGTCAGAGGTACAGGCTGTACATTACACCAATGATTAAGTATAAGACTAAAAAGGTGATTTTGTAAATAAAAGATTACTACATTGACTTAAAAATATTATATATTTTGTTTAAGGATTATGTCTGGAAAATGGAATTAATCCATGCGAATAGTGGTGAGCAATATTTCACCGACAACTGAGGACACCTATGGTTCGTTAAACATATGTATGGAGAACAGGGTCCGAACATGTAATAAAACAATTCTGTCAAAATTTTCAATTATTATTTAGTAGCTTTCAAGCATAAACAGGTGCAGATATACTTAGACAGTTTTCAATGTGGCAGATCACCTGACCACAGGGAACTGGTGCAAGAAATTAAAGGCTATCTATGCGTTGGCTGTTTTGAGAGAACAATAGCCAATAAACAGGAAATTGTTCATGATTCACAAGGAAACTACGATAATGTAAAAGAGGGTAGCAGGGACCTGAAATCAATCCTCAATCATTAGGATTCCCAAACATTATAAGGGAGCGTCACAAACAACCACCTGGATAATGCAACAATCATGACACCACTCAGCTATCACCTCATACAATCAAAAATAATCAGTTACTGATAATATAATGTAAATGGATAAATAAAATCAGCTTTTTTAATATATCGGTTTACATTATATTATCTCATACAATCAGTTTCTATCAGGAGCTGGACAGATTGAATCCCTACAATCAGGTGAGAATCTCCAAATCTTCGGCTGCTGTCACAGCAAATTAGCACAATGAATATGTTGTCAAGTCCAAGCAACAAGTTTCTAAACAGAAGGGGAAGAGGAAGCAAAATGAAATTTGATGGGTTGGGAGGGTATGTAATGTTATTTCAGTGATCATGGTATCGAGTCAAATTTTCAAAGAACTTTGATGTACTAGTTCATATATCAGTATGGAACTGCATCTACTCTGGCCTGGATGCTTACAATAATTTGGTTCGAAAGGGTATCATGAAGCCGATGTATCCTCTCTGAGGTAAGATGGCCCACAACTGTTGTAATTAGTCCTTGAGGATACTGGCACTGCGAAGGAGTTGACATCCAAGCTGATCCCATGTATATGTTCTGTTAAGAACAGATTTGGGATGGCCATTGTAGTCTCAATGTCTTTCAAACAGTACATAGATGTGTAGATGCATGCTGTAAGTGTGGATGAGAATTGTTCAGCTGAAAAAAGGCACCACGATACTGTTGCAAGAGAGGTAACACATGAAGATGCAGGATGTCTCTATGGTTGTACAATTAAGAGCTCCCTCAATCACTACCACCAGTTAACTGAAGTCATACCTGAGGGCTCCCCATACCTTGAGTCAGAAGTAACACTGCTGTTCCTCTCGAAGATATAGGAAGAATGTGATCTCTCCCCAAGTCACCACTGTAAAGAATCGTGTTTCATTGCTGAACTCAATGCAATGCCATTCATCAGTAGTCTATGCTTCCTGGTCATAGCACCACTTCAAATGCACCACTTCTGAAGTGGTATTAATGGCAGCAAACACACGGGATGTTAATTCTCTAGTCCAGCTATTGCTAGTCTCTGATCAATGGCACAGGATGACACAGAATATTACTTGTTCTTGGATGGCAGGTCCGGATACAAAGGTGTTACAATGTGCTCAGTCACGATCAGATGTGGTCGACTGGAACCTCGATGATGAGTACCCCCGTCCTCACATTCCCCTGTAGTTCAGCATCAGACAGCTGTCATGTCCAAATGCTCTGCCAGTCTGGATAGTGCACAATTCAATCAGCTGGCTAAGTTGAGACCTACAATGAGGCCCCTTTCAAACCCCGTGAGGGGCCGATAATGCTCTCTAAGAAGAGTTCACAGCATCTACATATACTTCACAGTGATCACTAAACATCTGACATGGTTCACACTCCCAATATATCCCTATGGGACCTTGTAATAATACTGAATACCTACAACACTAATGCGCCCTGGTAGCCGTTCTACCTGTCACAGAGAAATTTAACTCTAAATCATTTACACACTCATCAATGGTGTGTACAAGTACAAAGTTACACTGACTTTTGACCTTGTCTTCTGTGTGCTTTACTTGTTTTGTCAGGCAGTGTATAGTGACTGAAATGAGGCATGCTTCAACTTGTTCCCAAAAAGATGGGTTATATCTGGCAGGAGCACAGTGTGCTAATATACAGATGCTGTATACGAAGATCAGTAAAGATCATAATACCCCATTTACATTCATTCTGAGTTAAACATTTCAAAAACTCTTGCAGTAAATACAATCAAATGATCTGAACATTACCAATCAATGGTGGAAAATGTTTAAATGGGAGGATCCTAAGCAAATCTACTGCTTTATTATTGCTGATAGAGCTGAGTGTTGTGCATTCCAAATAAAAAATTCCTGACAAAACAATTAATTAGTTGTAATACATATTAGATTGCCGTGATACGACAAGTCGAAGGTAGTAAAACACTAGATCCATTACGTTCATTCATTATTTTGGTTATATGCTGCAAACTGTTCATTCAGTTAAATAACATTCTTGGCTCTTGTTACATACAGACTGCAGTAACTTGTTTACCTAATATTATGAATGTGTAAATACATCACCATATGCAAAGTAAATTAGTATATTGTATCCTTATGTATAAGAATAATAAGTGGTGCATTAAATAATTACCAGTAATAACTTTGCCTTTGGTAGATGACTCAGGATATTTCTGACTTGCCATTACAACTCCAACCGCATAGAAATCTCTCTTCCATTTCAGATTCACATTTTTCAGCAAATTAGTGCAGCAAGCCTGTATGAAACACATTTAAAAAAAATTAATATTCCTGTCAATATCCAATTCTTAACTCTCCAAAAATAATAATTTTCAGTGAAAAATGTTGCAGTAACTGCAGTTCATACTCATGGTACATACCCTCATGACCTGATACAGGTCTGAGTCAAGCAGAGGAAGAATCACTTGAGTTTCCGGATCACCAAATCGACAATTGAATTCCAGTACCTTAGGGCCATCGTTCGTAAGCATCAGTCCAGCATATAACACTCCTGGAAAAAATCATATACCAGAATAGAGGAGTTAAGTTGTGCAGAACCCTTACTTAAGTGAGATACTGACTGTGCATACAAGAAGTTTGGTAACCAAATAAAAAAAAAAGAGTGACAGTGTCAAATTTTTCAGTCATAGTGTCCTTTTTCACTGACCATATAAGAAAGTATTCACCTACTGACTTATTATTTTCTGGAGCACCACCCAATTACAACTAAAAAAGGAAAAAGAAAATCTCTCAGAGTTGTATATGATAACTCAGTTACAATATTCAGGAAGAATTTACAGAGTGAAAAATGGGAAGAAGTTTACCAAGAACACACAAGGAATTTTAATATTTTTCATAATAATACTCTTACAAGATAACAAATCCAGTTTTTCCTTTGCAACCCATCAATGAAATTTACAGTGAAAGCTGAGAAAAACTGGCAACTATCTGGAATCAGAAAATCTAGTGCTGCGAAGAGGGAGCTTTATTTTTTCAGGGAAGTCATTGTTCTGCATTTAGTTTTGAAATATGGGTCCTCAGCTTCTCCAAATTTCTCTGCGGAAGTTATTGTACAACATAGGCTGTTCTTATTTTTGAAATGAACACTTTGGTTTATGATTTTGCAACATTAAATATTTTTTCTCCGTTGGGCATTTTCAAGATACCTCCATCACAGCGAAAAACTACAATCACATATCTTACTTTCCACACATTAATGTGGTGAAAGTTCCTTCTAATGATTTTTAAGGAAACCTATAATAAAGGTTGCTTTTGAATGTGGTGGTAATGAGCATAACTTCCACAAATGTCAATTCCATATGTAGAATAGTAAAAAGCAGCCCTTACGCGAGTCTTTTTCACTGTGCCAGCATCAGCCACACTAAATCTATTGGTTCACATTTAAAATAAAATTGCAAAGGATTGCTTAACATTTCAACTTAAATGTGAACCAACAGATTCAATGTAGCTGACACTGGCACAGTGACAAAGGCCCACATAAGGGTTACATTTTATATTTTAAATACGAAATTGATATATGTGTGAGTTGTGTCCATTACCACCATGTTCATAAGCAACTTTTATTAGAGGTACCATCAGATGGAGCTTCCTTCACACAAATGAGTTCAAAATAAGACATGATTAGACTTTTTCACTGAGATGGAGATAGTTTGAGAATGCCCAAGGGGGTGAAATTAGCTAATAGAGCGAAATCATGAAATAAAGTGTTTATTTCAAAAACAAAAACAGCCTATGCACGGCAATGACTTCCCTGAAGAAATTTTCAGCTGCAGTTGATATATACAGAAGGCCACTGAGAGCTTTATTTCATGCAAAGGGATAACTGTAGACAAGACTTAAAAACACACTGCAAGCAGTATTGCAAAATTCTTCAATGTGTCATCAAAAATTCAAAAACCATGTACTATGCACAAAAACTTAATATTCCATAAACTAGGCAAGAGAAATTTGGAGCATTATTAGGCATGAAGTGAATAAACTCAGCAAGGCAAATATATTGAACTCCCAGATGACATTGGCATCAAGGCAGATAATACAAAATTAAAATCTTTGGGTACTAAATTCAATGTCCCAACAGTAGCTGAAAACATAGGGACAAAAAACTGTCCATCAAAGTCAGATCCAGTCAACTTACTTAGACACGTAATCCCTACTCCACCACCAGATGTCAGTTTTACCAACACCTGTGTCAGAGAGATTACTACACTCACAAGTCACTAAAAATAAGTAACTTTTTGGCTACAATGGTATCTCAGCCAACATACTAATCTCTTTTGCTGACATGATAGTATCACTCATACATTATCTTCGTGATCAGGTGATAAGTAAAGGAGTATTTCCTGGGGGAGGAAGCATGCAGTGGCAACACATATATACAAAAGTTGAGATACGCAACTGATGTCTAATTGTAGACAAATCTCCTTCCTTCCCATGTTCTCAAAAATATTTGAGAAAACAGCTTACAACAGAATACCCAACCAACTTTCTGAGAATAACCTTTTACTCTACTAAGGGTGCAATCTTCCATTTCACAAACTCATTTCCGGCAGAACTAAACAACAAAAATTGCCCTGCTGGTGTTTTCTGTGATCATGCCAAGACGTATGACTGTAGATACCATAAAATTCTGCTAGGGAAACTGGCATGGCAATTAAGTCCTTCCCCTCACTTGAATGAAGTCATATGTAAACAACAGAAAACAGTGTCATAAAATAATGATACAACATGTAAATTCTGCCTAACTCTAATATTTGTCCTTAGACTTTGTTTTGCCTGGTACAGAGGTAGTTAGCTATGGACTTGATTAGTGTGTTGCATCCATAAGTAGGTTTACACTAGCAGTTTGAGGTTATGTTGTATGTTGTTGCCTATGTGAATAGAATGTACAGAACAGTATTTTTTTTCTCTCTCCAGCATAATGGTAACACAGCCATAATTACAGTGATATTTGTGATTTGTTTGTGGAACATTTCCCACACATCCAACCTCCATTTTGATGAGGTATCTGCAAATTAAATTTAGGATTTGAAGAGACTATCTTGGTAGCATTGCTTCTTTATTCAGGTGGGCCAAAGCCTGTTATTACAGAAGAGAGTTCTAATGTTGATGTGCAATGTTCTGTGCAAACACCAACTAAATTTCAAAGAAAAATGTTCAAGGAGAATGAACTAGCAAGAACAAGCCAATATAAGATTCAAAAGAAGCTGAAATTGAGATCACAGAGACATGCTTCACTTCAAGGCCTCAATGAAGATGATCCAGACAGGCATCTGGAATTCTTTGAGATGCACGCTGTTCAATAAGCAGCCAATCCCAAGTTTTACAAAAGCATTCTTTGAAGTGATGTAGCAACTTTTATGGTGAATGGCAGAGTCTCTGCTGAGATTATACGAATCCCTATGTGGTGATGAAGACAAGAGTTAAATGTTCCTGGTATGATGGGCTTATCGGACCTTATTTTTGCTAAGGGTAATATCAGTTCTGTAAATTATCTAGATATGCTTCAAGAAGTGTTGTTAGAAACAGAAAATAGCCCACTCCACTTTTTTTAACATCTGCAGCTGCCTAAGGAAAAGATTATATGGCAACAAGATGGAGCACTCCTGCACTAAGGAGTTACTGAGACTTTCTGAATGAAAATTTTGATGAATGGATTGGCAGACGGGGTTAATAAATGGCTTCCGAAGTCCCAGGTATCACACACATAGATTTTTCAGTGTAGGGAATACAAAAAAAAGGTATATTCTGTCAAGATTTGTTATCTTCAGTATCTGAAGGAACAAATCCAATCAGAACTGGACAACCTACAGTCACAAAAGACGTGTGACAAAATTTGTAAATCAGTGTTGAAAAGATGCATTGTTTGCTAAGAATGGTGTGGTAATTGCTTTAAGCATCTTTTGCAGGTTCACAGCACTCTTCATATATTTCCGTGATGATGATAAATTTGTATTTTCATTTGTTTAGAAATATTGCACCACATGCAATTTTGGCAACTAACTTATGGTCTACTTGAGTACATTAGCACCAGTCGTAGCTTTTTGTTAGCATACTTTAAAAAAGTACCCAGCCATGGTTGCCTCTGCCTGTTAACATATAACTTGTCCCTCTACATCCCCGAAGATTCTCCTTGATGATATATGAATGAATGAATGCCATTGCTAATCTCAAATCTTATTGCATTGTTACTCTGTCACAATTTAATACCTTAATTAGAGTAATCACTGAGGCAATTCTTTTTTCAAGTATCATAAGGATGAATAGCTATGCGCACTGACCAATTAAGTCTGAACATACCTACAAAAGGTGTATTCTCCTTTCGCAGCCCGTCAACTGCTCTCTGCAACACTTTCTCTTCAACCATCTGCAGCTCCTTTGCTGATATTAGAGGACATGGACAATATGCACCCATTCCACCTGTGTTAGGACCTTCATCATTATTTTTTAATCTTTTGTGATCTTGGGAAGGTAACATGGCTCGTATTGTGTTACCATCTGAAAATGCTAATACCTGTAAGTGGGAAGAAAGAAATATTTGAAAATTTTTTTCACCTACAAATTGTGTCTACATATAGAAATAATAACTTTAATGTCTTAAAATGTTCGAAGTCAATGGTGCTCTTGCAATAATATATATGACTAATAAAGATATATCCAGTACTTTCAAGATTTTTTGTTCTATAGCTTTACAATATCAACTATGTTTAAAATGTAGCAATTAAATATGACGTCATTCTTCAAATATTTAAAATGTCATATGTAGCAGAAAAGTGAAAGTAATGCAAGCTTATAAACTATTGATGATAGATGTACTAATTATGGTACATTCAGCAGATCTTACTGGAGCTATATTCTGCTTAGATAATGTTTGACTCTTCTTCATGTAATGCTCATGTTCATTTGTAAGTGTAATTATTTGATGTACGTGGCTGTGAAGAGTGTTTAAGGAATGTGGTCTTATACTTATCTTGTTTATATTTCTGAGAAAAGGAAAAGAGTTAAAGATGTAGGGTTATCTACTTTGTATAGTATTTTTACAATTCAGTTTTGCTGAAAGAATATCCTATTTACTAGAGCGGCATTGATCAGAAGATATCTTAAGATAATGGAGTGGAAGTTCCCAAAATAAGCTGACACATTTGTCTTTAAATCAACATAAGGAGAGATACTTGTAACAGTAACACATACTGAAATGAGTTTCTTGATTAGCATACCTGTGTGTTGCCTCCAGTTAAGCTTGCAATCCATCTAGACTCCAACGTCTTTTTCAGATAGTGCTTTATTTCTGGCACCAGAAAGTAATTTTTGTAAAAGACATCACATTTACACCAGTGACTGTAACACTTTCTTTATTTCATGATTGCAATTTTGGTCTTAGGCCATTATCAAGTGAAAATATTATGGCTATTAGGCCATGTCAACCTAAAATTAGCTGACGCATTTTTATGTTATTATCATTACTATTAAATACATTGGTGACGCCGTTACATAGTGCAAGCATCACCAATGTATTTAATAGTAGTGACAATGACATATAAATGTGTCAGCTCATTTTAGATTGACATGGCCTAATAGCCATAACATCTTCACTTGATAATGGTCTAAGGCCAAAATTGCAATCATGAAATAATGAAAGTGTTACAGTCACTGGCGTAAATATAATAAAGGTCTATATGACTGTAAATCCCAGGTATAAAAAGTTAAGTAATTTTTGTTTTTTTATTTTTATAAATTGCATAATATGGCTCTTTATGAAAGTAAAATTTTAACTGTTTGCTGTGATGTTCCACTATAATTTGGACTGATTGTGGGGCTGTTGGCCCTTGATTAGTATGCTGTGTCATTGATAAATGTTTAACAGTTCTTTAAAGTTATTGGAAAATCATTAATATAGGTCCAGAACAGGAGTGGGCCCAGTACTGAACTATATTTGTTATTTTATATACTCCGATTCTGATTTTCAGTTTACTAGTGCAGTGCAGCTTGCCTCTTAAGAAAGTTCAGTTTCCTTTCATGCAAGTAGGATGGCCAGAGCAGGAACAGTTTACCATACAATATTTTGTGGATTGCACAATGAAGTAACTTGGAAAGGTTAGAAAATGCACCAACACAATAATTTTTCTTATTTAACTTTGCCAGGACTTTGAGAGATCATGTCATTTCTGCTGGAGTTTATGTTTTACAATATTAACTTTTGATAATATAATGTAAATGTATAGATAAAAAAAGTCTATTCACCAAGTGGCAGCAGGGAAACACAAAAAAGGATTTAACTTTTACAAGCTTTTAGAGCCAGTGGCTCCTTTTTCTGGCAGAAGAATTGAAGGAGAAGGAAACGGGAGGGGGGGGGGGGGGGGGGGGAGCACTGGAGAGGTTTAGGGAAAGGGGGTACCGTTCAAAAACATCAAATAGAACCCTGAATCAGGGATATTCACTGTTGGTGTTGTAATTGTCTGCTGGAGGAGGTCTAGTGTACCCAATGATTGCAATGTGCATTCATTTTTCACACACTCATTATCTGTGATATCTATTGATATCTATTTCAATCACTTCACTGATTTTATTTTTTGTATTTATATGTTTTTTCTTTAATAATGTGCAGACTGAAAAGTATTAGTTTTTTTTTTTTTTGGGGGGGGGGGGGGGGGGGAGGGGTTTTTGAAGGTTTCTACTTTTGTGCATAGTACGTGTGTGTCGATGTTTTTGATAAAGGAGTACATGATAATACAATTTTTACAATTATAGAGTATCAACACTCGGCTACAGACACCACTGAATTGGCTACATGGGATCCTTTACTGTAGTACCACCAACAGAAACATATAAAAGTAAAACACTACTTAGTTTTTGTAACTAACAGTTCATTTGTTGGGAAGGTAAAAGCGATATGATGGAAAAGTTAAAAAGGAAGAGAAGGTTACTCAACCACCATGATAAGAGAGACCACCTGTAGTGAGTATCAAGGTAGACAAGAGAAGAATCTACATCTATAAACACCTGTGATGTGGATGGCAAACAGTACTTCCCGCCGAACCATAACTGGGTTTCTTTTTCAACTGTATTTGCAAATGGAGTGCAGAAAGAATTACTGCTTGAATGCCTGTGTGCACACTGCAATTAGTCTGATCTTGCCTCTATGATCCCAGCAAGAGCAACACGGAAGAGGCTGAAGTATATTCCTAGAATCTTAATATGTGTCCTTGAATCTTTGGAAGTAATCTTTCACAGTTTAATTGGCACATCCGTTCCAATATATCTAACAGTTAAGGTTTTTCAGCATTTGCTTGATTCTGTCCTGTAACTCAAACAAGTCTGTGATCACTCATGCTGCCCTTCTTTGTACACATTCAATATCCCCTTTTAGTCCTATTTTTTATCATTCCCACACATTACAAAAATATTCTAAGAAGGGACCACATGTACGTATATTGTATGCAGTCCCCTGGACTGCATTTTCCCAATATCCCACCAATGAACTGACATTGCCATCTGCTTTACTATGATTGATCCCATGTGATTACTCCATTTGATATCCATACAAACTGTTAAATCCAAGTATTTTTATGAGTTGACTGGTTCTACCTGAGAATCATTACTATTACAATCATAGGATCCTACTTTTCTGTGTTTTGTGAAATATAGTGGTTTATATGTATGGGCTTTTAAAGCAAATTCCCAATATACACACCACTTTGATATCAAATCCAGATCTGACTGGATATCTGTGCAGTTCTCTTTGGGTAGCACTTCATTATACACAACTGCAAATCTGCAAAACGTGTGAGGTTACAATAAACATTGTCAGTCAGTTCATTACTATACAACATGAACATCAAGTGTTACATTAAGCTTTCCAGGCACACGCCTAAAGTTACTTCTACTTCAATTGATACTCCATCCAAGGTAAACCCAATGGTCAGTGGATTGTCCAACCATGATGATCAAATCTTAAGAATAAAACTTGCTAGCTGGTGAGTTTGGTTAAGATCTTAGAAGAAAAGAAATGCATCACAGACTCATAAACAATGACTCCATCACAGTGTTTAAGGCTAAGGAGAAATTTATAAAACAGACATTGTTAATGTAAAGTTTAACTCTTTCCTTAAACACATTCCTGGAGCACAGTGAGGCTTGTCACTCCTTAAAATAAATAAGGGCACATATCAACAGAAGCAAGGATAAGGGGCAGATAACTCATGTGATTAAAGTTATCTTGTGCTAAGAATGAAATCGAGACTCCAGAAAACAGCTCTGCCAGAAATGGTGACACGTTGAAAACACTGGCCACCAAATTCAATGATTACCTCCTCACTGTGGCTGCAAACACTGATTCACTAATAAACATCCAAGTACACATGTTGGGCAGGCACTGTGTGCATCAACCACACACAACCCAATGGAGATTACAGAATTCATTACGTCACTAAAAAGTGGTAATTCCGCTGTCTACTATGGAGTTTCTAGCAGAATGTTAAAATCTTGCACTGACATATTAGGATTACCATTAAGGTATTTTGTAATCAATCAATAACCTGAAGCATATTTCCTGACGCTTGAATGAACTACATTAACACTCCTACACATATTCTAAGACCTGTCGAAAGCCTTCGATTGTGTGGGTCACAAAATTCTACTTAGCAAACTAAAGTGTTATGACATTAATGACATCCCTCTTGTACGGATGAAATCTCACCTCCATGATAAACCATCTCATTAACTGACTGTATCTTTGGCATCAAAAGAAACTCGGAATGGAGGCACATTACATGCAATGTGCCACGGGGTTCAGTACTGGACACACTCTTGTTTCTAACTTACATAAATGACTGTATGGCTTTAAAGAGCATTTAAAAAACTGTAACGTTTGCTGATGACACAAGGATACTAATCAAGTCTTCAAACTCAATCCTAGCAGACACATCTCAGATGAGAAATGAACAGGCCTTCCAATGGTTCACAGCTAACAGTGTAAGTTTTAGTCTAACAAAGGGTCATATTATGCGATTTCAAAGAAGTAAGAATGAGGTTTTAGCACCAGGAATAGACATTTATGATCATATGATGGATGAAGCACAGAGAGTAAATTTCCTTGAGGTTCAGCTTGATAAGTTCAAATGTAGTCAACACGTGCGTAAACTGATCAAGAAGCTCAGTTCATCATATTATTACTTTACATCCAATTGTTTTAATCTAAAGACAAGAGTGCTGGTTTATTTTGCTTATTTTCATTCTGCCTTTTCTTGTGGAGTTACCTTCTGTGTCATGTACCTAACCAATTGTGTAAAATGGATAATCTTACACCTTGCAGCAGAAGTCTTTTTCCATCATCTTAGAATTCTTATACATTCTTTCCAATTGATTTACTATTTTCAAAATTTGCAGCACAAGTACACACAATTTCACTAATAAATTAACATGTTTGGCCATCACCCTCTATTTGTTACATGAAATGAAACTTGACAAGCGAGTAAAAGCAGTGGAAGGGAGGCAGGACGTCTGACAACAACTATGACTTAACAACAGCTACAAAAGCAACATATAGCAATTTACCATAGTGGTTTATCAAATGAGTGCAATTAAGCATCGTCAACAAAAATACATACTGAAACTTCCTCTCCAATAAGCAGTTCTTCTACAACAATTTTGTTTCCAGCATCACCAAAGCAACGGTCATTAAGCATATTGTCAACAGTCTGACAGGCATGTTCCTGTGACTTTGCCACAACAACTCCTTTCCCTGCAGCAAGTCCACTAGCCTTCACCACAAGAGCAGGGAAAGTTGCACTGAGAACAAGCAACAGAAATAGCACATAAAAATTATACACATAAGTCATTTACTGAATTTGTATGGCATGTTTTTAGTACTAAAAATTGAGTTAAGAGATTTATTGAGGATAACAGGGAGAAACTTCAAGAAGCATTAAAACAAAATCAACTACTTTAAGAAAGATTAATTTAAAATAGTAGTCTAAGAAGAGTGTTCTAACTTCATATTGAAAGGTTCAGATGGATGTGAATAATATGTGATAAGTGATTTCGAAATTAAATGCTGTTGATGAATGCATACACAAGCCATGCAAAGGTTGCTATGATAAACAATATACACCATTTGCTGCTAGATGAGAGATTTATATGAGTAGAAAAAAGCGTTTGCAAAGATGAAAACTTTTAGAAGTCATTACAATCTTTCATGACTTTACAACGGCTACAGACAATGTAAAATCTATGAGCTTTACAAGACCATTCACACAAATGATATGGCAGACTCATCACCAGTGCCATTCTGATTCACAATACCCCCTAATAGCAATCATATGTGTGTGTGAGGTGTGCATTTCTCTTTTCCGAAGAAGACTTTGGCCAAAAGCTTATAAGCAACAGTCTTTTCATAGTGCCTATCTGCAACTCAATGGTCATATTTACAGTGAGCAGCAATCTAACCTTTTCATAATATTATTGAAATTCCAACCTGGACTTTCCATTGTTTGAAACATCAGTATAACACTTTCTGTAACTATGAACATACCTCTTTATGAATTTCTTTGCTTCTTGAGCATCAGAGAAGGCACCCCATTGAGCTGTCGGTATTTCATGTCGCTTCATGAATTCTTTTGCCCAACTTTTATCAGACTCGATCCGAGATGCTTCCCGAGATGGTCCAAAGCAAGGGATACCAGCCGACAGCAGCTCGTTTGCAATGCCTCCAGCCAATGGATCCTCTGGGCCCACCACAACAAGCCCAACATTGTTCTGCTGGCACCATTTGGAAACCGCCTGCAACAGTGAATAAAATAATCAGGGTAAGTGGATAAAGAAGTTACCTAATTAACATTCACACTTGTAAAAAAAACTGTTCCAAAGAAATACTATAGATACTACAGAAAACGTTCTTACTTTTTCATTTGCTTTGCAAATCCAGATTTGCCATTTCCCAATTCTTTCTGTTAGTAATTCTATAAAAATAGTTAAATTGCTGACTCCCCTATGTATTGCCCCATGCAGACTGCACAGACAAGATTATTACAGTGTGCATAGAGGTTACGAAGGAATCACTGTTCCACCATGCTCTATAAATGAATGGGCTGGGAAGAAGCCCCAATAAGTGATACTGTGGGAAGTACAATATGCTATGTACTTCACAGTTGTTTCCAGAGCATAGATATAGATGTAGATGTCAACTCATTTACTATTTCGCATTATTTGTAACTTATAATAACTAAGGCCTGTTTTAATTGATCTCTTATGTACACAGCAACAACAAATGGCTTTAAAATATTTTCAACATTTTCTGAGTATTCAAGATTTGAGTGGAGTTCTGTATTCTGCCAAAAATGTCTACTTTAGAAATGAATTGGGAAGCCCTGCAAGTTCAAGAAAGTGTACCTTGTTAGCTTTTGGTTTTACCAATTGGCTTGAATAACATGAGATGTATCACATATCAGAATACACTTTTTGAAATGTTACTTCCTCCCTGGGGAGGAGATGGGGTATAGGGTTGGTGTAGGTTAAATGTAAGGGAAGGTCACTCACAGCCCCAGGACACGAGATCCACTTGAATGAAAGATCTATTTTTCACAAGTGTTTTGGAATGTAATCAGGATATCACACTGCTTTAATTGCATGAGAGCTATCTTTAAGTTTACATGGAGGATGATGGATTTGAACAAAGCAATGCTGTGTGACAACTATACATCAGCATTTGGTAAAGTAATATGACATCACTAAAAGCTGACACATCCGTCTTTCCAATACACAGCAATTGGTTAAAAATCTACAATACAAATAATATAAATAAATAAACTCACCTTGTAGTCTTTTATGTTGATATCAACTATTTTAACTTTCGTTACTTGTTGTATGCCAACATTGCCAGGAACTACATATATCTCCTTCACCTGCAAAAATAGTAGGTGTAATGATGAGTGAAAATTTCCATTTGATTATGTTTCCATCTCATTTCCTATTAAGGCAGAAACAAAACACCTCAACAGTTTGTGCTCAGAATTCATACTTTTTTATTTGGCCTGTAAGATGGCTTTACGAATGTGTTACAGTAGCACTCCAAGGTCTGACAGCATGGATGCAGAATAAATGGTGGGACATACAACATTATTTGTACTTGGATCCAGCACCATTCCTTCTTCTGCATGCCCATATTATAAAATAATGTGAGCAGCATTATTTGTTAAATATTTCCTCTTTGTTAATTAAAAGAACACGAGCATTAACAAAGATGAGTATGTACAGCAGTACAACTAATTTTTGCTTCTAATATAATATACACAAGTTCTCATATAATCACAGCACTTAATCACTAATAACCTGCCTCTGTAGCTAAGGCTGCTAATATGCACTAGAGTGGTGACACTCAACTCGTGGGTAAGTAGGTTTGAATCATGGTGGTGGATAAAATTTTCCTGTCAGTTTTAGCTCAGCAAGGGGAGGAGAGGTGGTGACGTAAAGCTCCTGATCCCCAGGCTTTGCACCAATATCCTGGACTCAAGTTGAGATCTCTCCACAGTGTCTCATGATGTGAGGGCTAATATATCTCAGCCAAGCACCTACTTGCACCAGCCACCTGCATAAACGGATCCATTAGGTGGGTCCTTGACCGAGCAGGGGCACCCTGTTGGCCACCAAGCAGAGTCCAGGTCACACTAGCAACCAGCAGGAGCCATCAGATAAGCCGCTAGAGGCCATAAACTATACGCACTAGTTTATTGCACGTAGACACATTATTGAAAATAGTATGTATGGTATTCTGTTGTGGACAGCCTATTTAAGGCCATGCACAGAACACAGTAGTCAGTCTCTGCTGAGTAAGCCAAGGGTCCAGGTGCCAAGAGCAACTGCTCTACCACAATCAGGGGCTTACTTCAGTGTATCTGAGCAGATGCATCACAGTGCACTGCTGCTATCCCGCCAAGTCATCCTCCCAGAACAACCACTATGTTCTGGATCATTAACAACTGCCATGTGGCCTACAGTGCCAGCTCAACAGTCTGGATCTGTAAATTATACTGGTTGACTGGTTGTTGACTTTTGCACCACCAAACTATAAAATCCCTTACCTATTGTGGACAGTGACTATCAGTGATTGTTGTCTAACTCCATAAAACACAACTGACATACTTGGTTATTTTCTGACTTATGTTGACAGGCTAATTCACACAGGATTAAGTTCCTTTCAATACCAGCCTTCTATCAGACTGTTCAGAAGATGTATTAACTGTTGTTCTATTAGAAATGGTCTTCTGTCAAGAGTTTTTGGTTATCTGGGTATTTAGCCAGAAATCAATTGCTATTATTGTAATTTGGCCATCAGCCAATTACTGTTTCTTATTTTGGCCTCCAGCCATGGTCACCATCACTAAAAAGGGATTTCTGTTTACTGGCAGGAAATAAACTTTGTTTCTTTACATCCTGATAAGGTTCTTGTCTACGGACCATTGGTATAGCAAGGGCATATGAGAATGTTCATGGTGATCTGTCCGTCGGATGATGACATTAAGCCAGTGGCACCTTCAGTGCTATTTACAAGGTGTAGGCTATGTGCCAGCACCACGTTTTCATGCTCTCCCTTCTTTTCATACATAAGAACACAAACCAAACACTACACTGTCCAAACCACTTATCACAGTCTGAGACACCAGTTACACTCTTAACACTTCATACAGTATCAGGTTGAAGGAGGGCAAGGGCAAACCATTGCCACTAGGATCTTGCCATGAGAAGTGGTGCAGGGTTCCTGCATCTGCTCTCCTATGCTCATATCCTGAGTATGGGACTTCGCATTGCAATAATCAGCAGGTGAGAAATAATTATACTCAACACTGACATCATCCATGTGGGTGAAGAAAAATTAAATAGATCTGATGGTTGGTACAAATGGCCCGTACATGTTCCACATACTACTGTGAGCAAGAAAGTGCATTTTTCACTTGGTAGAGATGTTAATGCACATTAGTGACAACTGTACTATGTCACGATGCAAATTACTAACTCATGTCACTAAAAATGTAATTATTGCAGTAAACATTTTTTATTTATTATTATAATGTACTCAACATCATTCTGTGCATTTTGTAAAAACTGTATTTGATTTTTTAGTTTTCCTGCCAATTTTGGATCACTCAGCACATCACATTTGTGTTTCAACAGATAAGATAAAGTACAATCACATCTACAGGTTGTTTTTCAAAGTAGCAGCTTTCTTATTAATTAACATGATTAAGCTTAATTGGAATAAGTGTAAATAGCAAATACAGGTTTTGTAAACAAAACTGCCTTTTCCTGCTGCTAGTGTAATGATAGTTCATTACTCAAAGCTATGTAGCCATGAAAAGTCAGCACACAGATTATGGGATAACAATTACAAAATTTATAAACAAACAATTAACAAATTAAGAAAACAGAAAAACATTGATTAAATGAATAAATAACAAAATTGAGTATATGGATATATGACACATTACACTGAAAAGTTCTCAACTAAAGTAAGGAACTCCTCTACAGAATACAAGGAGTGTGCCATAAGGAATCCTTTCAACTTGGATTTGAATACTTAGGGTTTATTACTCAATTTTTCCAGTTTGGCTGAGAACTTATTTATTAAAACCCTGTCTCACTCTCTTCTCGACAACCATCCATTTCATGTCCTTTGATTCATATAACTGCAGTCTGATTTCTGTACGTAATGGAGAAAACCTACCAGTAAATATATTTTGTCCCTAGTTACTTCACAATTTCAAAGCATGTATTCCAGTCAACATTTTCAAAAGCTTTTTCTAAATCTACAAATTCTGTAATAAAACATTTGCCTTTTTCAAAACATATCTTGCAAGTTGTAGACTGAATAATATACTGTTGTGTGTTTCTACATTTTTTGAAAACCCAAACTAATCTTCCCCCAGGTAAGCTTCTACAAACCTTTCCATTCTTCTTTATAAAATCTGTGTTACAATTTTGCTACAGTGACTTATTAAATTAATGGTTCACTAATGCACATGTCAGCACCTGCCTTCACTGGTATTCAGATTGTGATATGCTTCTTAAAGTCGGAGGGTATTTTGTCTGTCTCATATAGCTTGCATACTGAAGGGTCATGGTCAGTTTTCCTGGGTATCTTAATAATTCTGAGAGAATGTTGTCTACTTCTGATGCCCATTTCAGTACAGGTCTTTAAGTGCCCTGTCAAATTCTTATCACAGTATGGTAACCTCAGTATCATATTCCTCCATTTCAGCTCCCCTCTAAAATAAATAAATAATAGGTGTTTCATAGAAATTATTCGCATTTATGTACTATAAGCTCGTACTCTGAGGAATACATGTGATGGGCTGGTGCTACTTACAACTCCACTGTTACTTTGTATTATGGGGTTGCAAGTTGGCACATTTTATGGTGATAACATTCTGAGCTATGTCTGAAAGCATGTGTATGAGAATTGTTTGCCCAGCTGAGAAGGTACGTGCATTATTTGATCTTTGCTACTAAGTTGGGTAACAGATAAATGGACATCTGTTAAGAGATGATATTGCGGACCATTCTGAAAGAGAAATATGTGTTACCAATTTCTACAACACCGTTGCTCAAATTACCATGTATACAAAAGTGAAGATTTTAGAAACTTAACAGACTGCCACTTTTCAAGTGTTGTTGACAGTTTATATTTGGACTTGTCTTAACAAATGACTTTGGATAACAACACCAGCAAATTGTGTAGTCTTGCCTACTTTCAAAGCTGACCAGCAAGTTTGTGTAGGGGAGAATCATAGTGGCATCTTGTAATATAGTGTGCTCTGTTACTCCTTCTTGCTGCTGCAATAACTGAAGGGATGTTACCTGCAGATCACATCAGGTGCCATCCCATCTTGTGCCACACATCTCAATACAGGCCAAGTCTGGCACTCATGTAGGCAAGGTGTGTAAATGAACATAACTGAGAGATCAAAGCATGATCACATCTAATGACATGCTTCCAGGCATTCAGTGAAGTTGTTTCCATTTTATGCACTATATTTGTTTTTGATCAACAACCAAGATGCCTTCATCATGTGCTGAAAGTTCTGGTGTTACATGCATTTACTGCTTTGTGCCTACATCATGTGCTGAAAGTTCTGGTGTTACATGCATTCACTGCTTCATTGGAGTCCAGGTAGTAAGTGCACCCAACAGCACAACTCACAGCATCTGAAGTAGACCACTAAGTCAACTGTCAATATATTGAGCATTTAAAGAGAACATATACAAATAAGTTGATTATCAAAATATTGAGCATTAAAAAGAAAACAAAAACTCATCTGAACACCTGGAGACACACCATTAATCAGTCATGTTGAGAAAACCTGATACCACATGATCACACCTCCCTGAAACTGTAAAAATCACAACAAAATGGAGTGGATGAGACTAAGAGTGTATTTTACACTGTTCTGAATTTTCTACTGCAACAAACAGAGATGTATCACTTTTTGAAGCTAAGGTTTCCCACTCCATGACATCCAGAGACATCCTGTGTGCTGCTGTCTAATATGTTCTGGTAGTTGAGACTATTCCAATTTATTTATTACCATGTCAGAAGTACAAAGTATATAATCAACACAGGGAAATTCATTGTTGACATCAGTTTCTGCATTGGTTGACCACAACTTGGCCACATCGAGTGCATTTGGTGTCCATCGGTCTCTCATGGTACATATGGCTGGAGACAAAGAGCACTTTAGTAGATAATTGTTAGTCTGCGCAGCACTACACATGCAAAAAACTGACTTCACAGGAAGATCCCACTTTTGCAGGTTGGTCTTGCATCTCGCAGAAGTAGAGTATTGTATGATCACAGCCTTTCACGTTACTTGCTTCTCTGAATGACCAGGAAGGAAGTCTTCTTTCAGAAATACCCATTTCTCCAAAAGTTTTTTGACATTTTGTTCCCTACTTTGATATTTTTGCTTGCTTCAGTAGTTGTCAAGAAGCTCGTTCTCGATTTCAGCCAGTGATATGTTGGCTGATGATTAGATTAGATTAGATTAGATTAATACTTGTTCCATAGATCATGAATACGACACTTCATAATGATGTGGAACGTGTCAGGTTAATAAAAGATGTCTGTACAAGAAATTACATTACACAAAATATTGCATGACACTAATGATTAAGGTTTTTTTTTTTTTTTTTTTTTTTTTTTTTTTTTTTTTTTTTTTACTTAGTTTATATCTAAAAATTCAGCCAATGAGTAGAAGGAGTTGTCATCTAGAAATTCTTTTAATTTATTTTTAAATGTTAGTTGGCTATCTGTCAGGCTTTTGATGCTGTTTGGTAGGTGCCCAAAGACTTTTGTGGCAGCATAATTTACCCCTTTCTGTGCCAAAGTCAGATTTAACCCTGCATAGTGAAGACCATCCTTTCTCCTGGTGTTATAGGTATGCACACTGCTATTACTTTTGAATTGGGTTGGATTATTATCAACAAATTTCATAAGGGAATATATATACTGTGAGGTTACTGTGAGGATCCCTAGATCCTTAAATAGATGTCTGCAGGATGACCGTGGGTGGGCTCCAGCAATTATTCTGATTACACGTTTTTGTGCAATGAATACTTACCCCAGAATATGATGCCATACGAAAGCAGTGAATGAAAGTAGGCATAGTAAGCTAATTTACTGAGATTCTTATCACCAAAATTTGCAATAACCCTAATAGCATACGTAGCTGAACTCAGACGTTTCAGCAGACCATCAATGTGTTGCTTCCAGTTTAACCTCTCATCAATGGACACACCTAAAAATTTTGAAAATTCTACCTTAGCTACAGACTTCTGTTCAAATTCTTTATTTATTACTGGAGTTGTGCCATTTACTGTACGGAACTGTATATACTGTGTTTTATCACATAAAGAGTGACTTCCATTGTGATAGCCTTGCTTCTCTCACACCTAGCAGCTATTCCACTTCTATTCCACTTCTAATTTCTGGAGGTGCTATATGAAGCCAATATCTACTCTCATCATTAAACTGAACATTGTGCAATTCATTACACCAATGGAATGCTTTACTAGGCCATCAGAGATGCATAGTGAGTTTAGAAGGATGTCTGGCAAGTTGTAGCATTGCTCAGACGAGCTATCAGCAAAC
This sequence comes from Schistocerca gregaria, assembly GCF_023897955.1. Taxonomy (NCBI): domain Eukaryota; kingdom Metazoa; phylum Arthropoda; class Insecta; order Orthoptera; family Acrididae; genus Schistocerca; species Schistocerca gregaria. The sequence goes on from NC_064922.1 coordinate 169,384,751, forward strand.
TGATAATAATGATCCTCACTGACACTGCTCATTTATGCTGGTGGTGTGATACCAGCAGTGACTGGTTGTCCAATGTGGCAGTCAAGGAATGAATCTGTACATGACTGCTAACAGAAATCAAGCTGAAAAGACTGCACTTTCTTTGTTTAGGCAGCACTAACACTGACTTACAGCTGACACATGTCAAATGTGCTGGATAGTTCTCCAGGAGCACTATCCAGCTTTCTGAAGGTTCTAAACATGGCCTCAGTGATAATAAATTAACTGTATGAACTGTTGTTGTTGTTGTTGTTGTTGTTGTCTTCTGTCCTGAGACTGGCTTGATGCAGCTCTCCATGCTACTCTATCATGTGCAAGTTTCTTCATCTCTCAGTACCTACTGCAGCCTACATCCTTCTGAATCTGCTCAGTGTATTCATCTCTTGGACTCCCTCTTCGATTTTTACCCTCCGCCTTGCCCTCCAGTACTAAATTGGTGACCCCTTGATGTCTCAGAACATGTCCTACCAACCGATCCCTTCTTCTAGTCAAGTTGTGCCACAAACTCCGCTTCTCCCCAATTCTATTCAATACCTCCTCATTAGTTATGTGATCCACCCATCTAATCTTCTGCATTCTTCTGTAGCATCACACTTTGAAAGCTTCTATTCTCTTCTTGTCCAAACTAGTTATCGTCCATGTTTCACTTCCATACATGGCTACACTCCATACAAATACTTTCAGAAATGACTTCCCGACACTTAAATCAATACTCGATGTTAACAAATTTCTCTTCTTCAGAAACGCTTTCCCTGCCATCACCAGTCTACATTTTATATCCTCTCTACTTCGACCATCATCAGTTATTTTGCTCCCCAAATAGCAAAACTCCTTTACTACTTTAAGCGTCTCATTTCCTAATCTAATTCCCTCGGCATCACCCGACTTCATTTGACTACATTCCATTATCCTCGTTTTGCGTTTTGTTGATGTTCATCTTATACCCTCCTTTCAAGATACTGTCCACTCTGTTCAACTGCACTTCCAAGTCTTTTGCTGCCTCTGACAGAATTACAATGTCATCGGCAAACCTCAAAGTTTTTATTAATTCTCCATAGATTTTAATACCTACTCTGAACTTTTCTTTTGTTTCCTTTACTGCTTGCTCAATATATAGGTTGAATAGCATCGGGGAGAAGCTACAAGCCTGTCTCACTCCCTTTCCAACCACTGCTTCCCTTTGATGTCCCTCGACTCTTATAACTGCCATCTGGTTTATGTACAAATTGTAAATAGCCTTTCGCTCCCTGTATTTTACCCCTACCACCTACAGAATTTGAAAGAGGGTATTCCTGTCAACATTATCAAAAGCTTTCTCTAAGTCTACAAATGCTGGAAACATAGGTTTGCCTTTCCTTAATCTTTCTTCTAAGGTAAGTCATAGGGTCAGTATTGCCTCACGTGTTCCAACATTTCTATGGAATCCAAACTGATCTTCGCCGAGGTCAGCTTCTACCAGTTTTTCCATTCGTCTGTAAAGAATTCGCATTAGTATTTTGCAGCTGTGACATATTAAACTGATAGTTCAGTAATTTTCACATCTGTCAACACCTGCTTTCTTTGGGATTGGAATTATTATATTCTTCCTGAAGTCTAAGGGTATTTCGCCAGTCTCATACATCTTACTCACCAGATGGTAGAGTTTTGTCATGACTGGCTCTCCCAAGGCCATCAGTAGTTCTAATGGAATGTTGTCTACTCCTGGGGCCTTGTTTCGACTCAGGTCTTTCAGTGCCCGGTCAAACTCTTCACGCAATATCTTATCTCCCATTTCGTCTTCATCTACATCATCTTTCATTTCCATAATATTGTCCTCAAGTACATCGCCCATGTATAAACCCTCTATATACTCCTTCCACCTTCCCTTCTTTGCTTAGAACGGGGTTTCCATCTGAGCTCTTGATATTCATACAAGTGGCTCCTTTTTCTCCAAAGGTCTCTCTAACTTTCCTGTAGGCAGTATCTATCATACCCCAAGTGAGATAAGCCTCTACATCCTTACATTTGTCCTCTAGCCATCCCTGCTTAGCCATTTTGCACTTCCTGGCGATCTCATTTTTGAGACGTTTGTATTCCTTTTTGTCTGCTTCATTTACTTCATATTTGTATTTTCTCCTTTCATCAATTAAATTCAATATTTCTTCTGTTACCCAAGGATTTCTACTAGCCCTTGTCTTTTTACCTACTTGATCCTCTGCTGCCTTCACTATTTCATCCCTCAGAACTACCCATTATTCTCCTACTGTATTTCTTTCCCCAATTCCTGTCAATTGTTCCCTTATGCTCTCCCTGAAACTCTGTACAGCCTCTGGTTTAGTCCGTTTATCCAGGTCCCATCTCCTTAAATTCCCACCTTTTCACAGTTTCTTCAGTTTTAATCTACACTTCATTACTAATAGATTGTGGTCAGAGTCCACATCTGCCCCTGGAAATGCCCTACAATTTAAAACCTGGTTCCTAACTCTCTGTCTTACCATCATATAATCTATCTGATACCTTTTAGTATCTCCAGGCTTCTTCCATGTATACAACCTTCTTTCATGATTCCTAAACCAAGTATTAGCTATGATTACGTTGTGCTCTGTGCAAAATTCTACCGGGCGGCTTCCTCTTTCATTTCTTTGCCCCAGTCCATATTCACCTACTACATTTCCTTCTCTTCCTTTTCCTACTACCGAATTCCAGTCACCCATGACTATTAAATTTTCGTCACCCTTCACTATTTGAATAATTTCTTTTATCTCATCATACATTTCATCAATTTCTTCATCATCTGCAGAGCTAGTTGGCATATAAACTTGTACTACTGTAGTAGGTGTGGGCTTCGTGTCTATCTTGGCCACAATAAGGCGTTCACTATGGTGTTTGTAGTAGCTTACCTGCACTCCTATTTTGTTGTTCATTATTAAACCTACTCCTGCATTACCCCTATTTGATTTTGTGTTTATAACCCTGTAGTCACCTGACCAGAGGTCTTGTCCCTCCTGCCTCCAAACTTCACTAATTCCCACTATATCTAACTTTAACCTATCCATTTTCATTTTTAAATTTTCTAACCTACCTGCCCGATTAAGGGATCTGACATTCCACGCTCCGATTCGTAGAACACCAGTTTTCTTTCTCCTGATAACGACGTCCTCTTGAGTAGTCCCCGCCCGAAGATCCGAATGGGGGACTATTTTACCCAAGAGAACGCCATCATCATTTAGTCATACAGTAAAGCTGCATGCCCTCGGGAAAAATTACGGCTGTAGTTTCCCCTTTGCTTTCAGCCATTCGCAGTACCACAACAGCAAAACCATTTTGGTTAGTGTTACAAGGCCAGATCAGTGAATCATCCAGACTGTTGCCCCTGCAACTACTGAAAAGGCTGCTGCCCCTCTTCATGAACCACACGTTTGTCTGGCCTCTCAACAGATACCCCTCCGTTGTGGTTGCACCTATGGTACGGCTATCTGTATCGCTGAGGCACGCAAGCCTCCCCATCAATGGCAAGGTCCATGGTTCATGGAAGGGGCTGTATTAACTATGATAGCCAATTCTATCCTGACATGTCTACAGTATTAGCAAACCAAGTATGGCATTGAACAAAATGGTCTACTATTTCAGCAGTTCAAACATAATTGCATGAGAATCCACAGTTTAAGGCTCAGTAGTGGTCCCTGCTCTGTTCACAGCAGGAAGTTTGAATCAATGCCTTTATTGCCCTCTTTCAGAATTCAAAACAGATATGCTGTTTCCATATCATATTTTTTGAGGACTTCAATTGACCTAGTAATAAACAGCCAGTGTTAACATTTCACTCCTCCAGAAAGGTATACAGAATAAAGCATCCTGTTTCCAATTTCCTGTGATTTACTTTCAACTTATTTATAACAGAAAATGGAGCACAATTCAACAATATCAAACTTTTACAGCATCTGAAATAGTTTTCCAACACTACAGTAGCAATATTATTGTTCTTAAAATTATTATTCAACTGTATGTCTAATAATATCCATCACATTATTTGGATTAACTTAAGTATTCGATACAACTTCACCAACTTACCTGACATCTTCCAACCTAACCTAGACCTCCGGCAACACTACAGATCAGTCTGTCACCACATACACGATTTTGTTTTCACATTCATTGTCTTAATCAATTCAAAACCAAACTTTTACCTTCCATCCTATCCTAGATCCCAGTCTTATGCTACAGATCAGCACGTCACCACAACCTACACTCCAAAAATTAATACAGACACAAGAGGAAATATTGTCAGATTTCTGGTGTCTTCGTGTTTCCACGCATGACGTGTCACATCATCACCACTGTGTTACGCATTGAAGCTGATATCCAATATCAGTAGGTTCAGTTGAGCCTGTTAACTTGCTCATAGATGATAAGTTTTGTCTCATTCTATGTTGTAAAATAAAAATAAGTTATGATAGAAGGTTGGTTCCAAAACAAAATTAACTTTGCCCTTGTGCAAACATAGCTCTGCATTTTTCCCTCAGTCCTATAGAAACTAGCAATTAATAAACTGTTCATAACATAGCACTTTTCACTGATCGTATGTGGGGGGAGGGGGGGGGGGGGGGGGGGGGGGGAGCGGAATTGCAATATGAGTGATGTTGTTGTTGTTGTCTTCAGTCCTGAGACTGGTTTGATGCAGCTCTCCATGCTACTCTATCCTGTGCAAGCTGCTTCATCTCCCAGTACCTACTGCAACCTACATCCTTCTGAATCTGCTTAGTGTACTCATCTCTCGGTCTCCCTCTACGATTTTTACCCTCCACGCTGCCCTCCAACGCTAAATTTGTGATTCCTTGATGCCTCAAAACATGTCCTACCAAACGATCCCTTCTTCTAGTCAAGTTGTGCCACAAACTTCTCTTCTCCCCAATCCTATTCAATACTTCCTCATTAGTTACGTGATCTATCCACCTTATCTTCAGTATTCTTCTGTAGCACCACATTTCGAAAGCTTCTATTCTCTTCTTGTCCAAACTAGTTATCGTCCATGTTTCACTTCCATACATGGCTACACTCCAAACAAATACTTTCAGAAACGACTTCCTGATACATAAATCTATATTAGATGTTAACAAATTTCTCTTCTTCAGAAACGCTTTCCTTGCCATTGCCAGTCTACATTTTATATCCTCTCTACTTCGACCATCATCAGTTATTTTACTTCCTAAATAGCAAAACTCCTTTACTACTTTAAGTGTCTCATTTCCTAATCTAATTCCCTCAGCATCACCCGATTTAATTTGACTACATTCCATTATCCTCGTTTTGCTTTTGTTAATGTTCATCTTATATCCACCTTTCAAGACACTGTCCATTCCGTTCAACTGCTCTTCCAAGTCCTTTGCCGTCTCTGACAGAATTACAATGTCATCGGCGAACCTCAAAGTTTTTACTTCGTCTCCATGAATTTTAATACCTACTCCAAATTTTTCTTTTGTTTCCTTTACTGCTTGCTCAATATACAGATTGAATAACATCGGGGAGAGGCTACAACCCTGTCTCACTCCTTTCCCAACCACTGCTTCCCTTTCATGCCCCTCGACTCTTATTACTGCCATCTGGTTTCTGTACAAATTATAAATAGCCTTTCGCTCCCTGTATTTTACCCCTGCCACCTTTAGAATTTGAAAAAGAGTATTCCAGTCAACATTGTCAAAAGCTTTCTCTAAGTCTACAAATGCTAGAAACGTAGGTTTGCCTTTTCTTAATCTTTCTTCTAAGATAAGTCGTAAGGTCAGTATTGCCTCACGTGTTCCAACATTTCGACGGAATCCAAACTGATCCTCCCCGAGGTCTGCATCTACCAGTTTTTCCATTCGTCTGTAAAGAATTCGCGTTAGTATTTTGCAGCCGTGGCTTATTAAACTGATAGTTCGGTAATTTTCACATCTGTCAGCACCTGCTTTCTTTGGGATTGGAATTATTATATTCTTCTTGAAGTCTGAGGGTATTTCGCCTGTCTCATACATCTTGCTCACCAGCTGGTAAAGTTTTGTCATGACTGGCTCTCCCAAAGCCGTCAGTAGTTCTAATGGAATGTTGTCTACTCCGGGGGCCTTGTTTCGACTCGGGTCTTTCAGTGCTCTGTCAAACTCTTCACGCAGTATCGTATCTCCCATTTCGTCTTCATCTACATCCTCTTCTATTTCCATAATATTGTCCTCAAGTACATCGCCCTTGTATAAACCTTCTATATACTCCTTCCACCTTTCTGCCTTCCCTTCTTTGCTTAGAACTGGGCTGCCATCTGAGCTCTTGATATTCATACACGTGGTTCTCTTCTCTCCAAAGGTCTCTTTAATTTTCCTGTAGGCAGTATCTATCTTACCCCTAGTGAGATAAGCTTCTACATCCTTACATTTGTCCTCTAGCCATCCCTGTTTAGCCATTTTGCACTTCCTGTCGATCTCATTTTTGAGACGTTTGTATTCCTTTTTGCCTGCTTCATTTACTGCATTTTTATATTGTCTCCTTTCATCAATTAAATTCAATATTTCTTCTGTTACCCAAGGATTTCTAGCAGCCCTCGTCTTTGTACCTACTTTATCCTCTGCTGCCTTCACTACTACATCCCTCAGAGCTACCCATTCTTCTTCTACTGTATTTCTTTCTCCTATTCCTGTCAATTGTTCCCTTATGCTCTCTCTGAAACTCTGTACAACCCCTGGTTCTTTCAGTTTATCCAGGTCCCATCTCCTTAATTTCCCACATTTTTGCAGTTTCTTCAGTTTTAATCTACAGGTCATAACCAATAGATTGTGGTCAGAGTCCACATCTGCCCCTGGAAATGTCTTACAACTTAAAACCTGGTTCCTAAATCTCTGTCTTACCATTATATAATCTATCTGATACCTTTTAGTATCTCCAGGGTTCTTCCACGTATACAACCTTCTTTCATGATTCTTATAAATAAATAAATGTGGTCGAATGTGACGAGGGGGGCGGAAATGCAATGTGATACAAATAAATAAATAAATAAATAAATGTGGTCGAACGTGACGAAATGTACTACGTTATTACCTTAGATCCAATAATAAAACGTTTCCAAACTGCGAGAAAAATAATAATTTTGCAAGAAAAATTAAGTCGAAAAACAAACACAGAGAACAAAAAGTCGCTATTGATTACCTTGGGCAGACACGTTATCAAGCAGAGAAAATAAGTAAGGAATGACTTATTGCGACATTAACTTACGTCTGGTGATTGATCCAGTTTCCAGCATAAAGCGTGTTCTCGTCCGCCGCTCCCGATAACAAGTACATTGGCTGTCATTTCAAATGACAAAACTTGGTGATTCTCCTGCAATTATAAAACCACGAGTCAATGGCAAATTTATACTGCCAATCAAGAAGATGCCGCTTACTCTAATTGTGAAATGCTGTTAATTCGTCCATTCTGTGAAATCTGTTTTGTAAGTTCATAAATCATGAAAACGAAGAAAAGTCTTGTATGCTAGGCCGGTAACAACACTTCGTAATTACGTTACTGATGATCTAACACACTTAACGAATGGCACATTCTATTCTGGCAACGTTTTTGGTTTTTGTTTCCAATTTCTTAAAACTAAAGCAACGGTATAATTTTCCCTCCCGTAACATGCGTTTAACCTTGCACTTATTAGCAACAGGTGGTTATGTAACGCATTACAAAAATGTTCTTGCGATGAAAATTTTTAGGTATACCGACTAAGCATGTTTGTCAGAATCTATCCGAAATCTGTACATTAATTATTCGCTATCTATTTCTACATTACGTTACCTAGGAGTGATTTAATACCTCGAACACACGCACTTTGATCACAAAAAGCAGTCCGGCTAGCTGTTTATTAATGTAGGTATTCTGCCACGCGGTCTTTCAAGTCGGTACCTAATAGTGATACCTACATGAACTACAGGCCCTTCGTAGTCAAACGGCGCGGGTAACCGCAGTGTACAACGTAAAATAAAACACACTCCAAGTTACGAAGAAAAGCTTCTGTATTATCTGCTTTGATGCAAGAGGTCGTAACCTTTACTGACGGCATGAAAGTTTATCGTTTTGTTCCATTCTTTCCTCAGATATGATACTCCGTGGGGGGGTTGGCTAGAAGTCCAAAACATACAAATCAACTGCCCAACTATTAAAAGTTACTTCTCAGTAATGCAGTTACGCGAAATCAGAAACTGCTTTACCTGAAACAGAGTACGGTAACTGTAATGAAATTGTCATTACATTCCAGGCTCAAATACGTTCTACTTCTGTTAAAGACTGTCATATTGTGCTGAGAGATTTAGCGGGTATCTTGATGGACAGCTACAGTGATTATGAAATTTTTAGTAGTTCCTTCGGAGGATAAACAATCCTGAAGGGCAAAGTCTCGTAATAGAGTTAACGAAATCAATTCATATACAACTTGAAATCCAGTCAAAGGCAACTGAGTTACTACAAAAAAAAAAGGTGAATAAATCGTAACAAATGTACTTATGATGACAGGTCAACTTTTTACAATATTTGGAAAATTTAAATAGTTGATATACAAATTATGAATGTTAATAACACAATCATTTGAAAACATACCAAGATAACCTTGTCTTTTGTGGACAATGCTCTTGCTGACAAAATTGCCTAATTCTCCTCATAGCTGCAGTTCTGCCAGTTCCTCTCTACTTCCTTCACAGAATTTCTCCTGTATGCCAATTTAGGACTAGACCTTCTGAAAGGAACAGTATCACATTTTGACACACAGTTCTAATCTACCAGAAAGTTTCAAAAGCAGCACACAGTCCACTGAAGAGTGAAAAATTCAGTCATAAACTAGCGCCTTGATTGTGGCAAACTATTTCTGTCCAATATCTTCTATTTGCAGGAGACCTAGTCAAACAAGCTTCTGTAAGAGAGACAAACTTGCAGAATCTAAGCTGTAAGGAAGCTTCTGGAGACATCACTGGATTGCACTGTTGGAAGGAATATTGGCTTTGAATGGTTAATCTGTCCGAAAGCTACAAAAATAGCACACACTTTCACTACAAAGTGGAAAATCCCCTATGGAAACTGACTTCTGGATCACAACTAAGGCATGTCTCTGAGGTATCCTTTCATTTGTGAGTGTTAGTGCAGCAGGATATGCAGAACAGAAAGAGAGTGTTATTGATGAAACTGAAGCTGCGGAGACATAAGTTGTGTCCAGATAGCTCAATGAGTAAGAGCACTTCTAGCAAAAAGTAATATTCTGGGTTCAAGTCACAATCTGGCACATACAAAGTTACAGATCATTTACTAGCATAAAAACAGCACACATTCAGGGTAAGCAATTAATGTTAATTATTATGAGTGCTTAAAGATTGCTACAATACCAAAACCTTGTTAAGTGCTTATTACACATTCATGCACAGTCTACTGAAGTATGGAATAGTGTTCTGGGGAAATACCTCTTTTGCAAAGCAGTCTTTTAAGCTTCAAAAGACAGCTTTAAGATTAATAAGTGATGTTGCTTACAGAGCACTATGTAGAAGTATCTTTAAAGAATTAAAAATTCTACATCTACATTTATACTCCGCAAGCCACCCAACGGTGTGTGGCGGAGAGAACTTTATGTGCCACTGTCATAACTTCCCTTTTCTATTCCAGTCGCGTATGGTTCGCGGGAAGAACAACTGTCTGAAAGCCTCCATGCTCACTCAAATCTCTCTAATTTTACATTCATGATCTCCTTGGGAGGTATAAGTAGGGGAAAGCAATATATTCGATACCTCATCCAGAAACGCACCCTCTCGAAACCTGGCGAGCAAGCTACGCCGCGATGCAGAGCGCCTCTCTTGCAGAGTCTGCCACTTGAGTTTGCTAAACAAGCTACCTCCTTTGTTGATGGATTACATTTTCTAAGGACTCTCCCAATGAATCTCAACCTGGTACCTGCCTTACCAACAATTAATTTTATATGATCATTCCACTTCAAATCGTTCCGCACGCATACTCACAGATATTTTACAGAAGTAACTGCTACCAGTGTTTGTTCTGTTATCATATAATCATACAATAAAGGCTCCTTCTTTCTATGTATTCACAATACGTTACATTTGTCTATGTTAAGGGTCAGTTGCCACTCCCTAGACCAAGTGCCTATCCGCTGCAGATCTTCCTGCATTTCGCTACAATTTTCTAATGCTGCAACTTCTCTGTATACTACAGCATCATCCACGAAAAGCCGCATGGAACTTCTGACACTATCTACTAGGTTATTTATATATATTGTGAAAAGCAATGGTCCCATAACACTCCCCTGTGGCATGCCAGAGGTTACTTTAACGTCTGTAGATGTCTCTCCAGTAATAACAACATGCTGTGTTCTGTTTGCTAAAAACTCTTCAATCCAGCCACACAGCTGGTCTGATATTCCGTAGGCTCTTACTTTGTTTATCAGGCGACAGTGCGGAACTGTATCGAACGCCTTCCGGAAGTCAAGGAAAATAGCATCTACCTGGGAGCCTGTATCTAATATTTTCTGGGTCTCATGAACAAATAAAGCGAGTTGGGTCTCACACGATCGCTGTTTCCGGAATCCTTGTTGATTCCTACAGAGTAGGTTCTGGGTTTCCAGAAACAACATGATACGCGAGCAAAAAACATGTTCTAAAATTCTACAACAGATCGACGTGAGAGATATAGGTCTATAGTTTTGCGCATCGTCTCGACGACCCTTCTTGAAGACTGGGACTACCTGTGCTCTTTTCCAATCATTTGGAACTTTCCGTTACCATCTGTATTTATATTTGAAAGCATATGCTTAATTAAAAATTATAAAGTTTCGCCTTTGAATACTGTGATTCACCATTATCAAACAAGGAAAAGGGATGACTATCATAGGGATGTGCACAGAAAATCAATACAACAGGACAGTGCTGTTTACAAAACAAAAATATCAAACAGTAATACATTGAAAAAAGAACTAAAAAATCTACTAATAAACAACAGCTTCTACAACACTAACAAATGCTGGGAATTTTGCTCAAACCTGTAGATCTACTTCATAAATCTCTAAACAAAATTTCATATTTATCAACTGTACCTAGATAAAAACAAACTTCTTTCATTCATGTATGTATGTAATTATGCACCTAGCTTTAGCACTGTATGTTACTATGCCTAGTTAACTAAAATACTGGCATTTAATACTTTTAGTAAACTCAACCAAGGGGGTTTCACAAGCTTTTCTTTTATCTTATGCACATAAGCAGAATAATGTTTTTGTTATAAAGATGTGTTGATACCAATGATAAGATTTTGTACATTATGTAATATTATATACTGTTCCATACTTTGACAAGTCCAGTATCATGAATGTGATAATACAAGCACTAAATAAATTTTGATTGTGTTCATTGATTGTGTAAATCATGGAATTCTTTTAGATAAGCTAAATCATTATGGTTTCAGTGTGGCAGTGCACAAATGGTTTAATTCATACTTAACTGGAAGAATGCAGAAAGTTGAAATAAGTGGTTCATGTAATGTTAAAACAATAGCTGATTCCTCAAACTGGGGGGGGGGGGGGGGGGGGCTATCAAGTACGGGGTCCCACAGGGTTCGGTCTTAGGTCCTTTACTGTTCTTGATATACATTAATGACTTACTATTCCACATTGATGAAGATGCAAAGTTAGTTCTTTTTGCTGATGATACAAGTACAGCAATAACATCCAAAAACCAAGAACTGAGTGATGTAATTGTAAATGATGTTTTTCACAAAAGTATTAAGTGGTTCTCAGCAAACGGACTCTCTTTAAATTTTGATAAAACACAGTATATACAGTTCCGTACAGTAAATGGCACAACTCCAGTAATAAATATAGACTTTGAACAGAAGTCTGTAACTAAGGTAGAATTTTCAAAATTTTTAGGTGTGTCCATTGATGAGAGGTTAAAACTGGAAGCAACACATTGATGGTCTGCTGAAACGTCTGAGTTCAGCTATGTATGCTATTAGGGTTATTGCAAATTTTGGTGATAAGAATCTCAGTAAATTAGCTTACTATGCCTAACTTCATTCACTGCCTTTGTATGGCATCATATTCTGGGGTAATTCATCGTTGAGTAGAAAAGTATTCATTGCTCAAAAACGTGTAATCAGAATAATTGCTGGAGCCCACCCACGGTCATCCTGCAGACATCTATTTAAGGATCTAGGGATCCTCACAATAACCTCACAGTATATATATTCACTTATTTTGTTGTTAATAATCCAACCCAGTTCAAAAGTAATAGCAGTGTTCATAGCTATAACACCAGGAGAAAGGATGATCTTCACTATGCAGGGTTAAATCTGACTTTGGCACAGAAAGGGGTAAATTATGATCCTACAAAAGTCTTTGGTCACCTACCAAACAGCATCAACAGCCTGACAGATAGCCAACTAACATTTAACAATAAATTAAAAGAATTTCTAGAAGACAACTCCTCCTACTCATTGGCTGAATTTTTAGATATAAATTAAGGGAAAAAAAGAAAAGAAAACGACAACTACTACTACTACTTAAACATTAGTGTCATGCAATATTTTATGTAATGTAATATCTTGTACAGACACACTTCAAAGCTTTGGGTATTAGCTGTGGAGACCACTAATCCAAGAACAGTCTGCAGCTAAACATCCACAGAACCAAGTGTGTTGGAGTTTTCAGCTAAACTGCTGATTCCTTCAGATCCAGAGCTTGTGACCTGTGGCACACATGACATTAAAACTACTAAAAGTGAGTTGCTGCCACCAGAAATAGACATTAAGGTTCACACATTACTTTAAAAACTATATGTAAAATTCCTTTATCGTCCAGCTGGTTGATATTTTAAAACGGAGTCAACACATGGAAAAACTAGTAAAAAGGTTTAGTTTGGTACTAATTGCACGTAGAAGTCTTCCATACAGTGTTAGCTTCAAAAGAAGGATGCTGACTTACTTAGCATACATGCCTATACCAACTCAATCATTTTGCTTTGATTGTATCCATCACAGTTGTCCCCAGGTTCATTCTCTTACATATGTCTTCATTTTTAATTTTATTCTGTAGTGTCAACCTTCAGCAACACCTCCAGAATCCCATCTCCATTGACAATAAATTCCTCCTAATTATTTCAGTTATTTCCCATGTTTCTACTCTGTACATTGCTACACATTCTACAATAATTTTAAATATCATAATCTTCATTTCTGATCTAATATACATGCCCCATAAAACTCCAATCACTTGTGGGGTGTTTGTCCACTTGGGGCAATGTGGTTCTTAATTTTACTTTTACTGTAACCATCTTTGTTAACAATGATTCCAAAATATTTTTAAGAGTGAATGTTTGAGTGTATATTTATGCATATATCTGGAAGACCTGGTTCATATGTACTAGACTTGTTAGATATAGTATATATTATCCAGACAAAAATACCAGCTCTGCGAGGATAAGACTATCATGCAAAACTTAGGCATGGTGGTGACATTACAAAGAGGAAAATGACTGATAATAATCCATAGTTTTAGGGGTGACTAGGCACACAGATAATATGCCTGAAGTCATTCATCTCAAATTGAGACAACTGCAACTCTGTATGAACAACCTGGAAATTTTTAAAAACAGCATAATTCTCTGCAGTCTTCAATAAGGAACTGAAATGTAATATATTGTTTTTCCATGCTATTATTTTATAAGAAACTGTTCATCTTTTATATACATACACAAGCCATCAGTTATATATGGGGTCTGGAGGGGTAGAGAGAGAGAGAGAGAGAGAGAGAGAGAGAGAGAGAGAGGGCAGGAGGGAGCCTACCACACTCATTCTTCTCAATTCCTCAATTTTGTTTCTGTTTGGATGTTAAATGATTTTTGCTGCATCACGTACATAACTATATGATCCTGATGGGAGGTTCCACACTGGACTGAAAGTGTTGCATTGTGAAGATACTGCCCAGAACCATCACTGTGCAATGGGTCAAAGCCTATTCCTTTTTTTTCAGTTCAGATTGACATTGCTGCCACACTTAAGACTACATCACACAGAGCTATTTTTGTCAATGTAGCTTGAATAGCAGTGAGTAATAACTTACTAAAAAACTAGTGATGACTCTTCAGGTCTAGTGGCGGAATGTGACACTCATGTTAGCTAGTTGCTGATACATAGCACTGTTGTCACCTTGTCTGATAGCTCTGTTGCTAGTTATGCTCTTGTGATCACATGCGGTATTCAACTGTTTTTGGTTTTTTCAGTAGTTTTGTTTTGTTTATGTTTCTTTGGTGCCATCATGGAAAACCTAGAAGGAAGTATGCGCAAGTAGTCAGGCAAGGACATGTTGAAATTTTTGGATGCTTATTGGAAATATGAAGGACTGTGGGGCACTAATAACAATAACTATGTGAAGAAGAATGCACAGCGAAAGAGCTGTAGAAAGTTACTTGTAGAAGTGAATGAAACTGGAGCAAAATGTGTGGCAAAATAGTTGTAGAAAGTTACTTCTGGAACGGAATGAAACTGGATTGAACATTCCCTCTGAAGAACATCTGAAAGGAAAAATTAATAACATTAAGAAGAACACATACAGAAATAAATTAAACAAAGTGAAGAAATTCTTGAAATGTGGCAAGGAAGATGAAGGCATCTATAAACTCTAGTTACATTGGTTGAGTGAGGCAGATTCTTTTTTTGAGGAATTTCATGAGGTTTGTCAATCTAGCTCAAATGTGGTAACTTCTGCATTATACAAATAATTAGATATTATAGAAGCCACACTTTTAATTGCCTGATTGCAACTACAAACTGATTGTCACATGAGGGAACCAGTCGGAACACTTTGAGTAGACTACTTTCTTTTCCCCATTTCTATTAATGTTAGTGATATCACCGTTGTGGCACTATTAATTGCCTGGCATTACAACAGTCTTATTTTAATTTCATTCCTTGCTACAAACAAGTGTCACTTTTGAAGATGACCATCAGTACAATGCGCATTCATGAAACCATCATGCTTACATGTGTAGTTTTTACTACAGCAGTTGATTGGTAAGAGGTGCATGTGCCTGCAAGTTGCCAGCCCTGTCTGTGTGTGTGTGGCTAGATATTCTGCAAGCCATCATATGACTTGTGGTGGATGGTACCCTGTACCACTAATACTCTTTCCCTTTTCTGTTCCACTTGTAAATAGAGGAAGGGGAAAATGACTATCTATATGCCTCCATATGAGCCCTAATTTCCCATATCTTACCTTCATGGTAGTTACGTGCAATATATGTTGGCAGCAGTATAATTGTTCTGCAGTCATCTTCAAATATTGGTTCTCTAAATTTTCCCAATAGTGTTCCTTGAAAAGAACGTCTCCTTTCCTCTAGGGTTTCCCATTTGAGTTCTCACAGCATCTCTGTGACACTTGCGTATTGTTTGAACCTAACAGTACAAAGTCTGACCAAGTGCTTCTGAATTTCTTTGATGTCTTCCTTCAATCTGTCCTATATGTGGTCTCCATTACAGATAACCCCACTTCCCTAAAATTCTCCCAATAAACTGAAGTTGATCATTTGCCATCTTTACCACAGTTCTCACATGCTCGTTCCATTTCATATTGCTTCACAGCATTACACCCGGATATTGAAACAATGTGAGTGTGTCAAGCAGAACACTACTAATGCTGTATCCAAACATTACAGGTTTGTTTTTCCTACTCATCTGCATTAATTTACATTTTCTACATTCAGACTTGCTCCATTCATCACACTAACTAGAAATTTTGTCTAGGTCATCTACTGCACACCATAGCATCATCAGCAAACAAATACAGATTGCTACCCACCTTCTACCACCAAATTATTTACATACAAAGAGATCAACAGTGGTCCAAGCACATTTCCCTGGGGTTCTCTTGACGATCCCCTTGTCTCTGATGAACACTTGTCATTGAGGACTACATAACTTAAAAAAGTGTGTGAGCCACTCACATGCCTGTCAAATGCTTTTCAGAAGTCTATAAATATGGAATCTGCCTGTTGCTCTTCATCCATAGTTCACAGTATATCATTTGAGAAAAGGGCAAGCTGAATTTCACATAGCGATGCTTTCTAAAACCATGCTGATTCACGAATATAAGCTTATTGCTCCCAAGAAAATTTATTATATTCAAACCAAAAATATGTCGAAGTTTTCTGCAGCAAACAGAAATGAGGGATATTGATCTGTAATTTTGCAGGTACATTCTTTTGTCCTTCTTAAATACAGGAGTCATCTGTGCTTTTTTCTAGTCACTTCAGACTTTACACTTGGTGAGAGAGCAAGCTAGGTAAGAGGCCAATGTGATCAGGTACTCTTTGTAAAACTGGATTGGAATTCCATCCAAAACTGGTGACTTATTTGCTTTCAACTCTTTCAGGTTTTTTTTCTGTGCCAGGGATGCCTATTACTATATTGTCAATATGGGAGTCTGTTCAATGGCCAAATGATGGTATGTTTGTATGATTCTCCTGCGTGTGAACATTTCTTGAATGTGCAATTTAAACTTCAGCTTTCGTTCTGCTATCTTCAACTGTCACACTAGACTGGTCAACTAGGACCAGAATTTTTTCAGGTTCTCTGCCAGATCTTTTGCTAAGGTATGATGTTGGTAGTCATACACTTCACACATAGATCTCTTCATAGATGCCTGAATTTCTGCTAACATTTCCTCTCTTGCATCCCCTCACCACACAGCAGCCATGTCATTTTTCTTCTGTGCCCTGTACACTACCCTGGAATTGGCCAACTAAAAGTACAGCACCTATATTTTATACAGGGTGTTACAAAAAGGTACGGCCAAACTTTCAGGAAACATTCCTCACACACAAATAAAGAAAAGATGTTATGTGGACATGTGTCCGGAAACACTTAATTTCCATGTTAGAGCTCATTTTAGTTTCTTCCATCTACGCTCAATGGAGCACGTTATCAAGATTTCATACGGGATACTCTACCTGTGCTGCTACAGCATGTGCCTTTACAAGTACGACACAACATGTGGTTCATGCACGATGGAGCTCCTGCACATTTCAGTTGAAGTGTTTGTACACTTCTCAACAACAGATCTGGTGACCGATGGATTGGTAGAGGCGGACCAATTCCATGGCCTCCACGCGCTCCTGACCTCAACCCTCTTGACTTTCATTTATGGGGGCATTTGAAAGATCTTGTCTACACAACCACAGTACCAAATGTAGAGACTCTTCGTGCTCATATTGTGGACGGCTGTGATACAATATGCCATTCTCCAGGGCTACATAAGCGCATCAGGGATTCCATGCGATGGAGGGTGGGTGCATGTATCCTCGCTAACGGAGGACATTTTGAACATTTCCTGTAACAAAGTGTTTGAAGTCACGCTGGTACGTTCTGTTGCTGCGTGTTTCCATTCCATGATTAATGTGATTTGAAGAGAAGTAATAAAATGAGGTCTAACATGGAAAGTAAGCGTTTTCGCTTTCCACATAACATATTTTCTTTCTTTGTGTATGAGGAATGTTTCCTGAAAGTTTGGCCGTACCTTTTTGTAACACCCTGTATATCTCGAATACTGACAATGGTTTTTTCCCATATTGTTCTTGATAAGACAATGTTCATACTTCATTAAATATAAACTAACAATGGTATTAACAATTTTGTGCCGACTTCAGTTGCCATGGCACAGATAATGCAGTTGTGAAGGCCATAGCATAACTTTTTCTCACTGAGTATGCATCGTGGAATAGTGGTTAGATAAATATCCTGCAACAGTCCAAGTAATTGATGAACATTAGTTTATCAGCTCATGCTTTCCCCAAGCATTTCTGTTGTCTCAGCTATCAGATCAATTGGGCTTTGAAAGGTATGAAATCGTGAATCCAGGATTCCGAAGCCATTTTCACTGACTCATAATTAAAAATTTGTTCTTCCAATGAAAATTTCCAGAGGCTGTATGGCTTTAGTAAATTTGTTTGAAGTGGAAAAGTATCATCATCAGGCCAATTGAACTAATACTTCTAAAGTGCGATATTCAGCTTAAGACATTTGGAATATGGTGCTGTCAGAAACTCTTTCATTACTTCCAATATCTATGTGTCTCAAGCAGTGCTCAGCATTGACCATTGCAAACAGCACAATGCTGTAAAAGCGTTTATAATTGCAAAATGTTGAAGTGCTATTCCTGAGATGCATTATGACAATTATGCTTCCCATCTAAAGCACCACAGTAGTTGGAAAAATTCAGTTTTGGTTCAAATGAACTTTGGATGGTTTGCCATTCTTCAGCTGTGTCAGGGACCTGCCACAAATAGAAGATAATACTTGAGCTATTCATCATACTGTTTGTTCATCTTGCATACCTACACATAAAATTTACAACCAGAATGTAATATTTCTCTCAACTATAAATTATTTATGGTGATGTTTTTAACTGACACAAGGTACTAATTACTAACATTTTGATTGATAATTGTAAATATGCTTCTATATTACTATGTTGGTATCCAGGATGATGTGCGTGTGATGATGGTGCCAGTGGAGATGAAGATCCTGTCAATGAGATTCCCCTACCTGCTACTGTCTCCTCAAGAAAAGATTATGGTTCAAATTTCTGAGTTGGCTTCTTCTTCAACAGTGAACAGTGAGCACCACCAAAGCAGTTTCTCCACATGAATATGCACACACAGTTCCATCTTCCTTTACTCATTTGTCATCACCATGCAGTTCATTCAGTGGTTGCCCATCAATTGCCCCTACTTGGCACCGTGTCCCCTCTGGTCATTATGAAGTTGACCAGGGGAATAGTGATGAGAGTACCATTCTCGATGTAGGTGAACACACGCAATCCAGTCAAACAACTAAACTATCCAACAGGTGATTCTGAATATTTTATTTATACCTGTTATTCATTTCTTAATGTAGATCATAAAATTAAACTTATAAAAATGTCAATAACAGCAAGAAAGTTTTGTATTCAAATGTATGTCTTCACTTAACCTACACTAATATATCTAGAATAAATAAGGTAAACAACTCGATAAATAGTACCAAGGTAGATACTGTGTTGTGAGAAGCTTTGATTAAATACTGCACAGATTTAAGGATGTCACCACTTGCCCACCAACACAAGGGGGTTTCTAGTTTGGTCCTATATGGAACCACACTTCTCGTCAGTGTATCTTTTTTCAAAAGTTGGTGTGTAACCAAATCAAGTAATTCATCAAACTTTCCTTGAGTCCTTGAGTTAAGTCATAAATATTTCTGCAGGAAATTGGGTCCTCTGAAGCTAGTTCTCTTAAAAAAAGGCCAAAACAACCACATTTTACTGTCAACTAATCCAGTCAAGAAACCATCATTTATTTTTTTCTTTTCTTTCCGTATTTTGATGTCCTTGTATTTAACTTAACAAATGTCTACCCAACTCAGCAAGAGCTTTATCTTATGAATCAATCATTTCAAAACTATATGAATGGGTTTGTTTGACATTACAAATTAGGAATGAGGTTTGTATGACACTCCACTAGCTACTACCCACTCCTACAAAACAACAGCTCAGTGTAACTATCTAGCAGTTGCTGTAGGGTTATGTTTAACTTCATAACCTACAGTTCTGTAAATAATATTATGAGAAGGAAACACACACACACACACACACACACACACACACACACACACACACACACAAATGCAACTCACACAAACAACTGTAAATATTCTTTGCACATTTTTGACATCTTCGGAAGTGTCATTTTTGACTTTGTTATGTTGTTTTGAAAATGGGTCTTGGCATGAAACTAGTCATCAAATGAATAAAAAGTAAAAAATTTGCAGCTTGGATTGGTTTTTTGTTCTATTGATTAATAGTTTTTTACCTGTTAAGCAAGACACAAACAAAAATTACAAAGATTTAGGTGTCCAGTATCACGGTCTGCATAAAGTTTGTCTACATGGGTCGTTCTGCTGAACTAAACAAAACAAATACAGAGGCATTACTTGCTGACAGCAACAGGGAAATATTACATGACTCCTTTAATGGCCTGTTGAAGCATTCTTCCCGAGAAACCTTGACATGACGCTCACAAGACGTGATGTATCAATGATGTTATGTTGGCAGATTGTATGAATGCCACCATTTGAACTACAGTGCAAAATGTTTTGACGTTACAAATGTGATGGTGATGTTCCATCAAGTATCTGCTGGTAGTCAGCTGCATGTGTGCTTCCCTTGAGCTAAGCATAAACAATGTTGCACTGCCATCTGATTAATTTAAGCTTACCTTTATTTACAGTAGGTGCTCAAAATGATGTCCCTCTTTGGTAAGAGCAGCTCCACATCTCTAGAAAACATTAGCAAATACTCATTGAATTTTGGCTGCCAAAATCTCAGAAATGACTAGCTGAACTCTGTCTTCCATGTCTGCAAGAGCTTGTGGATTAGTGGCACACACCTTGTCTTTTAACATTCCTCAAAAATAAAAATTACACTGATTTAGAATTGGAGAACAAGGAAGCCAGTCAATTATCCTATCATCAAAAACATTTCGTGTTGCTGTCACAGAAGCATTGGCAATGTGTGGTCTTGCATTGTTGGCATGAAATAACCATAATTTTTTCATTAGATGTTAGATCTTGAAAGAAAAGATGCAGTATATTTTTCACATACCTATCAGAGTGTATTGTTTCATGGAAAAAGATTACTCCAGTAACTCGTCTTGCACTAATTGCACAGCACGCTCCTGTTTTCACATCATGCAGAGGTTACTGATGTAATTCACAAAGATTTTAGGAGCTCCAACGTTGATTGTTATGAGAATTTATGTACCCTGATGAATGTGGCCACGCTTCATCAGATAATCAACTTCCCCATCATGCAAAGACTGTAACAGCCAGTTGCAATAACAGCATTGAGCAGCTGTATCTGTGTTCCTCAGTTGATGCACTACTGTTATTTTGTATGGTTTCAATTTAAGTTTGTGCACAGCCCTGTGAGCAGCTGCTCTTGACACACCAGTCTGAATTGTGAAACAGTGCAGAGATTGTATCAGACTTCTTTCCAAGGCCTCCCCTATCTCGCCTAATTTATTTTCGGTTAAAACAGTAGGTTCTCTAGGCCTTCATTTGTGTAACACAGATCTAATCTCTTGAGTTTCTTCACAAAGCTGTGTATCATAATATCATTGGGAACACACACACTGTGAAACTTTCATATGAATTCAAGCTGATATTCCACATACAATTCTGTTTTTGTGTAGTTCAACACAAGAAACACTCATTGATCATTCATGTATACCATACAGAATGTAAATTCAGCAGAAATCTCGAAACAAAATACCTGTACAGCCATGCAGTATAGAAGACACATGCACAGTTTTTCGGTCTGAGACTGCGACCAGCGACATACAGGCAGGGAAAGCCCGACACGTCGCACTTGCAGCAGTGATGCCCAGCAACAATATTTGAAGTGATCAAATAGACAAAAAAACCTCAAAAGAAAGCTCCAGTACACTCAATCACACAGTGCAGGGAGCATGCACAAAACATTGGTGTCCAAGAACTACGTATAGCAGCAACCGGCAGATGGAGTGGCAACAGCTGGCAAATGAGCCACGCAACCTGTGGACCCCTCCTGGGCATCTTTCGTGAGACACCCTGTATTTTCTAACATCAGTCTTATAAAGGCATATTACCAAATCCCACTAGCTGAAAGTGATAAGGTAAATAGCGCTGTGATCACACCTTTTCGACTTTATGAATTCAATTTCAGGCTGCTTGGCCTCAGGAATGGACCCAGTACCTTCCAGAGATTTATTAATGGCATTTTGAGAGCTTTGGATTTCTGTTTTGCATGTTTAGATGATGTACTGATAGCTTCTAGCTCTCCAGAAGATCATAGTCAACATTTAGCTGTCCTGTTTGAATGACTGAACAAATTTCGTTTGAGGATTAATGTTGGAAAATCTGTATTTGGAGTTCAAGAAATAAATTTTTTAAGTCATGTGATTACTCTGGAAGATATCAAACCATACTCAAAACGAGTACAAGTGATAACTCATTTCAAACTTGCAGGAACTGTGTCAGAATTACGTCGTTTCCTTGGCATACTGAATTTTTACTGAAGGCATTTGGGACATGACACAGAACATTAAGCTATTCCAAGTGATTAACTGAAGAATACCAAGAAAACAACAAAATGTGCATGCTGTGGACAAAAGAGGCAATAAAACCATTTGAGAAGTGCAAACTGGATCTCACAAATTCAGCTCTTTTAACATTCCCGAATATAAACGATGATGCTGCATTATTTGTAAACACTTCAGATTTCGCATCCACTGCAGTGCTGCAACAAAAAGAAAAAGTAATATGAAAACCAACTGTTTTCTACTCCAAAAAGTTCTCCACATCCCTGAAGAAATATTCAACAGATGATAAGGAACTCATCAGCATGTACAGGGCAATAAGATATTTTAAGTACCTCCTTGAAGGACGTTCATTTGCAATGTGTACTGACTATGCTCCTTTGGCACATGCTTTTAAAGAATCAAATGATAAAGCAACCTCTATGCACTTGCATCACCTATAAATCATATCACAATTTACAACAGATATCAGACACATTTCTGGAAAAGAAAATAGTGTGGCTGACGACATATCCAGACTGGAAGAAATAGAACCAATTTATTACATGAAGATAGAAGATGCCCAAGTGAATGATGAAGAACTGAAGAAATTTCACTCTAGTCCTCATATCTCAAAGAAATTTAAACAACAAAGAACTCCTGGTGGAAGACTATTATGGTATGATGTATCAACAACTAACAATCATTCTTATATTCATCAATAATTCAGATATTTTGTTTTTCACCATGCACAGATTTATTTGGTCAAACATAAAACAAGATATCCAAAACTGTGTGAAATTGTGCATAGAATGCTAAAGAACAGATTGACTAGACATACTAAATCTGCTATTGGCTAGTTTCTTCTAAGTACAGAGGGATGATTTAAGATGGTACACATTGATCAGCTGTGAATATGCTGTAAGGCACAACTCTAATATTGCCTGCTTTCCCAATTTGGTCGTGTTGTGAAATTTCCCGAAAAGTTCAAGTTATTGACTGTGTCCCTCATATGAATTAATATACTGTTTAACATACATCAATCAATTTAATAACTGGACAGAAATCATTCCATTACATGATGTACGAGCAGAAACCAAAGCATGAACATGTTGTAACTCTTGGATCACTAGATTTGGAGCACCTAACCAAATGGTGACTGACCAAGGAGCACAGTTCCAATCAGAACTGTTTCATGCATTAGTTAAGATTTGTGTCTCTAAATTAGGTCAGACTACGGCACACCACCCAAAATTAAATGAGGAAATAGAGAGATTCCATCGAACATTGAAGGGGGCCGTATGAGCACATTGTAAAAATAAAAGAAGTGACATTATACCAAGAGTTCTCCTAGGACTGTGTTGCTGTATGAGAGAAGAAAATAATTCAACAGCTGTGAATATGCTGTAAGGCACAACTCTAATATTGCCTGCTTTCCCAATTTGGTCGTGTTGTGAAATTTCCCGAAAAGTTCAAGTTATTGACTTGCAAACTGAGGGGATGATTATGTAAAGTTATATTTATGTTCATAGCCTACAGTGCTGTAAATAATCATTCTTTGTGTTAACTTTCTTTTTCTTTTCAAAACAAATGACATTTTGAAATTCAGAGAATAGGAGATCTAGAGTTCAGTTGTTTTTTGTTGCAGTGTGATATCAGTACTGGTACGAAAAGGATGTTTCCAAATAATAATTTTGAATCTAAAATACTGTGTTTTGTGATTAATTGTACAAGAAGACCAACAATTGCTACATGAAATGGCGACCAGTCACTGTGAGTAGAAGCAGTGACAAATATTGTGTTACGTGACACAGGCTTTAACTATGTTATTTTTATCACCAGTTGCACAGCAGCTATGAGATTTACTGTACTCTGTTTTGTGTGTGTATGGTAATTTTTGAAAACTGTATAGCTGTTGTTACATAAAGAATATTAAAAATGGCTAAGCAATTAACAAGAATTTGTAACTTAAACTTGTTAATTACAACCTATTTTATGTCAATGTTAAGTTTATGTTAACACATTACTTACTCTTCCTTACTGCCTCTCCAATATTTTCTGCATTTATTGTGTAAAAGAAGTGCAGTCAGGACATACAAAAGCTCTTTTTCAAGTTAACATTCTTCGAGAGCCAAGGGTAGCATTCCATTTACTGTACCCATTTCTCTACATTATTCTTCAGAGGAATGACAATTGGAGAATATACATTCAGTGTCTTTGTCTTCAGATTGTGCATCTGAAGCACTGTTCTCCATTAAATTTGTATTGGTCTCCAGATGACTGGAATATTATGTTTCCTGATTTTTTTTGAATTTTTAAAAGAAGCTTTTGCTACTGTCTTCTTTCATCCCACTACAGCTTCCTTCTCTCTGCATTTTATCAGTTGTCTCCTGTATGGAGATGAGGTTAGCCATTTAGCAGATCCACAACATGCTAAATTTACTAGAACTGTTGGCTCTTAATGTGACTTGCTGATTTTGGGAGCTGAAGATATAATTTAGAGTCACATTTCCTCTGTTGTTTGAAATTTGTATGTCAAACTACTTTCATGTTATAACATACCTCCTCTAAGTATACCTCTTTTATGTGGGGAGAGTCCCACTTTCTGGAGACCATTTATAGAATTATCTATTGTTGATATTCTCAAGTAGACTGCTCCAAATAATTTGTAATATAAAATGTCATTACTACTTGACCTGGGTTATTTGCCCTCCAGGTTTCTATTTATTGGGGATAATGCAATTTAAATGGCTGCAGAATTCCTCACCAGAAGCTGCATTTTATGCATGAAACGGGGTTATAAACAGATGATGCAGACACAGTTTTCTATTGCTTTTTGTATCATACAAATGTGATACGATGTCCATCAAGTATTAGTGCAGCAGGATCACTGCCAGCTGGTTTCACAAAGTTCACAAAATCTTCAAACAACTTTTAAAAATATGAGTCTGAATCCATGTACTAGGGTGGCAAGCTGAAGCTATCCTGATATGAGATAGTGTGTCTAACATGTCATACTATTGTGTATTAGGATACCTATGGTACTGCCTGTCAGAATTGTGACATCTTATGTTAGAAACATAGCCTCATAGTTACACTGCTTGGTCTGAAGCACAATTCATTATAGCTAATGAAGAAGTACTTCATGGAAAATATAACAATACGGTTCTTGTTGCAACAGTCACAACTTCTGTAGTTAAAACTTTACAAGCACATACACTAAAAAATCGTGAAATTCAACACTATTAAAATCAAGGAGCTTTGACAATATCCAGTTCTGTAATGGTCTTATTGTCACTGATATACACCTCAGTTGGTGTGAGAACAAAGTTCTGACACTTTCCAACAGGGCTAAGCACTTACTTTCTAGCTGTCTCACATTAATGAACTCTCCCATAATAGACACCTTTCCTCTTTATTCAAAATTATTATCAATATCTTTTCGGTAGATAAAAAAAAAACCTTTACCAAATGAGGACATAAATACTCATTTTCTCAAATTAAGTTCGAATTGCAATTCTGTTACCTTGTGTGTGTAGTTTGATACCTGCAGACCACTGAAATCATTGAGTGCTATTTTCCCTGAAAATTAGGGAGAAACAAATCATAGTCTCCATTGGAAAATCATATTCTATGCTTGCCCTGTCAATTCAAGGTCGTACAGTTTCATACCTGCTTATCTCTTTCGTATCATTATACATGTCCAACCAGATTTTAATAATATTGTCTGACAGATTTAAACATCTTATTCACATCCAATATGCTGAATAGTTGAACATTGTATATTTTACTTCAATACCAAAATTTATTCTCTCGTATGCAATTTCATCTTGATTATTTTTCTGCTGCATCTGATTTCCCATTCTGTCTGTTTCTTCTGCGAATAGTTTTATTCATACACACAAGACTTCTTCTTCAGCAACCTAATTTAGACCTGATTGTTTTCAAAATTGAGAGTGATAGTGATTTTTAATGTTCCCAAATAAAAAGGCAATAGGAACACTGTGTAACTTGGTGTTTACATTTGAGTGCTTAATTTGAAAAAAAAAGTAAAGTATATCTACAGTTTAACATGTGACAAAGAATGATTATTTGATTAGTTTCTCTCCACTACATTTGAAATATGAGCTTCATAAAACATAAAATTTTGCTTAAGTCTGACTGATATAAAATCACTTACTCCTCCAAATAATAATATTATCACTTCTACAAAATGAATGTTTTTAAAGTAACTTGGATGATTGTTGTTCACAATCTTAAGAGTTCCCTGATACAGATTTTGTTAGCTCTTATTAAAATAGTTCTCTTAAAGATTACAGACAATGTGCACCAGTGTTGAACTCATCAAGACAAGAGATGTCAGAAACACTGTTGGCACCTACAATGACAGGGATGTAAAAAATATTGGCCAGATGATGGAATCGAACTATGATCAACAAGCGATGACCAAGCACTTTGACCAAGAGCTAATGGCACAGTGTGCTAACATCATCCTTGGACCAGTGTGAAATCACTGCATATTTTGCAATTGCTGTCAGTATCCCGCACCTCCGTGTATGTTTCATTGCTATTCATTTCCAATGTTGTGCGTAATGTGTCTCGCTGCTATGATAATATGTTGCCTCAATAAACCAACATTAGCATTAACAGGCTGATAGTGTTGCTCTAATTTGTGACATGGCTCTATATGCCAAGGATGCCTGATATGAGAGTTAGCTGTTTTCCAAGTCAACAGTTTTGTTTTGATGACTGTATATAATATGCATACAGATACTTGTCTGAGAATTGTCCTCACCTAATATACGTAATCCATTTTACTTATAAGATTTCATTTTTCGAAAAGTGTGTTAAATGTGGCACTAATGTAAACATTGGCTACACTTTGGTTCACTCTGTTACCACAACGTTTACTTGAAATTCACATCCATTGGCTTTGCCAACTCACAACCAAATTATCACCTTTCAAATTAAAACCTATATCTTGGGCAATGCTACACATCAATCTGTCATCAAAACCAAGATCTCTCGGTTGGGGGTGTCCAACAGCACACTCTCGACTAAGTTTGTTGTAATGCAAAGCAGTGAACCTGAATATGTACCTAAGATTCTTTTGCCAGTTGGTAACACGTAAAATGTGGCTTAATAAAATAACATTGAACATTTGTTTTCCAACCATTTCAAAATGCATACAATTTTATAGCAAAGATTTATTATGTCAAGTGCTTTACAAATTATTTTAGACAGTCAATTCAGAACTGTTAATGGTTAATCCCCCCCCCAAAAAAAGAAAAGCTGAACAGGAAGATGGAAGATGCAGGACCTGTAGCATGTGCTAGATGGTTGAACTGTGCTTAAATGTAGCCTCTATCAAGGACTGGTCATATCTCAGTAAAATGTACTGCCTTTGTTGAACTAGAATAATTAAGATTTTATTTGCCATTGTCCACCTCTGTTTTGGAGTGATTCATTGAAGTGCCAAACCATTTTCTCCTTTTCATCAAGAACACATTGTTCTTTTTCTTATTTCCGTTTAGTAGCACAGAATCTACGATCAGTTAGAAAGTTGAATGGCTTATATTCTTAACTTTATTAAAAGCATGTGCTTCACAGGCCCTGCAGTGCAGTTGTGAAGTTATGTCACAGTGGACAAAAAGTCGACCAATGAGCCAAACATTATGACTGCTGCCAAGCACAAAATTGCATGTAGTGGATTGAGCGCTAATATGAAACTTCCTAGCAGATTAAAACTGTGGGCCAGATCGAGACTTGAACTCAAGACCTTTGCCTTTCATGGCCAAGTGCTCTACTGACTGAGCTACCAAAGCACAACTCACACCCTGTCCTTACAGCTTTACTTCTGCCCAGACCTCATCTCCTACCTTTGAAACTTCACAGAAGCTCTCCTTTCTTCCAGGGATGCTAGTCTTGCAACATTCACATGGGAGCTTCTGTGAAATTTGGAAAGTAAGATATGGGGTATTGGTGGAAGTAAAGGTGTGAGGTCAGGGTATGTGTAATGCTTGGGTAGCTCAGCCAACAGAGAACTCGCACACGAAAGGCAAAGGTCTTGAGTTCGAGTCTCGGTTCATCACATAGTTTCAATGTGTCAGGAAGTTTCATATCAGCATACACTCTAGAGCAGAGTGAAAATTCCATTTTGGAAACATACCCCAGTCTGTGGTTAAGCCAAGTCTCCACAATTTTCTTTTTTCCAGGAGTGCTAGTCTTGTAAGTTTCGCAGGAGAGCTTGTATGAAGTATGGGAAGTACAAGATGAAGTACTGTGTAAGACTACAGATATAGTTTTTCTTTGAGATTGATATCTGTATGTTACACATAGCAGCCTAGTGAAGCAGCACTGCTGCTGGGGTAACCCCCAGTGATCGAGAAGCTTGCTTTGGTGTCTACCATTATGGGTGGCGCAGAAGGCAAGGAATAGTAGAAAGTCATGGCTGGAGGTCAGATGTGGTTGGACAACACATGTTCGCATGCTGTGAGAAGTTCAATAAATCCATTAAACGTTGAAGTGTTCATGGATGGGATTGAAAACTCATCAATATTAGAAGCGAGTTGATAGCAAAGATTGTTAGAAGCAATGGTTATCTCCGAAATGTAATAATAAACCGAATTCTATTAGAACTAACTGAGTGAAGATTTTTAATGGAAAGTTGGTGACTTTAATAGAACATGAACCGATAGGCACACAGTCCCATTTTTAGTCTTCGGGTCCATGTAAGGTGCCCACTCCAAGCGGTGGAGCATAAACATTGTCCAGTCTCTGTAGTTACATCAACATAACTAGTTTTAGAGAGAAACTTGTCTGTGATAGATACAAATAAGGGAGTAGGCTTCTTCCAACTGGCAGAAGTAAAGCTGTGAGGACAGGGCAAGAGCCATGCTTCGGTACTCAGTCAGTAGAGCACTTGTCCGTGAAAGGCAAAGGTCCTGATTTCGTATCTCAGTCTGGCCCACAGTTTTATCTGCCAGTAAGTTTTCTAAGCTAGAGTGCACTTGCACTGTGCAAGATTTTTCAATAGCCTCTTGCTCTCTCAACATCACCAGTTTAGTTGGCTATTTCATTAACATTATTAATTTAAACTTTCCCATGATGACAATGAAAGAAAAATGACTTTTGTAAAAGTTATGAAAAATTTGACCTAAACTTGACCCTTACAAACAGAGTAGTTTCTTACAAGGGCAGACGAGCAAAATTATCTGTTAATTTTATAATGTTAAAATTCACAAAATTTTGAGGTAAAATTTGTACACACATCAGTTACACATTTTGTAAGTGCAAGAACAAGGGTTTTTTTAGTGTTCAAGGTCAATTTTAATAAAAAGATCATGTGATGCACATGTGCTGTAGCTCAGATGGCTTTTGTGGGCCAATTTGAGGTTGTTTTAAGACAAGATGGACTGCAGGTGTCCTAAATCAATTTTTTTCATCTCTAGTTCATCTATACCTCTGTGGTATGTTGCAAACAGTTATTGTTTACATCCTGTGCATGCGTGCGTGTGCAAATGTAATTTGGCTTGGGTTTGTTGGAGCATACTGACAACAACAGTGCATTACAAACATGAAATCATATTGTCACATCGAGACCACAATCAAGCACAAATCCAAAGGCTGGGTGATCAATAAAATACAACAGATATCACTAAAAGCACATTTATTGCTGACAAAAACATACAGCGAGAACAGAATTGAACTCCTGCACGGAGAGTGCAGCCATTTACAAACACTGAATACTGCAGAATGTACAAATATTACAAACATAAGCTTTTACACAACCCTTCAAAAAATGATTAATAGTAAGCAGCAAATAAGTGCCGGTCATTTGTTTTGAACTGGTGACCCACAGCATGCCAGCCAGCTATACCGATCATGATGCAGTACTGCTTGCACCACAACTCGCGGCAATATATACCAGGAAATCACAGTATAAACAGCTTGAACAACAATTTAGAATTATTTTACAACATACACATATGTACAATACTTACTGCTAAATAATCTTGACACATCAACTATAGGCAAAACACAATATAAAAAAGAAGTCAACAGACACAGAATAATACCAGTGGGGGTTTACACAACCACAAATAGTACACCAAATTTCACGTACACATGTTACTGTCTCACGTAAAATAAAAAAAAGTGCTTTGTATATCTGAGGGACTTGATGATACAATGAGACAGGAGCAGTTGTTGGAAGAGGTACTTTCTCAGTTTCAAAACTTTGCTGTGCTTTGAAGAAACTGCAGGATACCAGCAAGTGGTTTACATCTCTTTCTTCTGGCAACTGCACAAAGTTTAATCCTCAATGCCTCTCTGATATCAGTGGGAAGGAGTTGAACCATGGTTGGTAAGCATTTGTACTATGGTGGTTATCAGCTTCCTGCTTGCCTGAAATTTTCGAAATCAATGGAACCTTCTCTTTACTGGTTGGATCACAGTGTAGTATTGACTTGTATGGCAAAAGGAGGTATGTTCAAATAGATTTCGGGCTTGCAGCCGGTCGTCGTAAACTTCTTCGCACGATATTTCGGCTGGACAACTGCCAGCCATCTTTAGGTGAGCCGAACGAGGACTGACGAAGACGTTCTCCGTTCCGTCTTATATAGTGCGCTGATAGTACTGCCACGCATGCGTTGCAGTCGCGGAGACAGAAGAACCACACCGCCCAGCAACAGCGCCCTCGCTGGTGGAACTGCGAAACTCAGGTGCCGTCGGTATTGTCGCTGGGCGCAGGTATCGATGTCATCTGGTGTCTTCGCCTCGAGAAAATTTCTGTGATGACAGGATTCCATGCATTATTCAATTGGTAACCACTGTCCCGGTTCATTAAATTTCCAGCACTGCGTATTTCAACGGATTCTTTAATAATGGAGTCCCAAAAAGTTGTTGCTGTGGCCAAAATCGAAGTTTTGTCGTACTCCATTGAATATCCGTTAGAAATACAATGTTCCGCAACTGCAGATTTACTGGGTTGCAGTAGACAGGTGCATCATTGATGTTCTATACAACGCTCTTCCACAGTACGTGTTGTCTGTCCTATATAGGCCATACCGCACTGACACGGTATTTTGTAAATTCCCGCCTTCCGCAGCAACAGATCATCCTTCACCGAACCCAGCAAATCTGAAATCTTAGAAGGCGGACGAAAAACAACTTTCACATGAAAAGTATTTAGAATCCTTGCTATTTTAAAAGAGATATTACCAACGAAGGGAAGAAAAGCTAGGGACTTGGCTGGCGCACTCTCTTCTTTATCCACTTCCCGGTTCCTGGCTCTAGTTGCGAAGGCCCTGTTAATTTGCTGGGTCAAGTAACCATTGTCTCTGAACACCGTCCTTAAATGTGCAAGTTCCTTAGGCAAATTTTCTGCATCCGACTCCGTGTGTGCCCTGTGCACAAGGGTTTTAAGTACACTCATGGTTTGGGATGGGTACAGCTGTACGTCGCCTTCCTTTGGACGCTGCTGAAGAAATAAGAAGGGAAACTAGTCGGGTTCTTCTGAAAGCGCCTCCCCAACGCAGTAATATAACCGCTCAAGAAAGGGCTGCACTACGGAACCTTCAAGAAGATCCGGAAGTAGTGGTGCTGAAGGCTGATAAAGGTAATTCTCCCGTTTTGTTACCTCGTGGGTTGTATTTAGAGAAGATGTATAGTCTACTGAGTGATACCATGTACAGGAAGATTGATCACGACCCAACAGCATGTGTGCAAGGGAAGACGTGTGCAGTTTTAAACTCTTCGTCGTTAGCTCCAGAGACCATCAAGCAGTTAAGACCACATGGCAGCGTACCACCGAGACTGTATGGTCTTCCTAAAGTGCATAAAGAAGGTCTGCCTTTACGACCTATAGTGCGTAATATTGATGCACCCACGTATGATTTAGCCAGACATCTAGCTTCCTTGCTCAGACGATTTGTGGGCAAATGTTCACATCATATACGGAACTCTGCTGATTTTATCGATAGACTGGGGTCTCTCCACTTAAGTAGTTTGGATCTTCTAGTGAGTTTTGATGTAGTTTCCCTTTTCACAAAAGTACCTCTTGGGGGTTCCTTGTTTCTAATTGGTCAACAGTTTGAATCGGACATCACTGCTTTGTTTCGACATGCTCTTTCCTCAACTTATTTTATGTTTAACCAGGAATTTTTTGAACAGTCTGATGGTGTCGCCATGGGCAGCCCTCTGTCCCCTCTGGTGGCTAACCTTTTCATGGAGGATTTTGAAGAGAGAGCACTTGAATCAGCGGTTTGTAAACCTACTATTTTCTGGAGGTACGTTGATGATACTTTCATAGTCTGGCCCCACGGAGAAGAAAAGTTAATGGAGTTTTTTCATCATCTTAACTCCATCCATCAGAATATTCTATTTACCATGGAACTAGAGAAAGATGGTGTCCTTCCATTCCTGGATGTTCTGGTTAAACGGAAGAGTGATGGCTCGTTGGGACACACTGTTTACCGAAAGCCGAGTCACACTGATTTGTACCTGCATTCTTCCAGATGCCATCACCCATCCCAAACCATGAGTGTACTTAAAACCCTTGTGCACAGGGCACACACGGTGTCGGATGCAGAAAATTTGCCTAAGGAACTTGCACATTTAGGGACGGTGTTCAGAGACAATGGTTACTCGACCCGGCAAATTAACAGGGCCTTCGCAACTAGAGCCAGGAACCGGGAAGTGGATAAAGAAGAGAGTGCGCCAGCCAAGTCCCTAGCTTTTCTTCCCTTAATTGGTAATATCTCTTTTAAAATAGCAAGGATTCCAAATACTTTTCATGTGAAAGTTGTTTTTCGTCCGCCTTCTAAGATTTCAGATTTGCTGGGTTCGGTGAAGGATGATCTGTTTCTGCGGAAGGCGGGAATTTACAAAATACCGTGTCAGTGCGGTAGGGCCTATATAGGACAGACAACACGTACTGTGGAAGAGCGTTGTATAGAACATCAATGTTGCACCTGTCTACTGCAACCCAGTAAATATGCAGTTGCGGAACACTGTATTTCTAACGGACATTCAATGGAGTACAACAAAACTTCGATTTTGGCCACAGCAACAACTTTTTGGGACTCCATTATTAAAGAATCTGTTGAAATACGCAGTGCTGGAAATTTAATGAACCGGGACAGTGGTTACCAATTGAATAATGCATGGAATCCCGTCATCACAGAAATTTTCTCGAGACGAAGACGCCAGAAGACATCGATACCTGCGCCCAGCGACAACACCGATGGCACCTGAGTTTCGCAGTTCTACCAGCGAGGGCGCTGTTGCTGGGCGGTGTGGTTCTTCTGTCTCCGCGACTGCAACGCATACGTGGCAGTACTATCAGTGCACTATATAAGACGGAATGGAGAACGTCTTCGTCAGTCCTCGTTCGGCTCACCTGAAGATGGCTGGCAGTTGTCCAGCGGAAATATCGTGCGAAGAAGTTTACGACGACCGGCTGCAAGCCCGAAATCTATTTGAACAATTGATTCGCCGGGAAAATTTCAAATTTTACAAATGGAGGTATACCAACCCTCTGCCAGTTTCTGTATCACAGGATGCTGGAATAAAGTTCATTTTTAGATTTTTTTTATCATCATTGTTTTCATTGTCTTGATGCAGCCCATGTTGAGTTTCTCTCCTGTGCTAAACTCTTCATTTAATAGTAGCACTTGAATCCAAAATCTTCAATTAATTGATGGGTGTACTCCAATCGGCATGTTCCTTCTTGTCAGTGTTCTCGATTTGTTCCTTTATTCATTGATTCTGCAGAGAACCTCCTCATTCATTATCAGTTCACTTAATTTTCAACATCCTTCTACAGCACCACATCTCAGACACTGATTCTTTTCTTTCCCTGTTTTCCCACAGTCCATGAGTCACTACCATGAGACTCTGTGTTCTAAAGATACATTCTTCGAAAGATCTTCCACAAATTAATGCCAGTATTTGACAGCAGATTTTATTTTTGGTCGGGAATGTTCTTTTTGCCTGTGCCAATACGCTTTTTGTGTTCTCATTGCTTTGTCTCATTCACCATTTTTCTTTCAAGGGAGCAGAATTCTCATACTTAATCTACTCCTTGGTCCTCAACTTTCATGTTTACTTTACCAATAAGCT
This sequence comes from Schistocerca gregaria, assembly GCF_023897955.1. Taxonomy (NCBI): domain Eukaryota; kingdom Metazoa; phylum Arthropoda; class Insecta; order Orthoptera; family Acrididae; genus Schistocerca; species Schistocerca gregaria. The sequence goes on from NC_064922.1 coordinate 169,419,022, forward strand.
CATTGCTGCAACTCCTCATTACTGTCATCTATTTGATTTACCCTGAATCCATATTCTGTATGCATTAACAGGTTCTGTAATACTTCTTCACTTTCACCGAGGACACCAATGTCATCAGCGAATATTATCACTGATATCCTTTCACCCTGAATTTTAATCCTACTTTATTTCTTTTACTATCATCATTCCTCCTTTGATTTACAGACTGAACAATAGTTGCAAAAGACTGCATTTGTCTCGTACCTTTTTTTTTAAATCTGAACGCGTTCTTGATCTGCCATTCTTCTTGTCCTCTCTTGATTTTTGTACCAATCGCGTGCTACCAATCTTTCCCTATGGCTTACAGTATTTTTCTGAAAAGATTCTAATATCTTGCACCACTTTACATTGTCCAGCTTTTTTTCTAGTTCAACAAATCCTATACATGTGTCTTGACTTTGCTTAAGTCTTGCTTCCATTATCATGCGGAAGATCAGATTGCCTCTCTGGTGCCTTTTCCTTTCCTAAAGCCAAACTGATCTCAATTTTCTTTTCCACTTTTCTGTATATTGTTACTGTCAGCAACATTGATGCATGAGCTATTAAGTTGATAGTACAATAGCTTTTCCATGTATCTGCCCTTGCCATTTACAGGATTGCCGGAATGATGTTTTTCTGAAAGCCTGATGGTATGTCTTCAGTTGTGTAGATTTGACAAACCAACTTGAATAGGCATTTGGTTGCAGCTTTCAGCAAATGATTTTATACATTATGCAAGAATCTTATTTATGCCTTCTGCCTGATCTGATCTCAAATCTTGCAAAGCTCTGTCAAGCTCCAAATCTAATACTGGATCACCTATATCTTACATACTGCCTCCCATTTCTCCTGTAACATTATCAGACCATTCTTCTGCATTGAAGAGGCCTCCAGTGTACTCTTTCCACCTACTTGTTCTTCCCTTTGCATTTGGGAGAGGAATTCATCTTACACCCTTAATGTTAATGCTCTTGCTTTAAATTTTAATCAAGATTTTTCTACCTGCTGAAATAGTCCTTCTAACAACCTTTATTTTCCAATTACTTCATAATTTTCCTGCAACTATTTCGCTTTAGCTTACCTGCAATTATTATTTATTTCATTCCTAAGTGACATATATTACTGTATTCATGTCTTGTCTCTAACATTTTTGTAGTTCCTTCTTTCATTAATCAACTGAAGTATTTCTTCTGGTATCCAAGCTTTCTTCACAGTTACCTCCCTTGGTTCTATATTTGTCTGCCCAACATTACTGACTAATAGTTTAAGAATAAATGACACCACTCAATGAATAGTATCTGCAACCTGAGAGCACTTGAAATATACCTCCTTAGAACACTTAATAAACATTTCATCATTCCTCAGTACTTTTGTATCCCATTTCTTTTCACACTGATTCTTCTGGATAATTCCCTTAAACTTCACCCCACTCTTCACCATTACTAAATTGTGATCTGAATATACATTTGTTCCTGAGTACACTTTACAATACACTGTCTTATTTCAGAATCTCTTGTCTCACCATGATATAATTCTGCTGAAATCTGTGCATGCCTCAACGCTGCTTCCAAATATGGTTGGTTGGGGAAGGAGACCAGACAGTGTGGTCATCGGTCTCATCGGATTAGGGAAGGATGGGGAAGGAAGTCGGCTGTGCCCTTTCAGAGGAGCCATTCCGGCATTTGCCTGGAATGATTTAGGGAAATCACGGAAAACCTAAATCAAGATGGCCGGACGCAGGATTGAACCGTCGTCCTCCCGAATGCAAGTCCAGTGTCTAACCACTGCGCCACCTCGCTCGGTTTTCCAAATACGCTTCCTCCTCTTCTGATTTTTGAATGCTGTATTCAGTATTACTAGTTGAAATTTATTGCAGAATTTGATTTTTCTTTTTCCTGTCTCATTCCTACCATCAAGCTCTTTTTCTCCCACAACTCTGTTTTCTATTCCTTCACCTACAACAATGTTGTGTCAATCACTCACGCTCATCAGCACTTCATCTCTCTTTACACAATGAATTACATCTTCAATTTCCCCTACATTTTCTCTCTTTTTTCATCATCTGCTTGCAACACCAATATTAATACCTGAGCTATAGTTAGTGTTGGTTTGCTGTTGATTTGATTCTGATGGGAATAAGCCTATCACTGAATTGTTCTCAGTAGCTCTTCCCCTGCCCAATCTTCCAATTCTGACAAACTGCACTGCCATTTTCTTCTGCTGTTGGTATGACCCTACACTTGTCTGGCCACAAATCCATATTTCCTTCCTATTTCACTGTACTGAATTCCATCATACCTAGGCTAGTCTATTCATTTCTCTTTCCAGATTTTCTAGCTTTACTACCACAACCAGACTTCAGACATTGATTGTTAACACTTCTGCCGAGAATTCTTCCGGGTTATATGACCGTGATCCATGGAACTCTTCTATACCTAATGTTTTGTCTAGTTGGCAAGACTCAGCACAACAAGGAGCACCTCTGAAGTCATCCAACGTAGCTTTGGACAAAACGTCACGTATAGAAGAGTTCCATGGACCACAGCCGTACAACCCAGAAGAATGCTCGGCAGCTGAAATGTCTGGTCGTGAAAGCCTTCATTGTGTAGTTATCACTTCTGTTGGTAATTCAATCTCTTTCCCTGGGTCACTCTCCCCTTGGCAGGCCCCTACTGGAGATATGAATGCGGGACTCATTTGGAATTAATGCACTTTTCAAACTGCTGGGCACATGGTGAGTATTTAATGCAGTGGTTTCTGTTGCCTTCTGCATCCTTATACTGTGATTCTTCTGTCTTTTAGGAGCAATTTACTACCCCAGTCTTCCTCTCTCTTTGAATAGTTGACAAAGCGAGGATGACTTATGTCGGAAGACTTCAGTTGCAGCTGATTAATAGACAAAGACACTACCCCCTACACTCTGGTGTTTGCCCTTCATTACAGGGCCAGAAACATGTCTTCTTCACCAACTATTTGACCTTGTCAGTAAAAACCAATCCAACATGAGCTGAGATCTACAGAAGACTCTCCTATCTCTTCATTTATTTGCCATGCTTCTCATATGGTTTCTGGTATTTGAATATTCATGTGTTTAAGTTTCCATTTCTCACTGTGAGTGTATTACTTTTCATCATGACTTGGTTGCAGTAACAGCGCAGCTTATGAACCCATAATATTGTCTCAACCTTGTGATGTGAAATTTCTTGGGGTTGGTGTCATATACTGTATCTTGTGCTGCTTCATTTAGTGATGCACATGGCAGAAAAAGTTCTTCTGTGTTGTATTTTTATGAGCAAGTTATGAGGTTTTCTGCTGAAAAGATTGTGTGTTCCATGGCTTCTGTAATCCATAGGAAAGTCATGTTGTCCCTTTACGATTCTCTGTGACGGCTGCTTATGACATGGTGCCAAGCACAAACTATATCAAAGCTGTAGCCTACACATAAGTCATGCAAGAGTTGTAAAGACAACTGTGTCTTGAAAATAAAACATCTTTACACACTGTCTGGGAATGTACTTGCTTGTAGGCTTAACGTAGAACTTCCCTAGCCTATTCTTCCCTAGGTCTCAGAGTACTAAAAAAAGTGTCTAGGAGAGAGTGAATTATCAGTATGTTCCTGTATTAAGGTATGTTTGCAGGAAGGCAGACTTCAGACACCCCCCCCCCCCCCCCCCACACACACACACACACTAAGGGTGGGAATAATACGTAACTTATTCTGACAGAGAGCCAGTGCAACTTACAAAGATGTACAGAGAGATGATAGCATTTCCTTTTTTTCCCCCTAAGTTCAACTTTGGCAAGAAGTATCACTTTAAATTCCAGGAAATCTGCTCCAATAGAATAACTGGCCCATCCCTAACAGCCAAGTAGAGATAGAAAAAGTATATACCTGTTGTATATCAGCCGTAGGCTGCCTACATACACTGCCAGCACGAAGTCTTCACTCAGCAGTTTGCCTACCTGTAGCCCACAGATGTGCCTCCTCTGGAGACTACTACACAGAGAGTGCATGTTATGGATGATGAAATGTATACAAACAGACCGTTGATACAATGTCTGTTAGACATGCCACCAGAGGGTGTGAGCCACAATTCCAAGCAATGCACACATTGGGAAACTGGCACTGCTGCTATCGAGGAAACAAGTACCGTGCACACATCAGATGGCTGCGGACATATTTCCACCTACTGGATACATAAGGCCAAGCACAGCCTGCAGCAGCATTCAACTGGTCACTCAGTTTTGGGACAGGAACTGGCTACAATCGTGACTTATCAATCTAGACTCACCGAGACCAGGCCCGACACCACACTGCTTCACGGTTCTCAGCACAGAACAGTAAATTTATCTGTGAACTTGGGCTGTGAATATTCTTAACTTCAACATGGCAATCATCATTACCACACCATGCATCAGCCAAACAGGACCAAAAAATAACAGCAAAGGTCTCAATAATACCAAACTTCTCACACAGTGACTGCGGAAGACAAGGGGAGAGGATCAAGCAGTTTTTGTAATTTAAATGAACTCTGCCAATGCTAACGTTAAAAGATTACTGTTTGAACAGATACAGTTTACAGTAGTGTAAAAATTCATATAATAAGCCTTATTTGCCTCCTCTAATATCCATAAGAGAATTCTATTTTGAAGATCACTGGTGCTGTGTGAAGGTCCTTGACATAAGATGGTATTATTAACGATCTGAAACACACATGAAAAGCTGCTCCTCCTCCTTCTAGGGTAGTACATGAGTGATTTGTCACTCATGCCTACTTACATATAATTAGGGACAGGAAAATTTCATGAAAATGATAACATGAAAAAAATAACACAAAATTAATGGTTTTTAGTGGAAAAAACATGAAACCGGTGACTTTTACAACATATTGCAAAAATTTGTAATTTTGCATTGCATAAAAATGTTACAAAAATAAGGATGACAATTTACTAACATTCATAACTGATAGTTACTGAATGGCCAAACTGATTTTTTGCTTCTAATCTACTCAAGGCTGGGGGTTCGTTTTTGATCTTACAATAACAGTTGATTTCCTGAATGATGATATTTTATTTGATGACGTAAATAGCACCAAAGTTAGCACAAAAAAAACAACAAATTTGGCAAAAAACACAATCAAATTTGTCAGAAAGCCATCAAATTTGGAAAAAAGCAGCACTGAATCTAGCAAGAAACTATCAAATTTGGCAAAAGAATGACAGTGAATTTTGTAAAAAAGCACCACACACAATGAAATTGGCAGAAAAAGATAGACACTGAATTTGGGAAAAGCACCAAATGTGACAAAAAATACACAGAATTTGGGAAAAATAACACATAAATTGGTCATTAAATGATTTTTTCCTGTCCCTACATATAACAAACTCACCCATGACCACCCTTACACAAATTGCACAAATCTCAAACCTGGGTTTGTAAGTGCTGGCTGCTGAATGAAAACATATAGCTGTTTCTGCCATCCACAAAAATATATGCAAATGAGTTCTTCCGTGAACTCAAATATGTTTTTTCTACATTCATAAACTGATCACTGTCACGAAGAATAGAAGAGACTGACATTGTTCAACTTGCAACAGGTTCATATTTCTTTGTTGTCAGTCTCAATTCCTTTTATTGGAGGGAGGGGGCGGGAAGGGGGGGAGAAGAGTGAGGGGGTGAGAGGAGGTGAAAGATGAACAGTTATGCTTTGAGCTAATAACAGAGAACTATGAAACTGAAGTATAACTTACTGTAACAGAATTCTTTTTGTAATACTGAACAAAAGTTAATACTGTTATTGTGTATGGATTTAAAAATAGTCGGGTCTTTTGTGATATACACACTGCCCTTATAAAGACCCTTGAAATAACTGAAATTTCAAGAACACAGAATGGCTGTCTATAACTTACCTTCAGGAGTTGACATTGGAGTATGCTAATAATGCACATTTATAAGCAAAGCACACAATTCCTACCTTTCTGAACTGTTAGTGCTTCCTTCAAGGAGAACTACCATAAAGGTTTTAGAAGACTGGGAAAGGACTGAGAGATCACTCAGAGCCTTGTCTCCTCTCAATGTTGATGAGGATTCACCTTTGACAAGGCAGTGCCAAAGCATCTTCATCTACATTTACATCTACATCTACATTTATACTCTGCAAGCCACCCAACGGTGTGTGGCGGAGGGCACTTTATGTGCCACTGTCATTACCTCCCTTTTCTGTTCCAGTCGCGTATGGTTTGCGGGAAGAACGACTGTCTGAAAGCCTCCATGCACACTCGAATCTCTCTAATTTTACATTCGTGATCTCTTCGGGAGGTATAAGTAGGGGGAAGCAATATATTCGATACCTCATCCAGAAACACACTCTCTCGAAACCTGACGAGCAAGCTACACCGCAATGCAGAGCAACTCTCTTGCAGTGTCTGCCACTTGAGTTTGCTAAACATCTCCGTAACACTATCACGGTTACCAAATAACCCTGCGACGAAACGTGCCACTCTTCTTTGGATCTTCTCTATCTCCTCCGTCAACCCGATCTGATACGGATCCCACACTGATGAGTAACACTCAAGTATAGGTCGAATGAGTGTTTTGTAAGCCACCTCCTTTGTTGATGGACAACATTTTCTAAGGACTCTCCCAATGAATCTCAACCCGGTACCCACCTTACCAACAATTAATTTTATATGATCATTCCATTTCAAATCATTCCGCACGCATACTCCCAGATATTTAACAGAAGTAACTGTTACCAGTGTTTGCTCCGCTATCATATAATCATACAATAAAGGATCCTTCTTTCTATGCATTTGCAATACATTATATTTGTCTATGTTAAGGGCCAGTTGCCACTCTCTGCACCAAGTGCCTATCCACTGCAGATCTTCCTGCATTTCGCAACAATTTTTTAATGCTGTAACTTCTCTGTATACTACAGCATCATCCGCGAAAAGCCACATGGAACTTCCGACACTATCTACTAGGTCATTTATATATATTGTGAAAAGCAATGGTCCCATAACACTCCCCTGTGGCATGCCAGAGGTTACTTTAATGTCTGGAGACGTCTCTCCATTGATAACAACATGCTGTGTTCTGTTTGCTAAAAACTCTTCAATCCAGCCACACAGCTGGTCTGATATTCCGTAGGCTCTTACTTTGTTTATCAGGCGACAGTGCGGAACTGTATCGAACGCCTTCCGGAAGTCAAGGAAAATAGCATCTACCTGGGAGCCTGTATCTAATATTTTCTGGGTCTCATGAACAAATAAAGCGAGTTGGGTCTCACACGATCGCTGTTTCCGGAATCCATGTTGATTCCTACAGAGTGGATTCTGGGTTTCCAAAAACAACATGATACTCGAGCAAAAAACATGTTCTAAAATTCTACAACAGATTGACGTCAGAGATATAGGTCTATAGTTTTGTGCATCTGCTCGACGACCCTTCTTGTAGACTGGGATTACCTGTGCTCTTTTCCAATCATCTGGAACCTTCCGATCCTCTAGAGACCTGCGGTACACGGCTGTTAGAAGGGGGGAAAGTTCTTTCGCATACTCTGTGTAGAATCGAATTGGTATCCCGTCAGGTCCAGTGGACTTCTCTCTGTTGAGTGATTCCAGTTGCTTTTCTATTCCTTGGACACTTATTTTGATGTCAGCCATTTTTTCGTTTGTGTGAGGATTTAGAGAAGGAACTGCAGTGCGGTCTTCCTCTGTGAAACAGCTTTGGAAAAAGTGTTTAGTATTTCAGCTTTACATGTGTCATCCTCTGTTTCAATGCCATCATCATCCCGGTGTGTCTGAATATGCTGTTTCGAGCCACTTGCTGATTTAACCTAAGACCAGAACTTCCTAGGATTTTCTGTCAAATCGGTACATAGAATTTTACTTTCAAATTCACTCAACATTTCATGCATAGCCCTCCTTACACTAACTTTGACATCGTTTAGCTTCTGTTTGTTTGAGAGGTTTTGGCTGCATTTAAACTTGGAGTGAAGCTCTCTTTGCTTTCGCAGTTGTTTCCTAACTTTGTTGTTGAACCACTGTGGGTTTTTCCCATCCCTCACAGTTTTACTTGGCACATACCTGTCTAAAACGCATTTTACAATTGCCTTAAACTTTTTCCATAAACACTCAACATTGTCAGTGTTGGAACAGAAAATTTCGTTTTCATCTGTTAGGTAGTCTGAAATTTATCTGCCTTCTATTACTCTTGCTAAACAGATAAACCTTCCTCCCTTTTTTTATATTCCTATTAACTTCCATATTCATGGACGCTGCAACGGCCTTATGATCACTGATTCCCTGTTCTGCACTTACAGCGTCGAAAAGTTCGGGTCTGTTTGTTATCAGTAGGTCCAAGATATTACCTCCATGAGTCGGTTCTCTGTTTAATTGCTTGAGGTAATTTTCGGATAGTGCACTCAGTATAATGTCACTCGATGCTCTGTCCCTACCACCCATCCTAAACATCTGAGTGTCCCAGTCTATATCTGGTAAATTGAAATCTCCACCTATGTATTCCAAATTTTTTCTCAGTTGTTCTGCCACTAATGCTGCTGAGTCGGGAGGTCGGTAAAAGGAGCCAATTATTAACCTAGCTCGGTTGTTGAGTGTAACCTCCACCCATAACATTTCACAGGAACTACCCACTTCTACTTCACTAGAGGATAAACTACTACTAACAGCGACAAACACGCTACCACCAGTTGCATGCAATCTATCCTTTCTAAACACCGTCTGTGCCTTTGTAAAAATTTTGGCTGAATTTATCTCTGGCTTCAGCCAGCTTTCCATACCTATAACGATTTCAGCTTTGTTGCTTTCTATCAGCGCTTGAAGTTCCGGTACTTTACCAATGCAGCTTCAGCAGTTTACAATTACAATACAGATTGCTGCTTGGTCCCTTCATGTCCTGACTTTGCCCCGCACCCTTTGAGGCTGTTGCCCTTTATGTACTTGCCCGAGGCCATCTAACCTAAAAAACTGTCCAGTCCACGCCACACAACCCCTGCTACCCGTGTAGCCGCTTGCTGCGTGTAGTGGACTCCTGACCTATCCAGCGGAACCCAAAACCCCATCACCCTATGGCACAAGTCGAGGAATCTGCAGCCCACACGGTCACAGAACAGTCCCAGCCTCTGATTCAGACCCTCCACTTGGCTCTGTACCAATGGTCCGCAGTCAGTCCTGTAAACGATGCTGCAGATGGTGAGCTCTGCTTTCATCTCGCTAGCGAGACTGGCAGTCTTCACCAAATCAGACAGCCGCCGGAAGCCAGAGAGTATTTCGTCTGATCCATAGCGACACACATCATTGGTGCCGACATGAGCGATCACCTGCAGATGGGTGCACCCTGTACCCTTCATGGCATCAGGAAGGACCCTTTCCACATCTGGAATGACTCCCCCCAATATGCACACGGAGAGCACATTGGTTTTCTTCCCCTCTCTTGCTGCCATATCCCTAAGGGGCCCCATTACGCGCCTGACCTTGGAGCTCCCACCTACCAGTAAGCCCACCCTCTGTGACTGCCAGGATCTTGCAGACTGAGGGGCAACCTCTGGAACAGGACAAGCAGCCATTTCCGGCCGAAGTTCAGTATCAGAGCCTGAAACCGGTTCGTCAGACAAACTGGAGAGGCCTTCCGTTCAGCCCTCCGGAACGTCTTTCGCCCCCTGCCACACCTCAAGACGACCTCCCACTCTACCACAGGTGAGGGATCAGCCTCAATGTGGGCAGTATCCCGAGCAGCCACAGTCGTAGTCCGATCGGGGGATGCGTGGGACGAACTGGCCGTCCCCGACAAACCCCCATCCGGACCCCCACAGTGATGCCCATTGGCAACAGCCTCAAGCCGTGTGACCGAAGCCAACACTGCCTGAAGCTGTGAGCAAAGGGATGCCAACTCAGCCTGCGTCCGAACACAGCAGTTGCAGTCCCTATCCATGCTAAAAACTGTTGTGCAAAGAACATCTGAATTCATCTACAGAGAGCACAAACAAATCGACACAAAATTTGAACAGTTATTAAAATACAAGATTGCCTAGTAAACGCAGTAATGCTGCTACTAGGGCACTTCTGATACACTGCTTGGCGGCGGAAGGAGACTACGCGATTTTACACTATTCAAGTACTAAAACATGATGCTACAACTCTCAAATACTATAATACGCCCGAATTTTATGAATTAAACAATACAAGTACCAAAAACACGCAAAGAAATTAAGAATTAAACTATGTAACAAATGAGTGAGCTAGGAGTATACGACTTTCTGCTGGCAGCTGCTTATCCAACGGTGGCAGGGAGCACACTGGCTGATCAGGATAGCAATTCAGGACTTTCATCTGTGCCCCAATGCTCATTTCCTGGGTATGGAACAGAGAAGACACTAACATATGTCAGTCTGAAAAAGTGTTAAGGTATCCATTTTTCACTTTGAAAAGCTATCAGTTACACAAAGAGCAAAATATTATGCCTGAAAAGCTGAATAAAATCTTTCACCCAGTTCACGCTGTAACCAAAATGACAACACGAAATGTGGAGCACTCCATTTTATTCAGTGGCTCCTGGTAATGTTTTGTTTATTGTTGGCATTATTTTGTTAATTGTGTAGAAGTGAATGCTCTGTGAGGTTTATTTACTGTTTCTTATTATGTGAGAATCCATTTGCAGAGAATCATCCAATAATCAGTGAAAACTTATACAATTTCTTCCATTCCCCCCTCTGTCGGAATTGAAATAATTAGAACATATGTGTCACATGTGGAATGTACAAACTCTGCTTTATGTACAGTCCAGTTTCATTTACAAATGAAAGCAATAGGGGTGGAGTCCTATTTGTGATTGCTCCAAGTCACTGAAATTCTTTCTCCTCCTATTTTTCTGAATTACTCACGACTCCTCTTTGCATCTGTTTTGTTAAGTGTGATCTGCACCAGCTGTTTGGAATCCCATACATTCCACAAAATTTTACTTTTTATAGGAAATATCATTTAATTATGTTTATTATGGAGAAAACCCTCCAGTTATGATATACTACTTAATGCTCATAATATAATGTGAACAAATATAAAAATTACAGCATCAGTCAAAAATTACTGAATACGTTATTTCTGCTTAAATGTGACAGTACAATTGAGTGCACGAATTTCTGGAATGTTTTGCAAAATGTGTCAGAAAATGGTTCACTGCTTCCCGTTTATGGGGTAAGACAACGTACATGAGCGATGGATACATTAACATACTAGTCTTTTAGTTTTCCCAGTAGAATTTAATGGTCCACACACTCACATGCTTTTGCAGGGTTGCAGAAAATACAAAAGAATAATTTGTAACAATAATGAAAATTCATTGATGGAGCAATATGCGACATATAGGTTGACTCTTACAGAGAAGACAGAATGACTCTTACAGAGAAGACAGCATGTTATATTTGTGATATCGCCATCTTTGTCTACATACTTCCATGTGGTGAACTTGTTGGTGTGTGAGTGATGCTCCTGATTACGTGTATACATATACTTAAAAAAAGTGCACCACACAGTCTTTGCTCATGCGTCAGCACTGGAACATAATGGTGTGGTTTTATTGATGACACCATCACCCCAAAGGACATTTCATGAACTGGGAAAGCAAAAAGTGAAATCTGTGTACCTTAATGTGAACTACCCGTCTGAAGATGAACCTTTCAGTTCAAAACTGGTAACAGTGCTATTTAAATAAATAAACAGCATTGTAAGAAATGGCTGGTAGGTGTTGTCTCTCTGTAAGAGTCAATCTTTATTCTGTACACAGCCGTGGGCTCAGAATGTCAGTCTTTAACAAAATAGTAATGTGCAACATCTTGCAAGAATCACTGAGTCTTCCCATGGCCACAGGAGTGTGCATTTAAGTACCTGTGTGGTTGTATGTATGTGTGAACGAGTGTATTTTTGTTTGAAAAAGAGCTAGTTCTTGAAAGATAGTGTGATTGCTGTTTTCTGCTACACATTTCTGAGTTTCTTGCATTGATCTGTTTTAGGAATGTTATTGTTATAACTATTATTATCATTAACTGTGCTGTAATATATATTTTCAGTGATGCGTGTTTAAACATATAGAAAGAAATCTGTCATTAAATTTGTCTTAAATGATTGTAAAATTTCCTCTGATGGTAATATCAAGTCATAACTAGATTTTTATATTTTATTGAAAGGCCCTTCAAATGATAAATACTACCTGTTAGTCATCAAATGGTTTCTGTAATCACCTCAGAAGTTTTATTTTTCGAACAATGTGATACACATGTTGGTCTTTTGTAGAGTTTCTTTCATGAATATTTATGCTGGATGGAAAATTCACCAACATGTAAAACAACTCTACAATATCCGATATAATACCATCACCATGATTATTTTCAACTTACGATTTTGCAAAACATGCACATGAACCCTACCTACACACACACACACACACACACACACACACACACCTGTTCGTGCAATAAAACTTCATCATCAGGCTTCACATTTTAATTTATTACTTCATTACCACTAACTATTTGAAACACATTTTGCAAACAGAATCCACATATACCATTGCATGTATCTGCAAAACTATATCATTGCACGACACACAGTTCAGGAGATATGATATCTTACACACTGAGATATGAGAAATGGATATTTCATACCCGAAGTTTGACTCTTTAAAGAATAGGAAGTGGAAGGAGATACTGGTTTGCACCTATATTATTATGTAAATATATGAGACACAATATTGAAAAATGCCAAAGGCAACAAAACCCCTGCTCAGTGAGACTGGTTAAGAAAGAATCTCACAGTATGTTTTAAAGCTCCCTCTGTGCTGTGCCCTCTAATATATTTTAAATGCATTCTGTTTACCCTATCTCACAGTAGTAACTATACAGTATTTCCAATTATGAGAAGTAAATTTAAGAAATTACACAAAGTTTGTGACATGATCCTGATCAATCAAAGCACATACTTCATGCTTAATTACTTGCAGGTAGTGCATCGACAACATTTCTGATAGTATGTAAACTAAAGAAATAACTTTTTTCAGAAGAAACAGAAGATATTCATTCATATTATTACATTTTTGTGAACCAGTGATGTAAATGCATATCAAGCACACACAAAGAAAAGTGATCCCATGGCTAATGTAAGTGTGGAATTACCTTAAACCATACCATAAAGTCAGAAATAAAACTTACATCTATTGGAAGGACCTTACGGAAAATATATCAGGATTAGATAAATAAATATATTTGAAACAATTAAGTATGAGAATCACCTTTATTTAACAGCAACTATGAACAATACAGCTCTTAAATTTAACAGTTTTTAAGCCAGGCCTTTGGAAATCTAGCTGTTTTAGCAAGGCATTTAATTTATCACAATAACAGGTAACATACACATTGTACAACAATCATAGTACAAAAAAAGATCAGAAAGGAAAATTAGACAAAACAAAAATATTGGCAGTTCACACAACCATAGTCTGATACTTTCAGCTCCAGGTTTCTGTCTGATATCTTCCATTCATCTCTAGTTGTTCAATGAATTTTGTAGCATTTGTCTCCGGAAGTTCTCCTGCGCCACCACAAACGTGTGAAATAAAAGTATCTCTGACTTGATCTGGCATATTTTTTGAATTTCCAGCAACATAAATGTATGCACTCTTCTTATTTAACAAATCCCACAATAATTCTGCTTGCTCGCATAATACATGTTGAACATATCTGCAAAGTATAAATCCATTACCATAGTTACAACTTTTTCTTATGAAATTAGCATAACCTATTATTCACCACTACAAACTACATAAATCAGACAGAATTTGGGGCAAGTTGACTTCACATAAGGCAACAAAAATAATCAATTACTGACAACATAATGTAATGGATACATAAAAAGTATATTCACCAAGAGGGGCAGGAGAAAAACACACTCACCCACACACACACACACACACACACACACACACACACACAAAGGTTTAACTTTTACAAGCTTTTGGAGCATGTGGCTCCTCCTCCTGGCAGAAGAGTTGAAGGGGAGGGAAGAAGGATGAAGGAAAATGACTGGAGATGTTTACGGAAAGGGATACAGTTCAAAAAAGTCACCCAGAACTGCAGGTCAGGTAGTCTCCCTGAAAGGATAGAAGGAAAGGCTGATTCCTTCCCCTTCAACTCCTCTGTCAGATGGAGGAACCACAGGCTCCTAAAGCTTGTAAATGTTCAACTTGTCTGTTCTCCTACCGCCGCTTGGTGAGTAGATTTTTTTATCTATCCATTTACATTATAATATATTAAAAACAAAGATTCCCAGACTTACCAAGCGGGAAAGTGCCCGTAGACAGGCACAATTGTGCCTGTCTACCGGCGCTTTCCCGCTTGGTAAGTCTTGGAATCTTTGTTTTTAATATATTTTTCCCACGTGGAAGTTTCTTTCTATTTTATTTACATTTACATTATAATGACTTCATAAATGGGCATTTTAGATTGGAATCTTGATTTGAAGACAAATAAGCAGCAAGATTAACACATAACCAACTGCACTGTTGGCAAGTCCTCACAAAAGACATGCTTTGTGGGCATTCCACAATTTTTGCTATTTTGACTGGGATAAACTAATGCTACAGTGTTCATCTTTGGTACATTAGTGTACAACATGTCACAAAATTCTGCTACATAAAAAACTATGCTGTTTGAGAAAAATAGTTGCCACTCACTATATGGCAGAGATGCTGAGTCGCAGATAAGCACAACAACAAGACTCTCACAATTATACGTTTTGGCCATTGGCGCGCACGCACGCACACGGAAGGGGGGGGGGGGGAGGGGGGGGGGGAGGGTAGCAGAAAAGGAGAAAATACACTCCTGGAAATGGAAAAAAAAACACATTGACACCAGTGTGTCAGACCCACCATACTTGCTCCGGACACTGCGAGAGGGCTGTACAAGCAATGATCACACGCACGGCACAGCGGACACATCAGGAACTGCGGTGTTGGCCGTCGAATGGCGCTAGCTGCGCAGCATTTGTGCACCGCCGAAGTCAGTGTCAGCCAGTTTGCCGTGGCATACGGAGCTCCATCGCAGTCTTTAACACTGGTAGCATGTCGCGACAGCGTGGACGTAAACCGTATGTGCAGTTGACGGACTTTGAGCGAGGGCATATAGTGGGCATGCGGGAGGCCGGGTGGATGTACTGCCGAATTGCTCAACACGTGGGGCGTGAGGTCACCACAGTACATCGATGTTGTCGCCAGTGGTCGGCGGAAGGTGCACATGCCCGTCGACCTGGGACCCGACCGCAGCGACGCACGGATGCACGCCAAGACCGTAGGATCCTACGCAGTGCCGTAGGGGACCGCACCGCCACTTCCAGAGCAAATTAGGGACACTGTTGCTCCTGGGGTATCGGCGAGGACCATTCGCAACCGTCTCCATGAAGCTGGGATACGGTCCCGCACACCGTTAGGCCGTCTTCCGCTCACGCCCCAACATCGTGCAGCCCGCCTCCAGTGGTGTCGCGACAGGCATGAATGGAGGGACGAATGGAGACGTGTCGTCTTCAGCGATGAGAGTCGCTTCTGCCTTGGTGCCAATGATGGTCGTATGCGTGTTTGGCGCCATGCAGGTGAGCGCCACAATCAGGACTGCATACGACCGAGGCACACAGGGCCAACACCCGGCATCGTGGTGTGGGGAGCGATCTCCTACACTGGCCGTACACCTCTGGTGATCGTCGAGGGGACACTGAATAGTGCACGGTACATCCAAACCGTCATCGAACCCATTGTTCTACCATTCCTATACCGGCAAGGGAACTTGCTGTTCCAACAGGACAATGAACGTCCGCATGTATCCCGTGCCACCCAACGTGCTCTAGAAGGTGTAAGTCAACTACCCTGGCCAGCAAGATCTCCAGATCTGTCCCCCATTGAGCATGTTTGGGACTGGATGAAGCGTCGTCTCACGCGGTCTGCACGTCCAGCACGAACGCTGGTCCAACTGAGGCGCCAGGTGGAAATGGCATGGCAAGCCATTCCACAGGACTACATCCAGCATCTCTACGATCGTCTCCATGGGAGAATAGCAGTCTGCATTGCTGCGAAAGGTGGATATACACTGTACTAGTGCCGACATTGTTCATGCTCTGTTGCCTGTGTCTATGTGCCTGTGGTTCTGTCAGTGTGATCATGTGATGTATCTGACCCCAGGAATGTGTCAATAAAGTTTCCCCTTCCTGGGACAATGAATTCACGGTGTTCTTATTTCAATTTCCAGGAGTGTAAAAAGACTGGGTGTCATGATGGAATGATGGCTGTGTAGTGCTAGAATAGGAACATGGAAGGGGCTAGGTGGGTGAAGAAAGTGACTCACTTCGTTAGTCACTGTCCTCACCCATCTGGCCCCTTCCATGTTCCCATTCCAGCACTACACAGCCATCATTCCACCACCACACCCAGGCTTTTTATTTCTATCTTTTTCTGCCACTCCGTCTCCCCTCCCCATCTCTCACATGCACCCTGTCTAATCTGCTGCACTTCGCTATTCCTCCCCCTCCCTGGTCCAGCCTCCTCCTTAATTGTTGACAAAGGCCTTAATGGCCAAAAGCTATAATTGTGAGAGCCTTTTATTGTGCCTATCTGCAACTTAGCATCTCTGCTATATGGTGAGTAGCAACTTTCCTTCTCATAACATTGTTGCATTCCATTCTGGATTTCGCACTGTTTGAAACTATGCTTTCTGTGTGTTTATTTACATATCGAAGTTGACTTCAGGTCCCCCCCCCCCCCCCTTGTGTAAGATTACATGTGCCTAGTATGTCGGACCTGTGTGTATCTATCGATAGTGTATGTATTTCATCTCTGGAACGTAAATACTAGCCAGCAGTTCAATCTCATAATTTATTAGTTTCCTCAACTGAGTTTTCCTTTTGATCTAGAAGGTAAGTTCAAAGAAAAGTTTGCCTTTTATATATCACACAGAACGGGTGCATGTTCAGAGAGAAGTCACCATTTACTAATATTGCAGACAAATATACTAACCAATTCCTCAGTTGAGTGAATAGTTTTTTGAGATATTTGGTGTATAAAGAAGTATTGTGTAGATTTGGAATGAGAGTAATAGCCAGATCATCCATGAAACAGATCAGATTTAATTTTTGTTTTGTAGAACAAAAGTGGTTTCTTCAAACAGAAAATATTTGGTGTTATTTGTTCATAGGGAATTGCCGAGTGGAATGCAGGTAACTCAGGAACCCGGAACACTATGCCCTTGGTGTAAGCAATATTCATGTATCACTGTTTTATTCAGTTTGAAAGAAAATATTGTGTTGCCACTGCAGTTTGACTACCTGATAACCTGAATTGTGTGAGCTGTTTACAAATTTTGTAGACACTAATAAAACCTTAACAAGTAGGGGAAAAAAGGGGAGAGAGAGAGAGAGAGAGAGAGAGAGAGAGAGAGAGAGAGAGAGAGAGAGAGAAATCAACAGCCTTAGGCAAGAAGAAATTAAGAGGCAAACTAGTAAACAAAATGTAAATTAATGTCACCCAGAAATAATTTGGGAAGAGAGGATGAAGGAGAAAGAATAGTAATTTGGATATCTATTAAAGCGTAATAAGGAAATGTTCAGTTGGTTTTCAGTTACTATCATTTTGAGACAGTTTGCTACCAGACCAGCTGATAGTTAAGAAATCTCCTAAACTGAACCATACTAACAGTAAAATAATTTTCAACATTCGAAACAGTTACATTTTTCTTGGTTTGGCCAGATGCATTATTTTCAGATTCTGGAGGTTTACGTTAATGTGGAAAATGATATTTCAGACTGCTAGTTGAACAATTTCAGACAAACGAGTAATGAGTAGTAATATTGTTGCCAGCCGGTTCAATATTTTCTCTGTGTGTATGCCCATAAGTATATGATTTGTAATGAATTTTTACTACACTACTACAATGACCACAAAAAAGGAATGAGAAGGTAAAACAAATATTAACTAGCTCCGAAATCCCTGAACGCAATAGTGGTGTTTTGCTATAAGCTTCCATCCATTTATCATAGATAACCTGTAAAGTATAAAGCTGACACGACATGTATAGGGGTGGCCATGCAAAAAATAAGTGGAACTCAACATTTTGAGACATACTAGTGTGATAATTAGATAATATTACGGATATTTAAGCATGATGCACATTTCTTCTTCTTTGCAGAGTGTGTGGAAAATATATATAGTCATACTATTACTGACAATTAATACTTTATTTGTAAGTGTGTCCAGGGAAATGTATGTAGCTGTATTATGAGAATTGGTGCAGAATGAGAGACTTACCTATGCAGCACTTTCATAAAATACAGAATACCACCCACAACAATTACAGCAGTACTATTACTAAATTTGCATCTATAAGCCTCATGTAAATTATGTCATTGAACAGTTTAATAAACAACAGCATCATTCCAATTGGAGTCTGGTTTCTGAAGTAGTAGTTAGTACAGACATATTTTATTATAATGAACTTCACTCTTGTGTGGAAGTGATGTAGAAAGTAACTTTAGAGACTAATAATGAGTAGAGAGTAGTACAGTAGTCTAGTTACTGACTGTTCAGATAAATACTTGAGGTGACTGTTTTTAGTTTAGAGTAGATTTATTGTTTATTGAAATACGAGTTACGTTCAGAGGGTAAATTCCCTTCTACATCTACATCTACATCTATACTCTACGAGCCACCTTATGGTGTATGGTGGAGGATACTTTGTGTGCAACTGTCACCTCCCCCTTTCCTGTTCCATTCATGAATAGTTTGCAGGAAGAATGATTGCCAGTAAGCCTCCATGTGTGATCGAATCTCTCTAATTTTAAATTAATACTTTTTCTGCAAGATGTACATAGGAGGAAGCAATGTAATCGTTGACTCTTCTAGGAATGTATGCTCTCAGAACTTCAACAGTAAACTGTACTGTGATACAGAATGCTTTCTCTTGCAGTGTTTGTCACTGGAGTTGGCTGATCATATCTGTGATGGTTTCGTGCTTACTAAATGAATCTGTTCCTTTCTGTGACAACATTACAACCGCAGCTCAATCTTTCAGCAGTACTTGCTTTGAATCGAGGAGGAGGAGATGGCACAATTTTAAGTTCTACATGAGTTGTTTAAAACAGCAAAGTTGACTGCAAATCCGGCTGCTTGTGAGATTTGATCTGTAATCCATTTCCTGAATGTGAACAACACGTGATGAGTGATTAAAATGGTAGATAGGTCCAACGTTCAACAAAGGACATGATCAATTGCTTTATGATGAACAAAGTGGGAATCCATGTTTGGTTAATGAACAACTGATTCATTTAGTTGAAGACATTTTAAAAGAAAACCATAAATTTACAGAATTCAATCTTTCTAAGAACTTTCCACAAATTTCAAGATTACTTCTTAATGAAATTTTTTCTGAATAACTGTATTTTTGAAAAATGTGTGCTTGTTACGTGGAATGGAGGCACATGGTATCACCAGGAAAGACTAAAACCAAACAAATCTTGATACATTGAAAAGTTATGTGCACAGTCTTGTGGGATGTGCCCAGTATTTTACTGCTGCATTGTTTTATTGTGAGGTGAAACAATAAATGCAAATGTTTGTAGTGAGATGCAATTCAGATGCAATTCAGAATGAGGTTTGCAGAAAACCTGCAAACAGTACTGTTTTGATTCATGACAATGCCTGACCTCACGCAGCAAACAAGACAGATAAGTATTACATAATGTTGCTGGAGCAAGTTTGAATCCCTCCTTGTTGAGCTTTCATCTTGTCTGTATCAATTTCCGTATCTTTTTTTTCAGCTGAAAATGTCCCTTGGTGGTCAATAAATCAACAGTGATGACAAACTTAAAGAACGTTGCGATGCGCTGACTTGCCAAATTCCCTGCATGTTACTTCTATGCCTTAGCAAGGAAACAGAATCCATAGATACAATATCATATAATGCTTGCAGGCTACAAGTTGAAACCGAACAATCCAAGCATGAATCACAGTGATCTGAACACAAATTGGTTGGAAGAGTTACACTTTCAAATGAAGAGAAGAAGATCCTGCAGCTTTTCTATGTTCAAACCACATGGGCAAGTACACCTGGTAATTTTAAAAAATCGTTTGAAGGTGGATTTCCTTCCTCTTGGGATAATCAGAAATGTATACACTGTAAAAGTCACTGAAACATATACATTTTATGAGTTATATACAAGATTTAGTTCAATTTTCTTTACTTCTTTGCTAAATATGGAAAAATTCCAAACTGCTGAACATTTGAACTAAATCTACTTCTGTGTAACTTGTAAAGTGTATACATTTTTGGTTATCCTAAGAGGAAGAAATCCACCTTTATTCTATGACCAAATATTTGTCACAAAAAGTGCAGAACAAGCCTAGATTAGGATCACTAGGCCATTGTCTATGTAATGATAGCTGAGTAGGCTACAGAAATTTCTTGGGGTGGCATTTAAACCAGGTCATGTACTCTGATGAGCGAAAAAAAAAAAAAAAAAATACAATAAATGAAGCACAGCTGATTTAAGCACCAATTAGTTGATTTCTGGACTGTGTAAGAGAAAACTTAGTTGAAAAGAGGTGGTTGCACAACACTTACTTGAGTCGCTGGACCAGCTTGATTATTCATATAAAAACAAAGAAAGTAATGATACAAAGATGACACATGGGTAGAGGTGAGAAGAAATAATAAAAATTCACATCAAAATCAGTTTCCATAGGTAAACTCTGCACAGAAACCAATATACCAGAAGTAATGGAAGGCCAAAACCTTTCATGACACGAGGTGAACAAAATAATTTTAGGAGTGGTGCACAGAGCAGGATAATAATCAAGCCCATGGACATCCAAAAAATAATGGTAGTGATCAGTACTTTCCTTAGATACCAAGGGAAGAATATTAGAACAACAAGAGGTACACGGTTAAAAAAAAAAGTGTGTTAATGATAAAAGAAACCATCAGAGGAGAATCCTTTGATTTCATAGTAGATACTGCGTCAAAAGCACACATTAATGCTATAGATGTTTGGAAAAGAAATGAACTGTGAATAAGTCCACACTATCTATTATTTATCTATTGCGTGTATAGTTCACATACATGAACTGAAGAGAAAAATGTTGGGATCGGAAGTGCCTATAACTTTTAAAATTAATAGACAAGTATTCCAAAAATTTTTGTTGGTGATTCCTCACACGAATATAAATGTGTTATTAGGGGTAGACTGGATGATGGAAAATGATTTAATAATGAATCTGAACCAAGCGGTAATGAAAATTAATAATGATAATGGGAGAGTCTTGCATCTATTTATTAGAGAAAATAGACCAGAATCAACCACGTTTTACAGTAAATGGGAGAGTGGTGGTAATCTCTGAAAACAGGTTATATGACATGAAAACAAGTCCAGGTCAAAAGTAGAAAATAGTGGACCAAAGAGATTAAAGAGAAGTGTAATGAAAATAAAATTTTAGACATTTAGACGTGAATGAAAAGAACAATTGCAGAAATTAATATCAAATACAGAAATAATATGGAATTCCTTGCTATATATTAGTACCAGTGTAGCACCTAGCAAAACTCTGAAAGGAAATACTGGAGAGGAATCACTACTATCCCTAAACATCTGGAGATAGGACCTAAGGTGGGTAACGGGTTAATAAATTAAAACACAATGGCAAAGTACAAAGCCATAACATTTGAGGTGGGAGGTAAGTAAAAGAAGTTGCTTATCAAAAGATGCTCCCTGCTGCCGTTGGATAAGCAGCTGCAGCAGCAAGTCGTATACTCCTAGCTCACTCATTTGTTACATAGTTTAATTCTTAATTTATTTGCGTGTTTTCGGTACCTGCATTGTTTAATTCATAAATTTTGGGTGTATTATAGTACTTGAGAGTTGTAGCATCGCGTTTTAGTACGTGAATAGTGTAAAATCGCGTAGTCTTCTTCCGCCGCCAAGCAGTGTGTCAGCAGTGCGCAAGTAGCAGCATTACTGCATTTACTAGGCAGTCTTGTATTTTAATAACTGTTCAAATTTTGTGTCGATTTGTTTGTGCTCTCTGTAGATTAATTCAGACGTTCTTTGCACAACAGTTTTTAGCATGGATAGGGACTGCAACTGCTGTGTTCAGATGCAGGCTGAGTTGGCATCCCTTCGCTCACAGCTTCAGGCAGTGTTGGCTTCGGTCACACAGCTTGAGGCTGTTGCCAATGGGCATCACTGTGGGGGTCCGGATGGGGGTTTGTCGGGGACGGCCAGTTCGTCCCACGCATCCCCCGATCGGACTACGACTGTGGCTGCCCGGATACTGCCCACATTGAGGCTGATCCCTCACCTGTGGTAGAGTGGGAGGTCATCTCGAGGTGTGGCAGGGGGCGAAAGACATTCCGGAGGGCTGAACGGAAGGCCTCTCCAGTTTGTCTGACGAACCGGTTTCAGGTTCTGTCTCCGGCTGATACTGATCTTCGGCTGGAGATAGCTGCTTGTCCTGTTCCAGAGGTTGCCCCTCAGTCTGCTAGATCTGGGCAGTCGCAGAGGGTGGTCTTACTGGTAGTTGGGAGCTCCAATGTCAGGCTCGTAATAGGGTCCCTTAGGGATATGGCAGCAAGAGAGGGGAAGAAAACCAATGTGCACTCTGTGTGCTTACCGGGGGAAGTCATTCCAGATGTGGAAAGGGTCCTTCCTGATGCCATGAAGGGTACAGGGTGCACCCATCTGCAGGTGGTCGCTCATGTTGGCGCCAATGATGTGTGTCGCTATGGATCGGAGGAAATACTCTCTGGCTTCCGGTGGCTATCTGATTTGGTGAAGACTGCCAGCAGAGCTCACCATCTGCAGCATCGTTGAGAGGACTGACTGCAGACCTTCGGTACAGAGCCGAGTGGAGGGTCTGAATCAGAGGCCGAGACGGTTCTGCGACTGTACGGGCTGCAGATTCCTCGACTTGCGTCATAGGATGGTGGGGTTTTGGGTTCCACTGGATAGGTCAGGAGTCCACAACATGCAGCAAGCGGCTACACGGGTAGCAGGGGCTGTGTGGCGTGGACTGGGCGATTTTTTTTAGGTAAGATGGCCTCGGGCAAGTACAGAAAGGTCAACAGTCTCAAAGGGTGAGGGGCAAGGTCAGGACATGTGGGGACCAAGCAGCAATCGGTATTGTAATTGTAAACTGTCGAAGCTGATAGAGATAACTTTTCCTGCTATTTACAACTTTTTATTGCTTCTGTCAAATTTCCTATGCTCACAATGGTTGTAATGTCATAAAAAAAGTGACAAACATACAATGTTTTCCCTCTATATGAAGAGCCACAGATAACAAAAAATATTCCCCATTTCAATGTGGAGAGGCTAAATGATCCAGAAACAGAAAGTGCCAGAAAAAATTAAATGGGCAAGAAGTACAGTGGTGAAGATCACCATACATGAAAACCAACAACGAAGCTGGCAAAAGCAATAAGAAAGGAGATACCTACCACAATAACTAAACAAACTTCTATAACTACTGTGCATGAGGTCACCCAGGTACATGAAACTCTAAGGAGCATCTGTAGAAGGTAGGCAACTTCTTGCATATAAAGAGTGGATCATTAAATGTATCCACGAATAACAACGTGGATGTATACATTGAGGTCACAGGTGCAGGCTAATAAGAGAGTAGCCAACAAATTTGTTTGCTGAAGGGAGGATACAGACAAGTTTTGTATGATAAAAATAAGACAAATGCAGAATAGGAATATTATAATGCATGCAAGATGGTACTCTAAGGTGAATAAAAATCTGGAGAAGGCAGTGTGACTTATAAGTTTCAGCTTGGTGCACTGTTACCAAGAATCACTGGAAGAATGGAGGAGGCATCAACAACCAAGGAGTAAGCAGGAAGTGAGAGTAAAAAAAAAAAATCAAAAAACTATTCAAATTTTCCTGCTGCAGGAAAACGATACCAGTCTACTTACACATGTTAAATGTAAGGTATCACAGTGACTCAGTATGTCAAGCCCAGCAAATTGATAAGAACATTCTCAAGGGGAATGAGTAAGAAACAATCACTTGTGATCCACTTTTACATTCACAGAGATAACTTTTCCTGCCATTTACAACTTTTTTATTGCTTCTGTCAAATTTCCTATGTTCACAATGTTAATTCATACCCATTTTCGCAGTAACATATTTATAATTTTCTTTTTGTTGTGCATTATCTGTGACTCAGCATCTCTGCTACATTGTGAGCAACAACTTTCCTTTTCATAATATTGTTGCATTCCACTCTGGATTTTCCATTGTTTGAATTTTGCCTGATGGCTTTTCTTCTATCCTGACCCAGTGCTGTTTTCCTTTGTTACCATTTTCTAAAGTATCATTATACTCAATGTCTGTCAGTCATTTCCTGTGATTGTCTTGTCACCTTACGAGCCACACTGTACCAACCACCTTGGCTGTGCACAATGGGCAGTTACAAGACTACGCAGATTTTTGGTGCAGCATCTTATGTCCCACATTACTCCTGCCGATATCATTAAGCCTATAACTTCAAATTGATCACTCTCCCCATGTCACTCTCCCGTATTTTCTTGAGATATTTCCAGAACCTTTCTGGTGCCCCATGATATTGTATCTCATCCTACGACCCCCTGCCCAACCCCCATTCCTTCTCCATTCTATTCCAGTTTGCATCCACTAATTTTTCGATATCGTCGACTCCCTCAGATTTCATCTTGTTTCCACCTTTTGGATCTGTTTCATCCTTACTGTGATAATTCACACATATTTGAGTCTATTTTTGTGAATTTTTTTATGATGTAATTCTATGTTATTTACATAATTTTTCGCTTTTTTCCACCACCATGGATCCTAGCTCCTTCCATTTGCACCAATACAGAAAAGTTTCCTCATCCCTAGCCATATCCCAGTCCCACACACTGTTCCTATGTTGCTGCTTGGCTCATGGAATCCCCCCCAAATGGCTTTACCATCAAATTACCCAACTCATGCTGCAACCCCCTTTCCAAAATGACCTCTATTTGTTCAGATTCCATCAATCCTTAGCCCTAACCAACATAGTCCTGCAAAACCATATCAACCAAGTCCAAACCTCCCTGCAGTATCTTCTCTCCATCCACAAAGTTCTTCTGCTACGTAATCCCAAATTCCTGGAACCTGTAGCACACACTGAAACTCTTGCCCTCCAGAACTAGAGCAAAATGCTGTGTGTGTGTGTGTGTGTGTGTGTGTGTGTGTGTGTGTGTGTGTGTCACACACACACACACACACACACACACACACACACACACACACACACCTATCTGTGATTTAACATCTCCGCTATATGGTGAGTAGCAACTTTCCTTTCCATAGTATTGCTATAATTTTCCAGCAATTTTCGCTTTATAAAACAATGTTTGTTGAGAAAAAAAAAAAAAAAACTGACGTAACTGACATAAAATTATGCCTTCATGACATTGGTCTTCAAGTACTGTTACACAGTTAAGTTTCTCGACACCGGCACATCTGATTCACTAAAAGCCTGAAGAATCCATGCTTTGTCTCCTGCCACTGCCAAGATTTACTCGGCATGGTGGGTAATGGGAGGAATGAGGTTCACTCAAATAAATCACACCATTTTCCAATGGTCCCTAATGCGCATACACAGCTTTGTGATAGCCATGACACCTTTGCATTACTCAAACACCTCTTTCATGTGTTTCGTTGTTTGGCCACTTATATAGCTGCTATCTTTGCACTGTTCAACTGTTTCTGGTTTAAATAATAAAACACTGCACGAATTACGAGTTTTTTTTTTATACATTTATAGAATTTATTCTTGTTGTCAAATGCAAATACTTATGTAAGTAATTTTTTGTGATGTTTCACAAACAGTGTGAGTGATGATTTGAGTGTGTGTGTTTACTGCATAATGGAGGAGGCACAATATACTACACAACCTCAAAAATACTGCTACACTGCAAGAGAGGCACAACAAAACCTATGCAAATATCACAGAAAATACTTAGGTAAGTATCTGCACTTGACAATGAGAATAACTTTTCAAAATGTGTTGTTCCAAGCATGAAAAAATACGTAACTTGTTCAGTATTTTATTATTTAAATTACGAGTGAAACTGCTCCAGGCTTTCCAAAAACCCCAATAATGATGAATGAAATTAAGTCAAAACATTTCTACTTCCCAGGAAGTTGTCAGCTACAGTTACACCAGTGGCTAAACATAGTACAAAATTCAGATAAGCTTTATTATATAGTAAAATAGTCCCTGGCAAGAATTTTGATGCCTATTACATATATATAGATCATACATAAGCTATGAAAATCCAAGGGGGAATCCTACATGCAACTTTTGCCACTGAAAAAGTTATTTCCTTTATTTTATATAATTTTTAAAGTCTACTGAAAAGTGTAAAAATGGGGTTTCACTGTATGTATTTTATGAGAAAACAATTTAAAATTCCCCCCCATGAACCATGGACCTTGCCGTTGGTGGGGAGGCTTGCGTGCCTCAGCGATACAGATGGCCGTACCGTAGGTGCAACCACAACGGAGGGGTATCTGTTGAGAGGCCAGACAAACGTGTGGTTCCTGAAGAGGGGCAGCAGCCTTTTCAGTAGTTGCAGGGGCAACAGTCTGGATGATTGACTGATCTGGCCTTGCAACATTAACCAAAACGGCCTTGCTGTGCTGGTACTGCGAACGGCTGAAAGCAAGGGGAAACTACAGCCGTAATTTTTCCCGAGGACATGCAGCTTTACTGTATGATTAAATGATGATGGCATCCTCTTGGGTAAAATATTCCAGAGGTAAAATAGTCCCCCATTCGGATCTCCGGGCGGGGACTACTCAGGAGGATGTCGTTATCAGGAGAAAGAAAACTGGCGTTCTAAGGATCGGAGCGTGGAATGTCAGATCCCTTAATCGGGCAGGTAGGTTAGAAAATTTAAAAAGGGAAATGGATAGGTTAAAGTTAGATATAGTGAGAATTAGTGAAGTTCGGTGGCAGGAGGAACAAGACTTCTGGTCAGGTGACTACAGGGTTATAAACACAAAATCAAATAGGGGTAATGCGGGAGTAGGTTTAATAATGAATAGGAAAATAGGAATGCGGGTAAGCTACTACAAACAGCATAGTGAACGCATTATTGTGGCCAAGATAGATACGAAGCCCACACCTACTACAGTAGTACAAGTTTATATGCCAACTAGCTCTGCAGATGGTGAAGAAATTGAAGAAATGTACGATGAAATAAAAGAAATTATTCAGATAGTGAAGGGAGACGAAAATTTAATAGTAATGGGTGACTGGAATTCGAGTGTAGGAAAAGGGAGAGAAGGAAACATAGTAGGTGAATATGGATTGGGGCTAAGAAATGAAAGAGGAAGCCGCCTAGTAGAATTTTGCACAGAGCACAACTTAATCATAGCTAACACTTGGTTTAAGAATCATGAAAGAAGGTTGTATACGTGGAAGAACCCTGGAGATACTAAAAGGTATCAGATAGATTATACAATGGTAAGACAGAGATTTAGGAACCAGGTTTTAAGTTGTAAGACATTTCCAGGGGCAGATGTGGACTCTGACCACAATCTATTGGTTATGACCTGTAGATTAAAACTGAAGAAACTGCAAAAATGTGAGAAATTAACGAGATGGGACCTGGATAAACTGAAAGAACCAGAGGTTGTACAGAGTTTCAGAGAGAGCATAAGGGAACAATTGACAGGAATAGGGGAAAGAAATACAGCAGAAGAAGAATGGGTAGCTCTGAGGGATGTAGTAGTGAAGGCAGCAGAGGATAAAGTAGGTACAAAGACGAGGGCTGCTAGAAATCCTTGGGTAACAGAAGAAATATTGAATTTAATTGATGAAAGGAGAAAATATAAAAATGCAGTAAATGAAGCAGGCAAAAAGAAATACAAACGTCTCAAAAATGAGATCGACAGGAAGTGCAAAATGGCTAAACAGGGATGGCTAGAGGACAAATGTAAGGATGTAGAAGCTTATATCACTAGGGGTAAGATAGATACTGCCTACAGGAAAATTAAAGAGACCTTTGGAGAGAAGAGAACCACGTGTATGAATATCAAGAGCTCAGATGGCAGCCCAGTTCTAAGCAAAGAAGGGAAGGCAGAAAGGTGGAAGGAGTATATAGAAGGTTTATACAAGGGCGATGTACTTGAGGACAATATTATGGAAATAGAAGAGGATGTAGATGAAGACGAAATGGGAGATACGATACTGCGTGAAGAGTTTGACAGAGCACTGAAAGACCTGAGTCGAAACAAGGCCCCCGGAGTAGACAACATTCCATTAGAACTACTGACAGCCTTGCGACAACCAGTCCTGACAAAACTCTACCAGCTGGTGAGCAAGATGTATGAGACAGGCGAAATACCCTCAGACTTCAAGAAGAATATAATAATTCCAATCCCAAAGAAAGCAGGTGCTGACAGATGTGAAAATTACCGAACTATCAGTTTAATAAGCCACGGCTGCAAAATACTAACGCGAATTCTTTACAGACGAATGGAAAAACTGGTAGATGCAGACCTCGGGGAGGATCAGTTTGGATTCCGTCGAAATGTTGGAACACGTGAGGCAATACTGACCTTACGACTTATCTTAGAAGAAAGATTAAGAAAAGGCAAACCTACGTTTCTAGCATTTGTAGCATTTGTAGACTTAGAGAAAGCTTTTGACAATGTTGACTGGAATACTCTTTTTCAAATTCTAAAGGTGGCAGGGGTAAAATACAGGGAGCAAAAGGCTATTTATAATTTGTACAGAAACCAGATGGCAGTAATAAGAGTTGAGGGGCATGAAAGGGAAGCAGTGGTTGGGAAAGGAGTGAGACAGGGTTGTAGCCTCTCTCCGATGTTATTCAATCTGTATATTGAGCAAGCAGTAAAGGAAACAAAAGAAAAATTTGGAGTAGGTATTAAAATTCATGGAGACGAAGTAAAAACTTTGAGGTTCGCCGATGACATTGTAATTCTGTCAGAGACGGCAAAGGACCTGGAAGAGCAGTTGAACGGAATGGACAGTGTCTTGAAAGGAGGATATAAGATGAACATTAACAAAAGCAAAACGAGAATAATGAAATGTAGTCAAATTAAATCGGGTGATGCTGAGGGAATTAGATTAGGAAACGAGACACTTAAAGTAGTAAAGGAGTTTTGCTATTTAGGAAGTAAAATAACTGATGATGGTCGAAGTAGAGAGGATATAAAATGTAGACTGGCAATGGCAAGGAAAGCGTTTCTGAAGAAGAGAAATTTGTTAACATCGAATATAGATTTATGTATCAGGAAGTCGTTTCTGAAAGTATTTGTTTGGAGTGTAGCCATGTATGGAAGTGAAACATGGACGATTACTAGTTTGGACAAGAAGAGAATAGAAGCTTTCGAAATGTGGTGCTACAGAAGAATACTGAAGATAAGGTGGATAGATCACGTAACTAATGAGGAGGTATTGAATAGGATTGGGGAGAAGAGAAGTTTGTGGCACAACTTGACTAGAAGAAGGGATCGGTTGGTAGGACATGTTTTGAGGCATCAAGGGATCACAAATTTAGCATTGGAGGGCAGCGTGGAGGGTAAAAATCGTAGAGGGAGACCGAGAGATGAGTACACTAAGCAGATTCAGAAGGATGTAGGTTGCAGTAGGTACTGGGAGATGAAGCAGCTTGCACAGGATAGAGTAGCATGGAGAGCTGCATCAAACCAGTCTCAGGACTGAAGACAACAACAACAACAACAACAATTTAAAATTAGTATGAGTGGACAAACTGTGAGTGCCAGGCTGCTAATAGATGGTCAAAATAATAGTAACTGTCATGGTGTTACAGACAATTTGAAGTTACCTGATCAGACTGAACAATCTGGTGAGATGGGATGTGGTGTTTTGTTGGTAGAGTACTTATTAGTAGGAAGAGGTTGGTTAGCCTGTAGAAATAATATAATTGCACAAAAAAAAAAAAAAAAAAAAAAAAAAAAAAAAAAAAAAAAAATCCAAACTACTCTTTAAATCTGTACTGATCACAGGTCTTTTAGAGAATGTGTATTTATTGAGAAAGATATCAAGAAAGGAAAGTCCACATTTTGGATCATCTAATGACCAGAAACGAGACAAGGATGCCACAGTGATTGGAGACAGTGGAAATATTACCTTCTTCAATTCTACTCAAAGAAGCTGCTGATTCCTGAGAGCATTAAACCAGACAATATCAGTAAGATGTGGAAAGGTGTCAAGAGTCTTCACCAGCCTGCATCCAGCTAAAACATTTGACACCCTAAATCACTTCTGACCAATTTCCTTACTGTGTGTTCCCATGCAATTATAAGGGGAAGATTGTAACAAGTAGAATTAACTTACAATTCATGGCTATACTTCTCTCTCGGGACTGATGACCTTAGCTGTTTAGTCCCCCTTAAACATCCCAATAAACTTCTCTCAAATCAAGTGGTGGACAGGAATTAGTGAGATCAAGTCTTAGCTCTTCTTGCAATCTATGTCGAGAAATATGCACAAAAAAAATTAAAATTGTAGATATACTTATTGAACTCCATAAGTTCATGATTCAGTACAATTTTAGGGAATTCTGGCCAAACTAACACCAGATGCAGGCACATACGTGTTGAACTCAGAAATATGCACAAATCATATGACAGCCTAAAGTTAAACCAAAAGAAAGGCCGATGAAAATAACAGATGAAAATGGCATATTGCAGGAACCAGTACTGTTTCCTCTTTTACCTGTACATGGGCAAAGTATCAACTTATAACTTCATGAGAACCAATCCATAGTATGCTTGGTAAAAAGGTTGTAGGAGACTGTAACTCCATGATAACTTACATCATAATTCAAATAGGATATGAGGAGAGCAAATAAAAAGGTACACATCTGTATCAATCAGCTATGAAAAAAGTACAAAGACAGGCCAACATAATAGACAATTCTGTAGCAAACTCTCTTGCATACATGCCAGCTGGTAGGGATGAAGTACAAACTGAAGACCTGAAGTTCTATTTAGGCTGAAGTGGCAGGCGTGTTCTGGGTTGTGATAAAAACAGCCTGACAAAAAATTAGTCACCGCAGTGTGCACGCACAAATGAATCATTAAACCTTTACAGAATGTGCAGCAATTGAGCCATCCTCTCGACTGTGGGTGCACTGTCTCTAAATGAGCATAAGGCAGTAGTGATCAGTAAGACACTCTTGTTTCAAGTGGACATTGTACGTAAACATGGGTAAATGTAAAGACATGACAGAGTTGCAAAAAGCGGTAATTGTTGGCTACATGGAAATTGAAGTTGCTGGATTTGTTGGTGTTTCACAGTGGACTTTTCAACAAGTCTACAAGCAGTGGTGTAACACACATGGCCATGAAACATGACATCGTAACTGCAGTCATAAAAAGATCCTGATGGAGGGGGATTGACAATGTGTCTCATGGCTTATGAATCAAAATTTCTTCCAAGCTCGAGAGCAATTGTTGCAGGCAGTGAATGAAAGCCTGTCCCAACCAGTTAGTGTGAGAACACTCTGATGAGAACTGCATACAATGGACATTTGGAGTCTGCCACCTTGCAAGAGGCTATTGCTCACACAGGCATATAAAGATGACAACAGGGAAAGTTCATGGGAGTGGAAGAACATGTGACTGGTTTTCTGAATGCTCCCCCATCCTATTACATCTCAACTGGACTGCAAAATCACCTGACTTGAACCCTACAGAAAGCCAATGCGACATGTCGGAACAGCAGTAAAACACAGACATCAGCATTCCTGCAATTTGGTGCAACTACGTGGTCAAATCCTCAGCAAGCAGCTTAACCTGGATGCAATGTACCTGCACAACCTTGTGGACTCATTTCCTAACCAAATCCAGGTGGTTATTACATGCCAAATCCAGGTGGGAGGTGGTCTAGGGGTGGAACTACACACTGTTAAATGATGCTTTTTATTATAGCTCTAGGGTCACTAATTCTTTGGCCGGTGATCCTACTTTTACTCCAGTACTGTAGGCACAGCAGAGGTAATATTGTTAGAATGGATGTCCAACTGAAGAATGCAATAATGTCAGGAGGCAGGGCACACAATGCAATACCGTTCTGGTCCTGGGCCATCTTAAACCTTCTGCAGTTACAATAACTACAGAGAAAGCCAATAAGTACAAGAAGAGTTTGTACAGCTTAAAACATTCAAAACATAAAAATCTTATAGGCATCAATCACCTCAAACCCAGACTCCTATTGCAACAGAAAGATGAAAAATTAGCAATTTGATCTGAGGAACAATAAAAGAAGATGTGGTATGTATCAATTTCTAAGTACCATTGTGACTGAAGCCAGCCAGTAAGATGAAAGGCCATAATGTAATTAAAAATTTGGATGGAGTTTAATCAAGTACAAAAGAGAATGGGCTCATGCATGAAAATGATTGATGGATTCTACAAAATGACCTTCCTATATTACTGAAGGGTGCAACTTGTGAAATATTTTATGCATTGTTACATATCTGAGTGGACAATGCTGTAACAGATTTGCACAGCTCTCCATATGCAGAACTGCAATGGCTACATAAAACTCCAGTCTTGAAGAACTCTGATTTTTCTTTTACTGTTTATTAATGTAAGTTTACAAGCTGAACAAGACAATAAATAAAAAGCTGGCACTGTAGTTTAATTCTCACAGTCCATATATTCACACTCAGTTTCAGATAGCATATTCTTTACTTAATGCACACCACCACCACCCAAGTGTCGCCTTTTTTAAAAGTTACATACACAAATCTAATCACCTTAGTGTCCTAAAGTTGCAGAATGTGTATTTAGTTAATCAACATACACAATTTTAATTTTAGTACTTAATTATTCATTTACTTCTCATTCCATCTCTGTAGATACAAATACAGGGTGGAGAAAAATTGTGTCACGAAATTTTAACCCTGGATAGCTGATGCCAGTAGGAACCAACATTACTAATGTTGTGTAGGTCAACAACTCACCATTTTTAAACTACGGAAACTTGGTGCCGCACGCTCCGATTGGTCATGGGATTGGCCTGTTGCCCCGTTCATTGGTTGATGGGCGGTGCTATGGTTGTCGGTTCACACATACAAACATGCCTCACCCCGTCATTACCCCAACGTGATATGCACACGTATTGAATAGGTCTTGCTGTTTGTCTTCACCTGATATCAGAGGCATTCACGCGCGTAGGCTTTACTTCGGAGCACACACACGTCACCTGTGATTTAGTCATACAGTAAGCCACCTTGAATACATTGGGATCTCCAGCATGCAAAGCATTTGCAGTCATGCATTGTCCAGAGCATCCAGCAACAGGGCAATCCCGTAGCCAATCGGAGTGCATGGTGCGAAGTTTCTGTAGTTTAAAAATTGTGCTTTGTCGACCTACACAACACTGCTAATTTTGGTTCCTACTGGCATCAGCTATTCAGGGTTGAAATTTTGTGACAATTTTTCTCCACACTGTATGGTCAAACCTGGGTAAATGAGAAAACACACACACACACACACACACACATAAGGTTATTGTTTCTCTGCATGACAATAATACTTCATGAGACAAAGATGAATCGATCAACAAATATCAATCTCTTAGGAAGATGTGTCACATTCTCAGTATGTCAAAGGAAAAAATTAAAGTGTTTTCATCAAGCATAACATTTGGAAAGTGCTTGAGGGTAGCAAGTCACAAGTGAGATTTTGTGTATGTTTGGCTTACCTTAGTCCACTTCTTACAAGATCATAAAAGACATAATGGCTCAGTGACTTGAGAGACATGGAAATATTAAGAAAAACTGAACTGTTTAATTTCTTAATGTTGACAGTGTTTCTTGGAGTGGATGAAACAAAGCTTTGGAGGGTGTGAGGATTCCCATAGACGGACCAAAGTTGAAAGGAAAAACCAGAGGCCAGGAGAGGTGGAATTTTTCCATCTTGCTATGAATATTTAAGCTGTAAAAAAAAATTTTTTTTTTTTCGAGAAAATCAACTTGGGAAGCAAATGTGGATCAAGGTAAGTGCAAGCAGTGGACTGAAGATTTACTAATTTTTTTAAATGTGTATAATCCAGATGAACCTGGTTTGTATTGCAAGTGCCTTCTGGATAGCACCTTTATGTTTAAATGAGAAGAGTGCCACAAAAGTACACAAACTATGAAGCGCGTCACCACTCTCTTCTGTAGAAAACATGACTGGAACAGACAAGCTACCTCTTCTTATCATTGGGATATCAAAATGACCTACATGTTTCACAGGTAAGTTTGTTACACCATATTTCACATCAGTTTAATACACTGTCTAAGCATCTCATTCAGCACGACACAGGGGGTATGGTAGTGCACTGGAAAGTTGCCAGTGCAGACTGTCCCCACAGTAATTCTGGTGTGAATAAAACATGTCTTTTTTGTCCTACAAGTGAAAACCTCTATAAATGAGAGAAGCCACGTTTGAACCTACATAAGTGAGGAACCACATAACAACCATCATGAGCAAGGAAGCAATGTGACAAATAAGAGGACAGAATTTCCTTGAAAGAACTTAAAATTCTTAAAACTGAAAACATTATACATAAAATTCAACTAAAATTCTGTAATAAAAAGTCCTGGTTGTGTTGGATGCAGCAGTT
Organism: Schistocerca gregaria; assembly: GCF_023897955.1. NCBI lineage: Eukaryota > Metazoa > Arthropoda > Insecta > Orthoptera > Acrididae > Schistocerca > Schistocerca gregaria. Next base: position 169,453,766 of record NC_064922.1, read on the forward strand.
CCATTCTGTAACATACTACTGATAGTCTTTAACTGCTAAAATATTACAAGAAAATACAACATACCTCTTTTCCTCCTGATCTCTGGAAAAAGCAACAAACAGTGACAGCTGCCCATTTCGTTCAAAGTTAAGCCACTCTTCCCGACAGTGGAAATCTTGTCTCGAATAGCGACAGCCAAAGAATAAGTAAAGTCTTTCAGCTCCAGCTTCACTAAGTGCCACTCTCTCTGTAATAAAACTACGGAACGGAGCTACACCAGTTCCAGGCCCAATCATTATAACAGGAATGGACTGAAACAAAATTGCACAAACAACAATATACTACAAATGTAATACTTAATCATCATCATCATCATAATCAAGAAATGACCTCCTGTTCATCTCACATCAAAGACAAGATTTATAAATAATGTTACCAATAACTTTTGGCAATCAAAGAAAGACCACATAAATATCACAAATTAACATCGATTAAGATGATTTCTTATGAAACAGTTTTGAAGAACAACAACGTTTTTGCCTGTTTTTCAGGGTACACATTGTTAACAGATCCAGAGTTTGGTTCTTGATATGGCTCTTCAGTTTATTAGACAATATTTTCTGTCTTGCACAAGACATCCAAAGATGTTATTAATTAACTGGAGCCATAGTGTATCTTTTGTTTATTAATGTGTTTGACTGTGCCAGTTATATCTTTTAGATGATTTGAGTCATATATGAGCAGTAAAAAGCTGAAGGTTGCCTTACACACTCTCACCTAACAAGAAATGAGTGGGCATTCAATTGAGATTATTGTTATTTGGGGTATCCTACTACGGCCACCCTCCCCCATGAACCATGGACCTTGCCGTTGGTGGGGAGGCTTGCGTGCCTCAGCGATACAGATGGCCGTACCGTAGGTGCAACCACAACGGAGGGGTATCTGTTGAGAGGCCAGACAAATGTGTGGTTCCTGAAGAGGGGCAGCAGCCTTTTCAGTAGTTGCAGGAGCAACAGTCTGGATGATTGACCGATCTGGCCTTGCAACATTAACCAAAACGGCCTTGCTGTGCTGGTACTGCGAACGGCTGAAAGCAAGGGGAAACTACAGCCGTAATTTTTCCCGAGGACATGCAGCTTTACTGTATGATTAAATGATGATGGCATCCTCTTGGGTAAAATATTCCGGAGGTAAAATAGTCCCCCATTCGGATCTCCGGGCGGGGACTACTCAGGAGGATGTCGTTATCAGGAGAAAGAAAACTGGCGTTCTACGGATCGGAGCGTGGAATGTCAGATCCCTTAATCGGGCAGGTAGGTTAGAAAATTTAAAAAGGGAAATGGATAGGTTAAAGTTAGATATAGTGGGAATTAGTGAAGTTCGGTGGCAGGAGGAACAAGACTTCTGGTCAGGTGACTACAGGGTTATAAACACAAAATCAAATAGGGGTAATGCAGGAGTAGGTTTAATAATGAATAGGAAAATAGGAATGCGGGTAAGCTACTACAAACAGCATAGTGAACACATTATTGTGGCCAAGATAGATACAAAGCCCACACCTACTACAGTAGTACAAGTTTATATGCCAACTAGCTCTGCAGATGATGAAGAAATTGAAGAAATGTATGATGAAATAAAAGAAATTATTCAGATAGTGAAGGGAGACGAAAATTTAATAGTAATGGGTGACTGGAATTCGAGTGTAGGAAAAGGGAGAGAAGGAAACATAGTAGGTGAATATGGATTGGGGCTAAGAAATGAAAGAGGAAGCCACCTAGTAGAATTTTGCACAGAGCACAACTTAATCATAGCTAACACTTGGTTTAAGAATCATGAAAGAAGGTTGTATACGTGGAAGAACCCTGGAGATACTAAAAGGTATCAGATAGATTATATAATGGTAAGACAGAGATTTAGGAACCAGGTTTTAAGTTGTAAGACATTTCCAGGGGCAGATGTGGACTCTGACCACAATCTATTGGTTATGACCTGTAGATTAAAACTGAAGAAACTGCAAAAATGTGGGAAATTAAGGAGATGGGACCTGGATAAAATGAAAGAACCAGAGGTTGTACAGAGTTTCAGGGAGAGCATAAGGGAACAATTGACAGGAATAGGGGAAAGAAATACAGTAGAAGAAGAATGGGTAGCTCTGAGGGATGTAGTAGTGAAGGCAGCAGAGGATAAAGTAGGTACAAAGACGAGGGCTGCTAGAAATCCTTGGGTAACAGAAGAAATATTGAATTTAATTGATGAAAGGAGAAAATATAAAAATGCAGTAAATGAAGCAGGCAAAAAGGAATACAAACATCTCAAAAATGAGATCGACAGGAAGTGCAAAATGGCTAAGCAGGCATGGCTAGAGGACAAATGTAAGGATGTAGAAGCTTATCTCACTAGGGATAAGATAGATACTGCCTACAGGAAAATTAAAGAGACCTTTGGAGAGAAGAGAACCACGTGTATGAATATAAAGAGCTCAGATGGCAGCCCAGTTCTAAGCAAAGAAGGGAAGGCAGAAAGATGGAAGGAGTATATACAAGGTTTATACAAGGGCGATGTACTTGAGGACAATATTATGGAAATGGAAGAGGATGTAGATGAAGATGAAATGGGAGATACGATACTGCGTGAAGAGTTTGACAGAGCACTGAAAGACCTGAGTCGAAACAAGGCCCCCGGAGTAGACAACATTCCATTAGAACTACTGATAGCCTTGCGACAACCAGTCCTGACAAAACTCTACCAGCTGGTGAGCAAGATGTATGAGACAGGCGAAATACCCTCAGACTTCAAGAAGAATATAATAATTCCAATCCCAAAGAAAGCAGGTGCTGACAGATGTGAAAATTACCGAACTATCAGTTTAATAAGCCACGGCTGCAAAATACTAACGCGAATTCTTTACAGACGAATGGAAATACTGGTAGATGCAGACCTCGGGGAGGATCAGTTTGGATTCCGTCGAAATGTTGGAACACGTGAGGCAATACTGACCTTATGACTTATCTTAGAAGAAAGATTAAGAAAAGGCAAACCTACGTTTCTAGCATTTGTAGACTTAGAGAAAGCTTTTGACAATGTTGACTGGAATACTCTTTTTCAAATTCTAAAGGTGGCAGGGGTAAGATACAGGGAGCGAAAGGCTATTTATAATTTGTACAGAAACCAGATGGCAGTCATAAGAGTCGAGGGGCATGAAAGGGAAGCAGTGGTTGGGAAAGGAGTGAGACAGGGTTGTAGCCTCTCCCCGATGTTATTCAATCTGTATATTGAGCAAGCAGTAAAGGAAACAAAAGAAAAATTTGGAGTAGGTATTAAAATTCATGGAGACGAAGTAAAAACTTTGAGGTTCGCCGATGACATTGTAATTCTGTCAGAGACAGCAAAGGACTTGGAAGTGCAGTTGAATGGAATGGACAGTGTCTTGAAAGGAGGATATAAGATGAACATTAACAAAAGCAAAACGAGGATAATGGAATGTAGTCAAATTAAATCGGGTGATGCTGAGGGAATTAGATTAGGAAATGAGACACTTAAAGTAGTAAAGGAGTTTTGCTATTTAGGAAGTAAAATAACTGATGATGGTCGAAGTAGAGAGGATATAAAATGTAGACTGGCAATGGCAAGGAAAGTGTTTCTGAAGAAGAGAAATTTGTTAACATCGAATATAGATTTATGTATCAGGAAGTCGTTTCTGAAAGTATTTGTTTGGAGTGTAGCCATGTATGGAAGTGAAACATGGACGATAACTAGTTTGGACAAGAAGAGAATAGAAGCTTTCGAAATGTGGTGCTACAGAAGAATACTGAAGATAAGGTGGATAGAGCACGTAACTAATGAGGAGGTATTGAATAGGATTGGGGAGAAGAGAAGTTTGTGGCACAACTTGACTAGAAGAAGGGATCGGTTGGTAGGACATGTTTTGAGGCATCAAGGGATCACAAATTTAGCATTGGAGGGCAGTGTGGAGGGTAAAAATCGTAGAGGGAGACCGAGAGATGAGTAAACTAAGCAGATTCAGAAGGATGTAGGTTGCAGTAGGTACTGGGAGATGAAGCAGCTTGCACAGGATAGAGTAGCATGGAGAGCTGCATCAAACTAGTCTCAGGACTGAAGACAACAACAACAACAACACTACGGCCACTTTTTAGAGATCTATCTACAATTACAGCAGATACTCTGCAGCGGCTGTGTTTGTGGATGATACAAGTGACTACTAACCAAATTGAGGGCATATGGAGTATCGTCTCAGCTGTGTGACTGGATTCGTGATTTCCTCTCAGAGAGGTCACAGTTCATAGCGATACACTATTGAGTAGAACAGAAGTGATATCTGGTGTTCTGCAAGGTAGTGTCATAGGCCCTCTGCTGTTCCTGATTTACATAAATGATCTATGTGACGATCTGAGCAGCCCCGTTAGATTGTTTATAGATGACACTGTAATTTACCATCTAGTAAAATCATCAGACGATCAATTCCAATTACAAAATGATCTAGAGAGAATTTCTGTATGGCGTGAAAAAGTGGCAATTAGCACAAAACAAAGAAAAGTGTGAGGTCATCCACATGGATACTAAAATAAATCTGATATTTTGGGTATGCAATAAATCGTACAAATCTAAGGGCTGTCAATTCGACTAAATACCTACGAATTACAATTATGAGCAACTTAATTGGAAAGATCACATAGATAATATCGTGGGGAGGCGAAACAAAGAATGTGCTTTGTTGGAAGAACACTCAGAAGATGCAACAAACCCACTAAAGAGTCAGCCAACATTACACTTGTCCGTCCACTGCTGGAATATTGCTGTGTGGTGCGGGATCCTTATCAGGTACGATTGACGGAGGACATCGAAAAGTGCAAAGAAGGGCAGCTCGTTTCATGTTATCACGCAATAGGGGCGAGAGTGTCACTGATATGATACGCAAGTTGGGGTGGCTGTCACTGAAACAAAGGCAGTTTTCTTTGTGGCAAGATCTATTTATGAAATTACAATCACCAACTTTCCCTTCCGAATGCAGAAATATTTTGTTGACACTCACCTACGTAGGGAGAAATGACCAATATAATAAAATAAGAGAAATCAGAGCTCGATCTGAAAGATTTAGGTGTTCCTTTTTCCCACGCGCCATTCGAGAGTGGGATGATAGAGAAGTACTATGAAAATGGTTCGATGAACCCTCTGCCAGGCACTTAAAGTGTGACTTGCAGAGTAACCATGTAAATGTAGACATAGATTGTCACAGATTCAAGCCAGGAACTACTGTCTTACAATGATGGGATAATTAGTGAAATTGAAGACATAAGATTTTTGGAATGAGGTTAGATGATATGTTTTTGGGTAAGATACACACAATCAACCTCCCACAGATTTAATGCAGCTACATTTGCAACTAGGATTTGCCCATGTTCAGCATCAGTAATACAACATTCATTTACTTTGTATGTAATCTATAATAGTTATGGATGCCTCAGTTCATGCAGAAAGAATATTTTCAACCCAAAAGTGAGCCATCTGGGTAATATATGGTGTTGATTCACAAAGCTCATGTAGACTTCTGTTTAAAAAACTAAAGGTCCGTACACTGACAGCAAAGCACAGCTAACTGCTACGCCTTCTTTGGTATGCAACTTGAAAACAACAATGTCTATTCAGTGAACACAATAAAGCTGAATGATTATTAATGTTGTGAGCACCCATTTGCTGATGATACAAGTACACAAATACAGGGGCCAAAGCTACCTAAACAGAGAGCCCAAATTATAGCTTAACAGGACTACAACTGGCTCATAGCAAACAGTTTAAGTCTTAATATCACAAAAATTCATATTATGCATGTTCAAACAAACAAAAATGACCTGCTGGTATCAGAAGTACATTTTTAATAATAGTTATACACTAAACGAGACTCTGTGGCTCAGTTCAGTAACATGTTTAATTTGATTCACCACAAAGATAATCATGAAGATCAGTTTGGCACTTTTTGCACATAATATGTACCTCTTATTGTGTTACATTAAAAATAAGCATTTTCCCACTGTCCTGTGGAATTATCTTCAGGGTCAATGCACCTGCAGAAAATATACTATTTTGTAAGTAGTGTGCAGTACAAATATTCTGTAAGGTAAATAACCATGCAGCTTGCAGAGGTATCTATATAAGATCTTGGCATTATTACACTTACTGTTCAAGCTCATTCACAACATAATACTTTCCGTTGAAAAAAATTGCTTTGAAATTAAATGTGACTTTCACATCATAATATAAAACACAAAAATAATTTTTAAGTAGGCTTTTCTCCTCATCTAGGGTTCAAAATGTTGTTCCTCACTTTGAAAGGTTTTCAATGAGCGCTTGTCTAATGCAAAGCTAGCAACTAAAGATTCCTACTAATTCAAAAGAAGATTAAAAAGCACACCTAACTAGAAATTCCTGTAAATTATCTGATAATCTAGAGGCAACAATTTAACATTTTTTACCACTGCAATTTACTAATTCTTACTGTATAGCTGCATGGCAATTATATTCCTCAGAGTACCTGTCCAACAGCTTCAGGTGGTTTAACCTTTCTGGTGGTTAGGTATGACCGATGGTTGGTAGGTTTAAAAGGGAAAGGGGGGACCAAACTGCGAAGTCATTGGCCTCCTGTTCCCAGAAAATCAACTACCCAACGGAAAGAAGAAAACAAAGACGACGTACGGCACAATAACAGGAGAAAGGAAAACAAGAAAGCAGATCACCATGGTTGGCTGACCACGAGAATAAAAAAGGAGATGCTAGCCATTCTGCAACACATTAAAACCACCACCCTAAAAGCCCCAGGGTGGAGGACACAGAGGGACAAAGGACATGCACTAAAACTCAGATCAAATGATAAAACCTATCCTCACAAATAAAACGTAAAACTAAAGCTGCTGTTGAGGCATTGTCGCCCAACACCGAAGGTAGGGCGCTGGGAAAGTTAGAAGTCCGCCACAGAGCAGCTAAGAGTGGGCAGTCCAGCAAGAGGTGGACGACTGTCATTTGGGAGACACAGCGACACTGAGGTGGGTCCTCACAATGGAGGAGGTAACCATGTGTGAGCCACATATGGCCAACGCAGAGCCGACAAAGGACAACTGATTCCCTGCTACAATCCCTCACAGAAGACTTCCACACATTCTCAGTTTCCTTAACGACACGCAGTTTCTTGTGCATACTGTTATGCCACTCCGCCTCCCAAAGCCAAATAACCTTGCAGCGTAAGACAGAACGCAGGTCAGTTTCAGAGATGCCCATCTCCAGGAGCAGTTTCTGCATAGCCTTTTTGGCCAGCCTGTCAGCAAGTTCGTTGTCTGGGATTCCATGTTCTGGGGTCCACACAAACACCACTGAACAACTTGACCGTTACAGGGCAGAGATGGATTCCTGGATGTTGGCTACCAAAGGATGGCGAGGGTAACACTGGTCAATAGCTTTAATCTGCTCAGGGAATCAAAACAGAGAAGAAAAGACTCACCAGAACAGGAACGGATGTAATGAAGTACACGAGATATGGCCACAAGCTTTGCAGTGAATACACTGCAGCCAGTGGGCAAGGAATGCTGTTCAATATAGCCTTTGTGGACATGGTGAAGCCAACGTCACCATCAGCCATCAGTGTAAACAACTTCAGAGCCATGGAACACGCCATGAATCGAGAGGAGGTGACAGCAGAGAGCAGCGGGGTTAAGGGAGTCCTTAAGGCCATGCAAAAGGTCCAGATGTAGCTTCGCCGAGGTGTACACCATGGAGGTGTGTGTGAATGGACCTCAAGTAGATGTGGTGAATGGAAGGAATCCAGTTTGGAGAGAAGGGATCACACGTGAACCGCCAACTTGGATATGGAAAGTGGCACGAAGTTTTGGATAATGGGAACAGGTCCTGGAGACCACACTCATACAAAGTGGCAAGGGTATGATGTTGCCAGGTCGTGCCGTAAGCTTTACGTTAAGTCAAAAGAGACGGCAACCAGGTTTTGGCATCTGGAAAAGGATGATCAGATGGCAGACTCGAGGGACATAAGATTATCAATGGTAGAGCGACCCTGGCGGAAGCCGCCCTGACATGAAGCCAGTAGGCCACATGACTCCAGGACCCAACCCAACTGCCAACACATCACACATTCCAGCAGCTTACAGAGAACACTGGTGAGGCTGATCGGCCGATAACTATCCACATGAAGCGGATTTTTACCGAGTTTTAGCACTGGAACAATGGTGCTCTCCTGCCATTACAATTGAAAGATGCCATTGCACCAGATCTGGTTGAAGATGACGAGGAGATGTCACTTGCAGTCAGATGAGAGATGTTTAATCATCTGACTGTGGAACCGATCTGGCTCAGGAGCTGTGTCGGGGCAATGTACAAGGACACTGAGAAGTTCCCACTCTGTAAATGGGGCATTATAGGGCTCACTGTGGTTTGTAGTGCACGAGAGAACTTTCCTTTCCATCTGCCATTTGAGGGTGAGAAAGGCTGAGGGGTAGTTCTCCGACGCCGAGGCACGAGCACAGTGCTCAGCAAAGTGTTCGGCAATCGGGTCTGCATTGGCACAGAGCACGCCATTGATGTTAATGCCAGGGACACTTGATGGGATCTATTACCCAAAAAGATATCTGATCTTCGTCTAGAATTGGGAAGGTGATGTATGACACCCAATGGTCGACATGTACCTCTCCCAACACTCCTGTTTCCGTCGATTTATAAGCAGGCGAATGCGGGCATGGAGTTGCTTAAAGGCTATTAGGCGCTTTAGGAAAGGGTGCCACTTAGGTCGCTGTAGAGCTCGCCGATGCTCTTTAATTGCTTCAGCAACTTCCGGCGACCACCAAGGCACTGTCTTTTGCAAGGGACACCCCAGAGAATAAGGGATTGCGTTTTCCGTCACAGAAATTATCATTGTAGTGACCTGCTCTATCACAACATCAATAGCACCACATGGGGGAGATTCAACAGTGACAGGAGAGGTGAAGGCTACCCAGTCTGCCATGAGCCACACTGAAATGTGTGGTGGCCCCAGTATTTAAGAGGCAGAGGTCGAGTTGGGACAGTAAATGTTCAACATCTCTGCCACGGCCAGCAAGCATGGTGCTATCCCACAAGGGGTTATGGGCAATAAAATCTCCCGAAAGTAGGAAAGGTTTGGGGAGTTGATCAATCAGTGCAGCCAATACATTCAGAGGTACCGCACCATCTGGAGAGAGAGAGACATGTTGCAGACAGTTATTTCTTGCGTCGTCCGTATACTGACAGCCACAGCTTCAAGAGGAGTTTGAAGGGGCACAGGTTCACTACATACCGAGTTCAGGACCATAACGCAAACTCCACCTGACATACTATTATAGTCACTATGAAAGGCAGGGGTCCGCACTGCCGGGAACCAGGTTTCCTAGAGGGCAATACAGGTGTAAAGCTTAACGGTTGCCGCAGCTCAGCCCGGTGGTGGAGAAAACCGCCGCAATTCCACTGGAGGATGACATGATCATGAGATTGAGAAGGCATGGAACACTCAACGAGGCAGTCAATGCCTGACATTCACCTTCTGCCACTGACTGATTTCCTGAACTGGCTATATCCATTGTGTCTGAGGGTATGGGGAGATCTAGGTTCTTAGTGGACAACAGGATCTTCACATCATCCTCAGACACAGAGCTTGTAGGCAGCGGTGGTGTGGGTGCCACAGCAATTCACTTAGTCTTGGGGGTCTTCTTTCGGGATTTCTCTCGCTGATCCTTGGGTTTCTCTGGCTGAAAGTCCTTCACTGATTCAGTGTCCGGGACTGGAGATGATCGTGAAGCCCTACAACCAGCTGCTTTTGGGCACTTCCGCCACTGGCAGGTGTCATCTTTCCCACTAGCAGAATCCTGGGAAGGGAGTGACCCAAGGGACCGCTTCCTAGAAAGATGAGCCAAAGAAGACTTATGCTTCTCCTGCTGAGAAGTGGGGAGTGGTGTCCCCGATGGTTGGGGGGACAGTGCTCTCGAGGTAGTTGGTGAGGGAGCAACAGGGAGGGAAGTGTCCCCCACTATCAAGGGGGCAGGTGTAGTCTTCTAGCTCTGGGAGCCGATAGGAACTTGAAGAACTGATGGAGCTATAATGTACTCTTAGCGGCGGCATAAGAGGGGGTCATAGCCACAGGATTCAGGCAATCAAATTTTCTCTTGGCCTCAGTGTAAGTCAGTTGGTACAGGGTCTTGTATTGCATGATTTTCCTTTCTCGCTGTAAAATCCTGCAGCCTGATGAGCAAGGGGAATGAATGATGCTCTCCACAGTTGACACAGATGGGAGGTGGGGCACGTGGAGTACTGGGATGGGATGGACGTCCACAATCTTGACATGTGATGCGGGAAGACATATGGCTGAACTTCCAGCACTGCATTGGGGGAGGGATATATGGCTTGACATCACAGAGGTAGACCACCACCTTGACTTTCTCGGGTAATGTCCTCGAAGGCCAAGATGAAGGCACTGGTGGCAACCTGATTATCCCTCAGGCCCCGATGGATGAGCCAGATAAAATGAACCCCTTGTTACTCTAAGTTGGTGCATGGCTTGTTGTCAGACTGCAAAAGAAGGTCCCTGTGGAATATAATATCCTGGACCATATTTAAGCTCTAATGAGGCGTGATGGTAGCGAAAACATCCCCCAGCTTGTCACAAGCATGTAATACCCATGACTGCATTTTGGACAAGCCTTCCATCTCCTCAAAATGCTCCATAAAAATTGAGGCTTCATTGAGACAAAGAAGTCCCCATCAGCTCTTGTACATATGAGGTACCGGGGCGAATAAGGTTCACTGCCATCCTTAGCCACGCATTCTTCCCATGGTGTGGACAGGGAGGCGAATGATTTAGGACCATACTTCCTGGCATTGTACTGAGACTTGGAACACTTACGAGACTGCTGGTGTTTTATCAGCAGCAAGTGATGACGTGGTATGCTTCATTGTGCGTCTTTCACCCTGATGCCACCCCCTCTGACCAGGGGCCCTCCACAAAGGCACCACCCAGCCACAGCAAAGGCCACCTGGCAGGATGGCCATTGCCGGGAGTCCCAATGCCCCAGGGTGACGGGCATGTACTCCTTGGCATACGTGGGGAGTTAACAGCACAGGCATCAGCAGAGCAATCCCTGTGTAGTCAGGGGGCTACAACCAACAGGGTACATGGTGGCCCCACCACAATGGACTGGCTACTGTGCTGGATATGAGATGCAAAGAAGTCCATGGTCTTCGTTGGCACAGAAAATGACACTGCATAGTGGGTGGAGGAAAACACACTCAGGAAGGTGTCCTCACTCATGAGATGGAGGATGAGTGGGACTACAATGCCATGATGAGAAAGTAGGCTCAGGATCTCAATGCACAATGGACACGATGCACCATGTAAGGCGCCCTTCCCCAATTGGCTTGGTCTTCTGGAAAAATTTGAAAAATGGAGGTCAAACCCTACAGGGGACTATCACATAAAGGTCGAAAGGTGTAAGACTCCTTTTAGTCACCTCTTATGACAGGTAGGGACACCTAGGGCCTATTCTAACCCCTGGGCCAGCAGGGGGCTATGACCAGTGGTATCCACATGTTAACTCCCCTGTATATAGAACATGAGTGTGAAGAATGTGCAGGTGCAGAAATCACCCATGCGCAATGATTTGCAGATGGATGGTGCCATACTCAAACGCCTTCTGCCGTAAATTGCAGAAGCCCCTCTTGCGCGTGCGCTGTATGCTGCATTTACTAACAGTGCAGCCAGACATTACTCACTAAAAAACCATACTAGATCAATGTTATGATGGGTTTGTTATTGAAAAATCTTGATTTTATCATTTAGATTTAATTAGCAGTCAATTCAGGGTTCTACGCTTTGCTCAGTTGAAATCCCGCATCCCTGTTGATGAGATTATCATCTGTCCGGATATGTATTGCTTCCTTAATGACGCAGTCCCAGAAAGATGATGCTGGGAGGAGGAGGAGATTAGTGTTTAACGTCCCGTCGACAACGAGGTCATTATAGACGGAGCACAAGCTCGAATTAGGGAAGGATGGGGAAGGAAATCGGCCATGCCCTTCGAAAGGAACCATCCCGGCATTTGCCTGAAATGATCTAGGGAAATCACGGAAAACCTAAATCGGGATGGCCGGACGCGGGATTGAAGCGTCGTCCTCCCGAATGCGAGATGATGCTGGGGATTAAACTTCTCTCTTTTCATAAATCATGTGATGTGCTGTATTCAGACATTGTTCTCCAATTCCCGACTTTCCTGGTTGGTGTATACACGTATGACACTGATGTTCATTGAAGCGTTCTTGCACTGTGAGACACGTCTGGCCTATATATGCCGCCAAACACTGGCAAGGAATATTATACACACCAAGTTTCCTCATCACAAGATCATCCTTAACCGAACCCAGCAGGTTTCTCAGTTTTGCAGATGGTCAAAAAGCACATTTAATGTCATGTCTTCCAAGGCCTCTTCCAATTCTTGATGACATGGCACCAGAATACAGGAAGAAGGCCAAAGTGGTGGGTGTCTTTGTATCTTCATTTTGCTCCATGTACTGAACTAGCTTGGGCCTGAATGCATTACGTATCTGTCTTTCAGAATAACCATTTTGTCAGAACACTATTTTCAAATGTTGTACCTCATTCAATAGGCTTTCAGGATCAGATACCACAAACACTCAATGAACTAACATACGTAATGCCTATCGCATTGTGCAACATGATGGCAGTTTGTGACCTGCAAAAATTGGTATGTATTTGTTGGCTTGTGGCAGATGCTATGTCCCACGGTTCCGGGTTTCCTTCATACCAAAACATCAAGAAAAGGTAAAGTACCTCCTTTTGCATTTCCATTGTGAAGTTTATATTTGGATGGAGGGAATTTAAATGCTGAAGAAACGTAAGAAGAGTACCAAGTCCATGTGGCCACACCACAAACATATCATCCACATACCACAGAAAACAAGAGGGTTTGAGAGTGGCTGACTGCAGTGCTTTTTCTTCAAAGTCCTCCATAAAATAACTGGCCACCACAGAAGACAGAGGTCTTCCCATTGCAACACAATCGACTTGTTCAAAATATTGGTCATGAAATAAGAAGTATGTTGAAGTAATCACATGTTTAAATAATGCCGCTATGTCCTATTGAAACTTCTTGCTAATGAGCTCTCAAGAGTCCTCCAACAGCACCTTTGTAAATAAAGACACAACATCAAAACTTACTAAGAGATCCAACGATTGCAATCTAAGTGTTTTCAGGTGATCTATGAAATCCTCAGAGTTTTGAATGTGATTATTACACTTGCCTACGAGAACTCCCAATAGTGATGTCAAACATTTAGCAACAAAATAAGTAGGTGCTCCTATGTTACTTACAGTGGGACAGAGAGGCACCCCATTCTTGTGGATCTTGCATAGGCCATAGAGTGTAGGAGGAAATACATTCTGTTGTCGCAAACCCTAGGTGACTTGTGCTGGAGTCAAGCTCTTCCTGAGGAGTTCCAACGTCCTTCTCTGGATCCTACCCATCCGATCATTTTTTAATTTAGTGCACGCAGAATCATCAACCAGTTTGTATATCTTGTTATTATATTCTGTGCACAAGAGAAACACAGTAGAATTTCTTCTGTATTCTGTGGTGGGGAATTATTTTATGGAGGGCTTTGAAGAAAAAGCACTACAGTCAGACACTATCAAACCCTCTTGTTTTTTTGCAGTATGTGGATGATGCGTTTGTGGTGTGGACACATGGACTTGATACTCTACCTAAGTTTCTTTAGCATTTAAATTCACTCCATCCGAATATAAACTTCACAATGAAAGCAGTAAAAGATGGTACTTTACCTTTTCTTGGTGTTTTGGTATGAGGGAAAGCAGATTGAACCTTGGGACAAAGCATCTAATGCAAGCCAACACATACAGACCTATATTTGCAGGCCACAACCTGCTATCACCATGCACAATGCGGTAGTGCATTACATATGTTAGTTCATAGTGCGTGTATAGTATCTAATCCTGAAAGCCTGTCAAGGGAGATACAACATTTGAAGACTGTTTCGACATAATGGTTATTCAGAAAGACAGACACGTAATTCGTTCAGGCCCAAGCAAGTTCAATCCATGGGCCAGAATGAAGATACAAAGACACCCACCACTTTGGCCTTCTTCCTGCATTTTGGTGCCATATCGTCAAGAATCAGTAGAGGCATCGGTAGACATGACATTAAATGTGTTTTTCTACCATCTGCAACACTAAGGGATTCGTTGGGTTCAATTAAGGATGATCTTGGCCTGAGGAAATGTGGTGTGTATAAGATTCCTTGTCAATGTGGGGTGGTATATATAGGCCAGATATGTCGCACAGTACCAGAGCGCTGTGATGAAAATCAGTGTCGTACATGTCTACGCCAACCAGGGAAGTTGGGAATTTGGTTAACACTATCTGAATACAGGACATCGCATGATTTATGTGACGATGGAAGTAATACATATCCGTACAGCTGATAATCTCATCAACAGGGATGTGGGATTTCCACTGAGCACAGGCTAGATCCCTGCATTGGCTGTTACTAAATCAAGATTTTCAATAACAGGCCCATCATAAAATTGATCCCGTACGGTTTTTTAGTGAGTAACGTCTGGCCACACTATTAGTAAACAAAGCATACAGTGCACGTGCAGGAGGGCCATTCTGTGATTTTCACTGGAAAGCATTCAAGTATGTGCCACCTATCTGTAAATAACTGCACATGAGTGATTTTTGCACCTGCACGTTCTTCACATGTGTGTTCTACGTACGGGGTGCCAACGTGCAGATACCGTCAGCTGTACCTGTCCACCAGCAAGCTTCAACCACCTGAAGCCGTTGGACAGTTGCTCCAAGGAAATATTGTGGAATTCGCACAACGTCATCTGGTGGCAAACCCATGAAGACTATTTAAAAGTTGTAGTGTACTGTAAACAGGCTTCTGTCATTCAATGTAGGTAGCTAGTTTCTTAGAAAAATAGCAACATGTTCACACATTTAGCTGGAATAAGGACACAATAATTATCTAATTAGGATACGGGAAAATACATGAAATATACTTTGCTTATAATTATCTAGGGAGATGGGACAGTTTTCTAAAGTTGATGAAGTTATATTTACATAAGGCTAATGATCAGGGACATTAAAAATTATTCATTCATCCTTCATGCACTCTTTTATGAAGCGATAACATTTCTGTATCGAGGTAGCATGCAGATTCTTTTTCAGTAGACCTAACTTCGCATGCAGAATATTTTTGTCATTTATTCTGTTGAAGTTTTTAATTCTGATATATTGTGCAATCCTTGCACACAATTTTGACCAATGAACGTCAATGAAAATTGATTATTTTCATTGCCACATCTTTGCTTCTAGTACTATATGAATGATTTCAAATAAATAATTCGGTCGGGCACACAGTTTTAATCTGCCAGGAAGTTTCATATCAGTGCACACTCCGCTGCAGAGTGAAAATCTCATTCTGGAAACATCCCCCAGGCTGTGGCTAAGCCATGTCTCCGCAATATCCTTTCTTTCAGGAGTGCTAGTTCTGCATGCCTCGCAGGAGAGCTTCTGTAAAGTTTGGAAGGTAGGAGACGAGGTACTGGCAGAAGTAAAGCTGTGAGTACCGGGTGTGAATCGTGCTTCGGTAGCTCAGTTGGTAGAGCACTTGCCCGCGAAAGGCAAAGGTCCCGAGTTCGAGTCTCGGTCGGGCACACAGTTTTAATCTGCCAGGAAGTTTCATATCATCGCACACTCCGCTGCAGAGTGAAAATCTCATTCTGAATTCTGATATTATTTAGAAAAACATTATCATCTCACAGAAGGTACTGTTAGTTGTTCCAGGATTTTAAATAATGGACTTTTGCCTTGTTCAGAGTCAAACAATTTAGAGGATCCTTGTTTCTCAGCTATTATGCAGTCAAGGGTTTTCTGCTTCAGAATTTTCAAATATTTAAAAATAATAGAAGTGAGAATAGAGCCTTGAGTGCCACCTTGTGCAACCATCCAGGATTTTGAATGATAATTTGTTACCTTTGAGGAGATAATTACTCCTTGCCTTCTATCACTTACTGGTAGGCATGATGTAAGACATCATAGTGCACTGCCCCTAATCTATTCTTATCTATAACTTGACTTGTTCCAAATCCCTGAGGGTTTTTGTCGATGATATCAATGAAACATGATGCATGAATTACTGAATGGATAAATGAATAAGAGCTTAAATTTCTGAGTGACAAACTGGAGGTTTTAAAATCTAAGTTTAAGACTTTCTTCTTCCAAAATATTGCTCTTCCTTGCAGGAATACTTTAGTTTCCAGATGTTCCATTGTTTTAGTTCTACTTAAATGCATTATGCAAATAAAATTAACTAAAAGGTACAGAACAATACACAATGCTGGCCACTTGAGTGCCTTTCCACTCAATTGCTTTGTGGTGACTGTAACTCACTAAAACATACTCAAAAGTACAAAACTATTGTCCACATAAATTGTATATAAACTTGGTCACTCTGATAATCAGCCTGATCTGTGAATTCAATAGTTCTCTCAAGTCACTACAAATGAATGCAGGGATGATTCCTACAAAAACTGGGTGCACGTAAAAAGGCAACAGTTCAATGTGTTCTGCAGAGAAGAGAGAGAGAGAGAGAGAGAGAGAGAGAGAGAGAGAGAGAGAGAGAGAGAGAGAGAGAGAATATCTTGCAGCATCACCAGTGTGTGTGCTGTTTTTGTCCCTTGCCTCACACTCCAGCCACTGCCTACCCTGGCAATTGGCAACGCAGAGGCAGAGGTGAGCTTTACACCCAGCCGCCAGCCATTCTTTCTGCTTCTGAATCTGCTTAGCAGAATTTACTGCTGCTTCTTAATGTAACACTTGTGTTTGCTTTATACCATCCCTAATGAATACTATAGTGGCTAAGTAACCTCACAGTACCTAAATGAACATTAAAATCAGCACTATATGTTCTTCATGCACCCTGAAACATGTGGTACAGACTAATGCAGAAGAATGATGCTATTGGCAGAAGCATTATGTAGTACACTGCTTCTTGCTATTGCGCATCGGCCCAACACCCATCGTCTTTTTTGCGCACCACTTTAATATGTCATGTTTCTGCAAGGCGACAGCACATATTTTTATATGTAACATAGTGGGAGAGGGGAGAAGGTGCAGGCCAAAAGTGAGTGTACACCAGCAAATATGAACTGACGTTTATGGTGGGTAAAGAGGAAGCAAGCGGTTACAAGCATTTTACAAATTTTAATTAACACCTAAAATATATATCAATGTAGTTTCAACTTACTGTGTCTGAAGGAAATTGGAAGGAGCCTTTCTTTATCCATACAGGTATTCTTTGATTCAAATTTAATGTTGCAATCCAATTGGAGCAAAGGCCCAGACGTGGTGCCAATAATTTTGTGCGATATTTGACTACTGCCACAAGAATATGAACTTCATTAGGATGACCCTGTAACAAAGTTGTCACTAATGATGAATATGTATAAGAATATGTAATAGTTAATTGTATGTAAAGGAAAATGTGTTTTAAGAGATTGTGCGTGTGTTTTAAGAGATTGTGCGTGTACAAGATAGAATTGTAGTCTAGTCGAATAGTAGATATAACTTGTTTTTAACTAATTCATATTGTTGAAACATTTGAAGACAGTTTTTCCAACAAAAATAATGTTGGGTAAATTTTTGATAGCTGAAAATTTTTGAATTTTTTGATGTTTTAATAAATGCTTTGACATTTATTTCCTTTTGAAAACGAACAAAAAATTACCTAAAAATTTGAGTATTCCAATTTTTCTCCTACACCCAATATCCATGGCACTACAGTTCACTAAAAGTATCAGTTTTTCGAATTATGTGCAAAATGGCAATAATCTTGGTTTTGAGTACTATTATTTCAGCTCTGTTTATATACTAGAAATATATATTATGTTATACACTGGAATTGAACATCTCACTTTGCAGTACATCTACTCCATGTGCAATTGGGCGATTTCTGGACTGATTGGGTGATTCATACACCACTTGCCAAAATTAAGCTCCTGGGTGTCTCAGCTCTGACTCACGCACATTTATAAAACTACATCATTTACTCTTTATGTTTCTATATTAAAAAACAAATGACAGAAAAATAATGATATGAATATAATAGAGGAAAACATTCCATGTCGGAAAAATATATCTAACAACAAAGATGATGTAACTTACCAAACGAAAGGGTTGGTATGTTGATAGACACACAAACACAAAATTCAAGCTTTTCAACCTATAGTTGTTTCATCAGGAAAGAGGGAAGGAGAGGGAAAGAAGAAAGGATGTGGGTTTTAAGGGAGAGGATAAGGAGTCATTCCAATCCTGGGAGCAGAAAGACTTACCTTAGGGGGAAAAAAGGACAGGTATACACTCGCGCGCACACACACGCACATATATCCATCCACACATACACAGACTCAAGCAGACATACCAACACTTTCGTTTGGTAAGTTACATCATCTTTGTTTTTAGATATGTGACAGAAAAATAACTATCATTTGCTGAAACAGGCAAGGCAAAATAGGTCACTAATTATACTTGCATGAAGAAACTGTGTGATACAAATGAAAACTAAGTAGCTTGATTATAATGGAAAATGTGGTAATATGTAAACATTTATTACTATCACCACTTCTGACAGTGTAGTTCAACCTTTGGTGCACTTGAGGTAGATATTTGAGTCACTTCCAATGTTTCGACCGGCCATGTTCATTGATGTCACCGTAAAGTTAGAAGAACCAGGACAGGATGATGGATTGGGCCCCGGATCAACCTCTTCTTCCAACTGTAAGTCAGCCTCTTCTAGTATGTTGATTTTGACATCTTGTTTCCTCAATAATTTCCATAGAAACTAACACTTCTCCATTCCGGCATGCTTTCACAGTTGACTCCACTGCAGTTCTTCCAAATGGAAGAATATTTAAAACCTGCTTTTCAGCAGGAGCATGCTCTTTTACAGATCAACTTACATGAGGAACTGACTCAGATGCTGGATCTTAGTTCTTTACAGTTTTACAACCTTTTAAAAAGGAAATAGACACCAAAGTGCTATACACACAAGAAACAGATTTTTGAAGAAGGCGAAAAAGAGTCTAATATTTTAATTTAATTTAATTTTTTTTAAAACTAAAGATAGTTTAGCAAACAATTTTTGTTGAGAAAATTTGGTTTACCAGTCTTTACAACCATACAAACGTGTTTAATAAATAAAATGTTCTACCTCACTTTTCGCGAGGTATAGGCTTTTTTTTCCAACAGTTTGACAGCGATATTGCTAGGCAGCACCAGCTTTCATGAGGTGAAACACTTAGTACTGCGTAATTTTAAGCATTATGGTTTTCATTATAGTATATCTATGAATAAATCACTCCTCATGTCACATTATTCTAATTCTGTGAACTTATTTCTTAGTGAAAATGAAACAGAGTTAAACAATGCAGTAAATTTAATTATTTGCTTACTGCATTTACTCTGAGGATCATTGTCCTGGCAGTGTAAACACAATCATCTGCTCATTTCAGAAAGAGTCATTTCAATTAATTACAACAACTCCTTGTACTGAGAAGTTCCTTATTTACTGTTTACCCTGTGATTCAGAAATGTATGCACTTGTCCAAGAATGTAAACAATCTGGATCACATCAAGTCATTTCAACAATGATAATGCAATTTGTTTTTCACTGTTTAACCCATTCTGTGTGTTAGTGCGTCAGTGTTGGTGAGAAAATATTCTTAGACTCTACTTCTGGTGAACATTATGGTGAGGATGGTGTCAATAACAGTAACTGTTCTTATAAGTTGCAACTTATTTATTAGATAACTTCAGGCTGATTACTGGCGCAGTGGCTGCTGTACTAATACATCAGAAACAGAACAACATCAAAAGGACTTCTGAAGGCAGAATATCCAGTGAGGATATGGTTACTGTGAACACAGCTGCATCAAAAGTGCGAACTCTGAAGTTTTTAAAAAACCTTGCTACCAACAAAAACAACAGATAAATGTAGGAAACTATACATATAAATAAATGCAGCATATGACATCATGTGAAGGTCGATGCTCGGAAGACATAATGAATACATCGTCATGATTCTCTAAAGGACTATTGTAAAATAAAACTAAAGGAAAGATTTTTGATTTTGCAACACTTCTACTTAACATACCCTTGAGTGTACATTAGAAGTGTATGGATCTGGATATGTTATTTCTTATCCATCAATCATAACAGAGATATGGAGTTGAATTTTGATTAGCAATGACATCTTTGTCAAAAAAAAAAGGACAATTTATGTATGCTATTTGAAGAGAATCACTGTGGAGAAAGGAAATAACTGCTTTGTTATTACTGAATTCAAGTAACTTCTAACCCAACTAGTACTCGGATAAGGAGAACTGAAATATTGCGAAGAATAGTGAATGTTGTTATCCCTGAAAAGTTATTCAGAATATAATAGGAATTTGCTTATTTGTTATACTGTTGTTTTGCTTGGTGAAGTTAATTATTTTTCTTCAAACTCTTCTAATAAAATAACAGCTATTTCTTGCATTAGTAATAAGTCAAGAGAAAATCACAGACCCTAATGCTAAAGAGTGTCTTTGTAAATTATCAATCTAGAAGACAATGTGTGATTGATTAACAATTATGATAAAATTTGCCTGACCAGCTCTAAACAAATTACATAATAGTCTTCTTCTCAATTGATAAAATGAATTTGGTGCTGAGTTGTAACTTAATGGAAGAGAAATAATCAAATACTCATAACACAATGGAAGGTCTACCTTGGAATATCAACAATATTATGAAAAGGATAGATTGTTGCTCATCATAAAGATGATACATTGAGTCACAGATAGTCACAGACAACAGACTGTTACACATTGGGCTTTTGACAAAAGCTGTCTTCAGAAGCAAACACACACACACACACACACACACACACACACACACACACACCTCAAGCGCACGTGGTTTCTATATGTGGCCAGTGTGGCTAGAATGCAACTCTCGCATTGAGTAAAAGCACTAATCTGCAGTGGAGGAGGAGCCATAACAGGGTACGGGGGAGAAGGGGGTGGGGGGTGCGAGAGAAGAGCACTGTCTGGCAGAGCATATAGCACTGTCTGGCTGTGGGGCAAGGAGCAGGGTGCAGACAGGGCAAGGGGGAGACAGTGGACCTGAAAATTGGATTTTCATTGGTTGTCCGTGCAATTAACTGACACATTAGTTTCAGCATTTTTTATGTTCACTTCATGGCTGAAAATCGTAAAAGACAGAGCTTTGACTACAAAGCCTATCTACAATGAAAAAAAAAAATGTGAAAAGAAGGGCACTGCATGCTTCCTTGTAATACCAGATTTTATTTAGTTTCAGTCTGTTACAGTATCTACACACGTTACAAGAGTGCTTCTGACACTAGTAACAATTCCAGAATATATTTATTGCGGATAGATTCCTGTAATTGTTTGTCTTAAGTTTCAAACAGCACAAATCAAACATATGCTAGCAGAATTAAAGGCATTGCTTTTTTGTAGAATGGAGTTCTTAAAAATCAGTTATTGTAGCAGTGAATAGACTCATAGTAATCACATAACAAAATGTGAATGAGTCATTCTCTCCCTGTATATCTTAAGACATTTCAAACAGATGCGAGACGTGTCGCAGCACAGGCAGACAGCTGCAGCACTACCGCAAGCAGGGTGCTTGATGTAATGGGGTGCTATGTTGACAGGTTGGCCAGTCAGCTCGCTGGCTCCAGCCTGGTAGTCTGCGCTTAGCCTGCTAGTCCGGCAGGCCCGGTAAAATGGCCCACAACCCATAGAGGCCATGCTGCAAGACACGGGCTGGGCAGGCTGAAACCAGCACCGTGGATTACTCTACTGTACACAACAAGCATCACACATTGGATCGTCCTTATGCTGAAGCATAAATCCCACAAGTCATAGGGCTGTGTCCTATGTTAATACGAGTGAAAAGGACCTCGTCCCATCTGCGTGCCACGAAGAGGTACGCCATGGCCATGTTGTGTACTTTACCAGATGCAGCTTATTGCCTGTCACTCATATTTCTATACACATTCAATGCCATTATTCAAGGGTTCATTATATTTTTTCCTGAGGTTAAAATTCCCACATCATACTCGGCTGCTAAAAGCCCACTAGCCCATTTGTTCACTGTATTCTGCATGTCATCTGTTGTTGTTGTCTTCAGTCCTGAGACTGCTTTGATGCAGCTCTCCATGCTACTCTATTCTGTGCAAGCTGCTTCATCTCCCAGTACCTACTGCAGCCTACATACTTCTGTATCTGGTAAGTGTATTCATCTCTTGGTCTCCCTCTATGATTTTTACCCTCCACACTGCCATCCAATACTAAATTGGTGATCCCTTGATGCCTCAGAACATGTCCTACCAACAGATCCCTTCTTCTATTCAAGTTATGCCACAAACTCCTCTTCTTCCCAATCCTATTCAGTACCTCCTCATTAGTTATATGATCTACCCATCTAATCTTCAGCATTTATCTGTAGCACCACATTTTGAAAGCTTCTATTCTCTTCTTGTCCAAGCTATTTATCATCCATGTTTCACTTCCGTACATGGCTACACTCCATACAAATACTTTCAGAAACGACTTCCTGACACTTAAATCTATACTCGATGTTAACAAATCTCTCTTCTTCAGAAACGCTTTCCTTGCCATTGCCAGTCTACATTTGTCTACATGTCATCATCACTTACAAAATATTTCCTGCCTAGGAACTCACTGTACTTCATGAACAGATGGCATGCACAATTTTGTTCTTCAAAACATCTCTTATAAGCGGCAGACAGTTGAGAGAAGTTTCATCATGCACATTTCTTCATCCATTATTGAACATTTCCCATCACTTTTTCACATTTTTTTCATTCACTAATAGGGTGCTATACAGTTTGATTGGTTGGTAATACATTTTAACTTCTAAACATTCAAAAATAGAACAACATATCCTTCGCAGAACTTCGTATCACAGATTTCACTTATCAGATAAAGCACAATAACAACATCTACATCTACATCTACATCCGTACTCCGCAAGCCACCTGACGGTGTGTGGCGGAGGGTACCCTGAGTACCTCTATCGGTTCTCCCTTCTATTCCAGTCTCGAATTGTACGTGGAAAGAAGGATTGTCGGTATGCTTCTGTGTGGGCTCTAATCTCTCTGATTTTATCCTCATGGTCTCTTCACGAGATATACGTAGGAGGGAGCAATATACTGCTTGACTCTTCGGTGAAGGTATGTTCTCGAAACTTTAACAAAAGCCCGTACCGAGCTACTGAGCGTCTCTCCTGCAGAGTCTTCCACTGGAGTTTATCTATCATCTCCGTAACGCTTTCGCAATTACTAAATGATCCTGTAACGAAGCGCGCTGCTCTCTGTTGGATCTTCTCTATCTCTTCTATCAACCCTACCTGGTGCGGATCCCACACTGCTGAGCAGTATTCAAGCATTGGGCGAACAAGTGTACTGTAACCTACTTCCTTTGTTGTCGGATTGCATTTCCTTAGGATTCTTCCAATGAATCTCAGTCTGGCATCTGCTTTACCGACGATCAACTTTATATGATCATTCCATTTTAAATCACTCCTAATGCGTACTCCCAGATAATTTATGGAATTAACTGCTTCCAGTTGCTGATCTGCTATTTTGTAGCTAAATGATAAGGGACCTATCTTTCTATGTATTCGCATCACATTACACTTCGCTACATTGAGATTCAATTGCCATTCCGTGCACCATGCGTCAATTCGCTGCAGATCCTCCTGCATTTCAGTACAATTTTCCATTGTTGCAACCTCTCGATACACCACAGCATCATCTGCAAAAAGCCTCTCAGTGAACTTCCGATGTCATCCACCAGGTCATTTATGTATATTGTGAACAGCAACGGTCCCATGACACTCCCCTGCGGCACACCTGAAATCACTCTTACTTCGGAAGACTTCTCTCCATTGAGAATGACGTGCTGCGTTCTGTTATCTAGGAACTCCTCAATCCAATCACACAATTGATCTGATAGTCCGTATGCTCTTACTTTGTTCATTAAACGACTGTGGGGAACTGTGTATAACGCCTTGCGGAAGTCAAGAAACACGGCATCCACCTGTGAACCCGTGTCTAAGGCCCTCTGAGTCTCGTGGACGAATAGCGCGAGCTGGGTTTCACACGATCGTCTTTTTCGAAACCCATGCTGATTCCTACAGAGTAGATTTCTAGTCTCCAGAAAAGACATTATACTCGAACATAATACGTGTTCCAAAATTCTACAACTGATCGACGTTAGAGATATAGGTCTATAGTTCTGCACATCTGTTCGACGTCCCTTCTTGAGAACGGGGATGACCTGTGCCCTTTTCCAATCCTTTGGAACGCTTCGCTCTTCTAGAGACCTACGGTACACCGCTGAAAGAAGGGGGGCAAGTTCCTTCGCGTACTCTGTGTAAAATCGAACTGGTATCCCATCAGGACCAGCGGCCTTTCCTCTTTTGAGCGATTTTAATTGTTTCTCTATCCCTCTGTCGTCTACTTCGATATCTACCATTTTGTCAACTGTGCGACAATCTAGAGAAGGAACAACTTGTAAAATACAGGAAAGTCATCCACCCATGCTCTGGGAATTGATGCATTGAGCACAGAAACATGCAACAGAAAACAGCACCCACACCAATCACTTGTGTGGCCATGGCTAGAAGTCCCTTCCATGGAGCCAAGCTACCATGGCCATTGCCCCTGTAGTAATGATCAGTCTCTCTCCAAATGTGGCAAGGAACTCCCGGAGGCCTTCAAAGATCAAAATTACCCTCCCAATCTTGTTCAGAAACAGATCTTTGTCATATCTCTCCATTCACCTACCATCTCCTACACTCCCATCATCTGGCCATGAAGGATCACCTCTCATGACTCAGTACCATCCAGGACTGGAGCATCTGAATCACATTCTCTGCCAGGGTTTTGACTACCTCTCACCGTGCCCCGAAATGAGGAATATCCTACCCACTATACTCCACATCCCTCCCATAGCAGTAGTCTACATCCTACTGAACCTATGCAATAATCTTGTCTGTCCTCACTCCACTTGTACTCCCAGGAATAGACCTAGATGCAAGACCTGCTGCACACGTCCCCTCACCGCCACTGCCCCCGCCACCTACTACAGTCACGTCACAGGGATCTCCAACCCTACCGGTGTCAGAACTATCTGTGAAACCCAAGAGATTAACAAAATAAGCTGCAACCACTATGCTGCTTTCTACATGACTACGACAACTCAAAAGCTGCCTGTCCATATGAATGGCTGCCACCAAACCATGGCCAAGGGACAGCTAGGCCACCCAGATGCTGAACATGCTGCCCAACATGATGTGCCTCACTTGATGGAGTGCTTCCCAGCCTGCACCATCTAGATCCTTACTCACTGTACAACGTATCCTTTGTCCTGCAATACCTCTGGACTTAACCTTTGCTAGTGAAAGTCCTCCACCTACCTATCACCTTTACTGGTCTCACTCCAGCACTACACATGCCTTCCATTCTGTCAATGCAATAACCATTCCTTTCCCCTTCTCTACTTCTCTCCTCTCCTCTCCCCTCTCTCTTTTCTGCCCCCTCCCCCTACCCTAACACAGTGCCCCAACTTTGTAACAGCAGCTCTTTCCTGTTCCCGCCACGTTCCTGCATGCTCTAACA
This sequence comes from Schistocerca gregaria, assembly GCF_023897955.1. Classification (NCBI taxonomy): domain Eukaryota; kingdom Metazoa; phylum Arthropoda; class Insecta; order Orthoptera; family Acrididae; genus Schistocerca; species Schistocerca gregaria. The sequence goes on from NC_064922.1 coordinate 169,479,579, forward strand.
GGCAGCACACCATCTTTCCCCACCCCTACCCCCTAGTCCCAGGTGTCACTCATCCTCTTCCACACTGCCTCCTTACCGCCGCCGCTGCCACCACCTACTCCAACAATTGAATCCCGAAAACTGGCCACTGTGGCAGAGACAGTGGGCATGTGTGTTAGAGTAATGCTTGTGTGAATGTGTGTGTGCTTTCTATTTCCAAAGAAGGCTTTTGGACGAAAAGCTTAATTGATTAGAAGTCTTGACTTTGTGCAACTCAACACCACCTCTATGCAGTGAGTAGAAATATATCCTTTTCATAATATTGTTGCGATTCCAACCTGGACATTCCATTGTTTAAAAGAATTGTATAATTTTAACACATTAAACGCAAGGTTAAAAACTTATACAATATTTCACTTACATGGGGTGAAGAAGCTATAGAGAATGCTCTTGCTTTTATAGGTGTAAAAAGCTCAAATAAATAATCGAGAGGGATTTTTGATGAAGTATTGGGAAAGTCCTGCAAAACTTCCAACAAAGTTCTTCGAGGACGATTACAGTAATTAAATAAGTCTTCCTGGCCTTCTGATGATGCAAATTCCTCCAACTTTTCTTTTTCCAGCTCTAACTCTGCAAGAAATGCCATCAGCTCAAAGAAGTATCGCCTGGGAATAGCCTGCAAAAAGACCAACTCTTTGTTAAATAAATCTGCATATATAACACAAGGTTTATAGTTATAACAGATACTCTAATGTGCTAGCCACAAAATACCATTTTTCAGCTTTTTGACACAAGCAGAATTGTACGTTATTTTCAATCCTAATAGATTACAAGTTTATTGAAACAGTCGTACAATAAACATTAAAAACATTTTCATGCTATATTGAAAGCTTATAAGGAAATTTCCAATAATAGGTAAAATAACGTATGTGTGTTTCACAAGAATATACCACATTAAGTGATAGCTGGATTAAAACTAATACATTTTCTGAATGAATTTATGTCACCTTTGAAGCCACATTTCCCAAAACAAGCAATAATTAGAAACAGTCACAGGACACCCACTGAAATTAAACAAAGTACCAATATTGTAAAGAAACCAGAAATGGTTGCAGAAATCTTCAGTGGGCACTTTTTGTCAGCAGCAGAGAAAATAGGCTGTAGAGGTTCTGTGGACGAATCATTGACTCTTCTACAGAAAGATATCAGTAACAGACCCCCACAATTATCCTTACCTCATGTTACAGTAAAAGAGATTGAAAGAATTATTACCTCATTAAAAAATAAAAAGTCTGTTAGTGTGGACAATATTTCCTGTAAAGTAGTGAAATATTGCTATAAATATATAAGTTCAGTATTATGCAACATATTCAATACATCTCTGCTAGCAGGAATAGTCCCCGACAGGCTAAAACTAGCTGTAGTGATACGACTCTTTAAAAAAAGGTAAGAAAAAAATGTTCCATACTATCGCCCAATCTCCCTCTTAACCACCTTTTCAAAACTTCTTGAAAAACTCATGCATAGGTTGATTGTCAATCATCTTAGCTTCCACAATATCCTAAACAAGAGTCAGTTTGGATTTTGTGCTGGTCTTTCTACAGAACAAGCAATATTCTGTTTCTCCAACCAAGTTCTGGAAGCCATGAACAAAAAAAGTCTCCAGTAGGTATTTTTTGTAACCTCTCAAAAGCCTTTGATTGTGTAAATCATCTAATCCTTTTGAAAAAGGCAGAATATTATGGTTTGGGTAGTATCATTGGTTCGTGGCTCCAATCATACGCAAAGGACCAAAAGCAGACTGTGATGCTAAATGGCTCATCCAGAGAACCTGCCTAATCTGAGTGGAGGTCAATAAGTTGTGGTGTGCCACAAGGATCTGTTTTGGGTCCACTGTTATTTCTCATCTTCATTAATGATCTCCCACTTTGTTCTGATACAAACTGTAAATTTGCTCTTTTAGCAGATGACTCTACAACTCTAACTGACGATTTTACAGACAACAATCTTGAACAAACTACGAATAAAGTTTTCAATGATATCGTAAACTGGTTTTCTTCGAATACAGATAAAACCCTTTATATGGTATTCCATACTCCACAAAGAAATTTGGAAGAAATTAACAAATGGCTCTGAGCACTATTGGACTTAACCAACCTAAGGACATCACACACATCCATGCCCAAGGCAGGATTCGAACCTGCGACCGTAGCAGTCGCGCGGTTCCTGACTCAGCGCCTAGAACGGCGAGACCACTGCAGCCGGCAAGAAATTAACATTAAGTGCAGACATCAAGAAATACAAAAAGCTGTGGTTACAAAATTCCTGGGTGCTTATATAGACAGCAAATGTAACTGGTCAACACGCATTCTTCACCGTTATAAAACACTTAGCTCAGCAATATTTTCAATGGGGGTTATTGCCTCAGTGGTTGAAGTAGACACCATTAAGGCTTCGTACTTTGGCTACTTTCATTCTTTAATGTCATATGCTATTATATTCTGAGGGAACCAACCTCTTGCAAAGAAAATTTTCACTGCACACACACACACACACACACACACACACACACACACAAAACATTAGAACAATGAATAGTGTCCATCACAGGCACACTTGCAGGCACTTGTTTCGAAAGATGGGGATTCTTACCACCTCCTCACGATGTATCTTTTCCTTGTTGACCGTTGTCTGTAAAAACCCTTCTATCTACATAGATAACATCCAATTTCATGACAATAACACAAGAACCAATAACAATCTGCACATTGAACTGAAAAGCCTCACTATGGTCCAAAAAGGAGCTTATTACTCCAGCATTAAGCTGTTTAATGCTCTCCCACCACACATCAAATGCCTTCACAAAAGATTGCCAGCATTCAAACAAAATCTCAAGGAGTACCTGATAGAGAAATACAGTTGATGAATATATGAAAGAAAATGTCTGTAATCACTAAATTACTAAATTTTGTAAACTTAGTATAATTAATTTTATTTTGAGTACTATCACAGGCATATGACAATTATTTATTAGTATTCCTGTATTTCCTTTGGAATATTTACTTTATCTTTACTCCTGTATATACTACACATCCTTAACATGTGAAACAAAAATGTTCTGTTAACTGAATGTGCTATTGTTTAGCTGATATCTTATTTACATTATATCTTTTATTTATATAAGATATATTTCAACTGTGTACAATCTGATAAATTCCTATCACAAATACATTACTCATCCTGAACATGTGAAACACAATTTTCTGTTAATTGATTGTGCTGTTGTTTAGTTGATTTTTATTTACATTGTATCTTTTATTGTATTTATACAGGTTATATTTGAACTACATAGAATCTCACACATTCTATATCATTGCGACTCACAAGCTACCAGGATCTACAGGACATGACATGAAATGAAATAAATATTCATCTGACATTCCAGCCAATCAGTCACATTACATTCTCAACACATCATTCTGTAACTTTGCTAGTGTGCAATAGCAGAAATAGTAATGTGTAGCTGAGGGTAGTCAAAACTGACAGCACAAACATGAATTCATGGGTTCATGAAATGGAACAGAGTGAGCAGCACAGTACTGGAGAGCTATTGGCAAGCAGTACCATATTAATCAACTAACTATAAAAACCTGCTGACAATGTGCCACACACAGCATCACTCCTCTCATACACAATCATCAGCAGAAAAAAGTAACCTGTTGTAGCAAGCACACCAAGCGAATAGTTTTACACCATTCTGGAAGATACAATGGCTGTCCAGTACTATTTTAGTACAGAAAGAAAAATTCCAGTTCTGGCAATAATTAAAAAACACTATCCAAGCTTTAGAACTGTTACTTCCTTCCTCAGGGAGCAAAATGGGATAGGATGGGGATGGTTACAAAGTGAAGGAAGGATAAGGGTACAGAATTATTTTATAATTTTAAGATGAATAGGTAGCATGACTGTACCCTTGACATTTTAAGTAACTGATAACGTGCTCAGCGACATGAAATATTGTTAAAATTAATTAGTTATGTATTTAATAGTACTCTGCATTTGGTTTGTGAATTCTTTTATGTTCAAGGTGTCATGAGGGACACCCGACTGCCACCTGATGTGCTTACATCATCAGAAATGTGTGTCCTGGCAGTTGCAGCACAGTGCATCACATTACTGAGCTTTTCCTGTAGGAAGGTCTGCGATACTGAGCTTGCCAAGAATGAAAAGATTCTCTGAGGCATAACACACAGAAGAATTGGGTTGTCATTAATCAGACTTTGAATAGCAAGTACGTAATTGGACAATTGTTAAAGGCTTTGTTAAACCTGGTTACTCAATTAATAAATTTGTTGGTTGCAAGAAATGTATTCCCCTCCGTACTTATTCCAAAAGTAACTATTTAGTATAAAGAAAGATTGCCTTCAGAGTGACATTTTTGTTGAGGAATTTCAATTCCATGGTCAATAAAGTTGACAGTAACCCTTGCAGCAGCTTAGTCAGATGCAGGCTGAGATGGACTCCACTTGTGAAGTTGACTAAACATGTTCCACCTTTGTTTTTATCTTTTCTTGTGCTTGTAACATATGAGGCCATCTCAGCAAGTGGTGTGAAAGGCTAGCTCCTCCTTTCTAATCTTCTCCAACCTATCCCTTTTTTTTCTCTCTATGGAAGAAGCTAACAGTTCTAATAGATAGGATGGTTTTATAACACTTTTATGCTTGTCTATTTGCAGTACTTATTTTCCACCCATTGAGCAACCACACTGTCTCACTGTAGTTTTATAATTTTCTCAAGTGAATTTTCATTCTAATACAATTACTCCATTCACAGAAACAATTAAGCATGCTGCATGGGGCTAAAGATTCCTCAGTGCAGTGCAGTGTCCACTGCACAGGCTGGTACCTGTGCACATGTTTTATGAGGTCTGTTCAAAAAATTCCAGAACTTTGTCCACAACATTTTTCTATGCTTACCTTTTACTTATTGTGTACGGTCTCCTTTGAAATACTGTCCGCCACAATTTATACACTGCTCCCGAGGCCGTTTCCACTTCCAGAATGTGTCTTTATGTGCCTTTTGCTCAATCGTGTGAAGCGCCGCCTGCAAATTTCTTTTTATCTCATCTATCGTTGCAAATCTTCATCCTTTCAAATGGGGATTTCAACTTTGGAAATTAAAAAAAAGTCCACAGGGGCCAGGTCTGGAGAGTATGGTGGATGAGGCAGCATAGTGATTTCATTTTTTGAGGAATAGTCACACACCAACGAGGATGAATGTGTGGGTCAATTATCAAGATGCAAGAGCCATGAACTGTCTCATCACATTTCAGGCTGTTTCCTTCTCACAGCATTTCATGACATGACCAACTGAAATGTTACATTCTTCTGCTATCTCTCTGACAGTCAGTCTTCAATTGGCCTGCACAACTTTATTGATATTCTTGACATGGGCCTTGGCAGTATATGTCAAAGTGCATCTTGAATGAGGGTCATATGTAACTTCCACCTGGTCATTTTTAAATCTTGTGAACCGTTCGTAACACTGAGTATGACTTAAGCACCCATCAATGTAGACTTCCTGCATCATTTGGTGTGTCTGTAAAAGTTTTCTTCAGTTTCACGCAAAATTAAATGCAGACACATTGCTCCTCTTACTCTGCCATCTCAAAATTTGCAAACTGTGCACTGAACATTAACTAACAGGCGTACAACAATGAAATTTTTGGCAAATACACATTAAACACGGGTGTATACACAGATGTCAACTGCTCCAACACACCACTGGCATGAAATTATGAATGTTCTGGAATTTCTTGAACAGACCTCGCATAGTACGAGTGATATGCAATAGTGCATTCACAATGTCATGCTAGTGTCCTGAATGGTAATGATGCCTCTCAAGACAATAACACACTTACCACCACATGTTTCTTGTGTGGGAACAGATGAAAAGGAATGGCATCATCTTGGGCGAGCCTATCATCGCATCATCTGCTATGCCAGGCAAGTCTCGATCCTGCTGAACACTTGGGACTTTGTAGATAGGTGTCTCCTCATTCAAAAATTTCCTGACCTTTATAGGGACAGTGACTGTCATATCATATGCATGTAAGGCATGCCAAAAAGACTGCTTTGAACATCCCATTCCAACAATGTCATGTACAATTTGTGCTCCATGGAAGATAAAAGGAGCACCAATATGTAATTTGCTGGGTCTTCACAATGTATAGAGGTTCCAAGAACAATTCAGGAGTTAAAGTTTCTCAGGATTGTAACATCATGAAACTACTGTGTGTCACACTGAATGCCACCTAGTTATTTAGTTAAACTGAGTTTGTTACACATGGATGACAGTAAATCAGTACCTCCAGAAGAGAGAGTATTACAGTTCAAGCATAATTCCTTTATTATGGAATTTCCACATTATTACTGCGTAAATTGTATGGTGCATTACAGTAATGATTGAGCATTCTCTCTAAGTAGTACTACAGCCAAAGATACGAGACATTCTACACATTGTTACATATGGAATGAATGAACTTTAATTTTCAACACCTGAAAATAATGCACTTCATTCTTAACATTTTTAAAAGGTTCAGTTAACCAGAGACAATTAACTATTTCAAGCAACTACTAACATGTCATATGTTTCAAACTTTCATCAACTAGCGGAGCCCCAGTAAGTGCACATTTCTGCATCTCAGAAATGTCTCTCTATTCATTCAGCAGTTATTTTGAATATGAGGATTTTCTCAGTTAAGGATCTGTAATATATTTGTATATTTTATGTCATCATGTGCAATGTTGCTGGTGAGTTCTCACAACTGTTAATAACTGATTGTTTGCATCAGTTCTAATAACATTTTCTGTCTGATTCTTACTTTTGAAATTTTCTTAGCATCAGTTTATGTAGAAATAATTGACCTACCAAATGACTGGAGCTTATTCCATGGGATAGCACAGATATACTTTTTTCCTGTCAGAAGCAAATATAATGTCTTCTCTTACTCTGAAAAAGAGTGTGCACTATTTTAACATTTTCAGGCATTTTATGATAAGATTAGAATTTGACCCAGCACCTTGCCTTTTGCAGGTAATGATATTCCACTATCTAGGCACAGTTCATGATTCGCCCTCACAATTTTAATCTGTACGGAAGTTCAAAATATAAACTCAAATGTTTCACTGTGAACAAAATTTTCTCTAGACATATCTGATTGACATATCCTGAAAATTGATAGAATATATTACCCCAATCACATTAGTGACATGCAGTGGTTTTTAACACTCTTAACTGTATATTATTGAACTTCTAAAAGTAAGTAAATAATCTTACACTGAGGTCCAGAAACTGTTCAACACACTTCTTCATGCTGAATGGTTTCCTCAGCGGAATCGGAACTGGAACATCAGGACTCTTTTCTGTTACCGATACAATAGAATCTGGATCAAACTGCGGTAGTAATTCAAAGAATTTCTTTAAATTTTCTGCAGAGTTATGTGGAGTTACCATTAAAACATCACCTGGGTTATATGTAAGCATCGATGTTGAAAGACGCAGCAGTCTCACATCCTGTTACACATAAAGAAATAAAAAAGAGAGAAAAGTCAAAATTAACAAACAATTATCTATGAGCTCTTAAAATTGCAAATAATTTGAATTAAAATTGTTAAATTAGTTTTAATATATAACACACAAATGTAAGCAACACAGACGTAATATCTGATAGCAGCAAAGCATATGCAATACAACAAATCTCACCTTAAAGTCTCATAATAGCCACATGGATTCTATGTATAAGCACCAGTCTACAAATTTTCACAGTAAAATGTTTATAAATTATTTCAGAGTATGAGGATACTTATGCACACATTTAACACACCCTCTGAAATCAACACAACTGATTCTCTCCCCCCACACCCACCCAGAGAGACCACTCTTATGACTTGCATCACAAAAGCTCAAGTAAGATTTTCTTTATCAGAAAGAAAAAATTGCACTTCAAGGTGTCAGTCAAATGTAAGTATAAACCAAAGTAGTACATCAGGTAGTTGTTGAAGCTATAGTCTGATCTTTGACACAGCATGAGTGGACAGCTTCGTTAACTTTTCCATGCTCTCTGTGTCACTAGACCATCAGCAAATGAAATAAACTAGCTCTTAAAACACATTTCTCTTTGTCTGCAGAGAATTTTCATGTCATTGAAAACTCAATTTCAAACAAACTGTTTTATGAAAGTCTTTTAGGAAGAACATAACAACAAAGGCAATTTCTGCACATTTTGCCCTCAACTGAGCCAGTCCCAAAATTTACTTGTGTTTGCCATAATTGAGTACACAAAGTATTTTTGACCAGATCCAAAACAAAACTCTACAGTTACTAAGTTTGTAGATAAGCACCAGCCCTTCTCTATGAGAAACATTTGTTTTCCATCTAATGGCTGAAACTCAACAAACTGGTTAGGTGCACCACAACATTCTGTGTGTCTACTGAATGTTCTCATGGATGTGCCTATAAATAAGGTACATCACTCTCTGCATCTACATGCATAGGCAAAAATAATGACCTCGTTCCAGCATCTTATCAAGTTAAGTGTGACCCACTTGGCAGCTTAATTTCACGTTTCAGGAAACTGCATAATCTTTCATGAAGCCCTATAAAAAATTATCACTTCCTTTTTTCTTTACATCACAAAGAAACAAGTGAAGAATATCATTTTTTTAAGAAACTAAACTAACCTGAAAGTGTGATTCAGATGTTGTTCTGTGGTTTTCAATAACAGAAGCTTTGATCAAATTTTCCTTTATGATGAATGGATCTTCTGTGCCCTGTATCATTGTCATCAGTCCCTTATGTAAATGCTGTGATGTTACACACCTCACAGTCCATCTGAAAGACATTAATGAAACACATTTCTTCTAAGTTAATTAGAAGCATCACTGTCTCCTTCAAGAAAAATTAAAATTTCAGGGCTCACAGACCTATGAAAGCTCAAGTAGCAATGAAACAACTAACTTTTTCCAATAAGCAGCTGTGTCAAATTAACAAAAGCCATCTTATATTATGCAAAATGTAACTGTTATAAACTGCTAAGCACACAATAAGAATTAAATGCAATGTTTTCTATCATAGTTACCTTGGTGCATATACATGGCTTCTGTCTAATGGTTCTGCACCTTGGGGTAATGGAAACAAAGTGAGCAACTTGGCCCACAAGCCTTTTAGCCATGGATCCACTACAGCATCCACACCCAAGTCATGTTGATCATCTGCAAGTCCAAGATTCACTATATTCTTTCCGCCAAGTTGTAGCAAACGTCGATAAAGTTTCTTTGCAGCAAAATTGAATTTGGCATATGAAGAATCACCTAAGCCCAAAACAGCAAATCTGGTGAGAAAGAAGCAATATGTACAAGAAACACTTCCAGAAATGTGTGACTGTACACTGAGAAGCAACTGAATTAGGGATGGCTGCTGTGCATGAGAAGAGAGCGCTACAGTTATCTCACAACTTTGTGAATGGAAGAATCCTGTTCTCATGTGCTCACAGTCCCATCTTATATTGCACTGGCTTTCCAGGTAATGGTAGTTAAATGATGAGTTGCAGAGCAGCAATTCATCCACTAATTCAGTGCTGGACAACTACATGAGTGCATCCACACCATCCACAATGATCTTTTTTTTTTTTTTTTTTTTTTTTTTTTTTGACGAGGCAACAGGGACCACCTCCAATATGGTTCTATCTGTTCTGAATAGAGATTACAAGACACAGAGATTAGTAGGGGTATAAGAACATAAATACTGAATTATTGAAGAGGGGACTGGGGTCAATCAAACTAATGAGTCATGATACATATTGTTTAATATTATCGAAATAAGTGCAAAATAGTGAAGCCAAAATCCAGTGGGTTATAAGGCAAGCCAATCATGGTATTCTTCAGATGCAGGGATAGGAAAATTATCTTTAAATGATTACATGACGAATTATGTGAAAGGAGCAGTTTTTAATGACATCTGGAAAAAATTTGTTTTTAACAAGCATTTCCTTTGCTTGAGAGTAAAGCCACTTGTGGATCTGAGATTGGCACTTGATTAATAGTGGCTTTATGCAACAAATTCCTTGCCAAATACTAAAGTAAATGCACTTCTCTTAGAAACAATAACTGACAAAGCATGCAGCAGCGATTTGATGAAAATCGCTTTCTACCCAGTATGTCCACGAAAATTCCTCTTCACATTAACTGTATTCAAAGCTAAAACAGCAGTTACAGCTTTTGTATTGTAGGAAAAGATTTTCTGCAAATGCACTAAAGCTTCTAAATAAGGGCAAATCCTACAGATTGAAGTGAAGCAAAATACTGAAGCAAAGACCATAAAGATCTGACAGACCTAAATCACAAAATGTTTGTATCTTTATATACTTGCTTATATAATAATAAATTATATAGGAAAAATTTTGTATGTACAGTCCAGAAGGATTATTCCTCTGTAATTATCTGGGTTGGTTTTACCTTCTGTTTTAAATAATGGATGGATTATTCCTGTGGTCCGGTGCTGTAGAATTTTCTGTGCGATCCACATTTGGATTAGATGTTGGTGGAGATTTACGATTGCACGTGTCTGCATTTTTCCTGACTTCTGCACAGATTATCCCTCTGCATTAACGTTGAAGGGTCTTATTTTTTTTAAAGATATGGAATGTTGTACTTGCCAACTGTGAAAAATGTATTGGCTCTTTAAGTGATAAAAATGTCTTTATTGAATGGTGAACTGGACATCTGTCCAACAGCAATGGTGACTTCACAGAACTACTGCTTTTTAATTACATAGTTCAACACCATTCTTCACTTATGATATGACTCTTGTTGCACAGATTTGTCATAAAGCACTAATTGTTCTGGACAGTGGCTGCCAAATGAGTGCTATTGAATCTGATCAAACACAAAACCAAATACACGGAGGAGGGGGAGGGGGGGGGGGGGGGGCATGAACACCAAGAAAGAATCATGTGACATAAACTAAGTTGGTAGGCATGTTTCCATGTCTGAAAGATGATGTCTGTTCAAATTTTGCACCAGACGCACGGGAGTGGCACTAGCAGGGCCATTAGGAGGACACAAATCAGGTTTGTTTTAAATAGACAATGTAACGATCATCATCAGCATTAGTTACCTCTGAGATTGGCTGTGATGAGCTGATATTAGTCAAGAATGCCTTTAAGGTGACAAAGATGCGATTATATATATCTCATTGAGTTTGAATGAGATCATGTAATAGAGCTATGAGAACCTGGATGCTGCTTCTGCAATACTGCAGAAAGACCTGGCAGGAATGTAGCCACTGTACATGACTGCAGGCAGCGCGGGTCATGAGAATGTATGGTCGCAAAATGAGACAGGCTTCGGATGCCCTTGTGGCACTACAGGGAGGGAAGCTAAGGAGAGTGAAGCCCCTGGTGTTCAGCATATGGCTCTGGTGCATCATAATGCATCTGCAGCAGCAATTGGCACCACAGTGACACAATGGTCTGTTACAAATCGGTTAGTTCAAGGACAGCTTTGAGCCAGACACCCTGTACTGTGGATTCCAATCACCCAACACCATTGACATTTGCAACTTCAGTGGTGTCAAGCAAGAGCTCATTGGAGGGCTGGGTGGAGGTCAGTTGTGTCTTCTGAGGAAAGCTAGTTCTGCCTTTGTGCCAATGATAGCTATGTGTTGGTTGGGAAGAGGCCAGTTGAGAGCATGCAGCAATCAACCTGCCTGTGTGTTACACACACTGGACATAGGTCTGGGGTTATGGTCTGGGGTGCCATTTTGTATGACAGCAGTAGCACTCTTGTGGTTATCTCACACACCCTGACTGCAAATTTGTATGCCAATCTGGTGATTTAACCTGTTGTGCTGCCAATCATGAACAGCATTCCAAGCTTCCCCCCCCCCCCCCCCCTACAAGAAATGCACTCTACATACCGCTGTTGTAACCCAACATGCTCTGCCCAGTGTGTCGAAACATTGCCTTCACCTGTTCAATCAACAGATCAGTCTCCAACTGAGCAAATATGGGACACCACTGGATGATAACTCCAACATCATCTGCAAACAGCAGACAAGAGCAACAGGCAGGGAACTCCTCCCACAAACTGGCATCCAGCATCTTCTCAACACAATTTAAGCTTGCATTCAACAGTCTGGCAGTTACATTGATTATTAATGTACTGCCTGCAACTGCATGTGGTTTGTGGTGGTGGAGTGCAGTTGCAAGTGGGAGCCCTCAGGAAGGGTTCAACAGTCATCATACTCACAAGAGGTTCAGTTGTGTAGTTTTTCTGGTCTACCATCACACCTAATCAACAGCCCACCATCTATCACTTAAATCTGGCACAAATGCACTGTAATACAGTTATGCAGTCACACATAAAAGAAGAATGAATGAAAAGTATCTTCATTGGGCTTCTCATCTGCCGTTAATTACTTTTGATGACATGCTTCTGTCCACTTTTCTCACTCTGACATTGGAAGGATTTTCTCCCCATTTTGTGTTTCATAAGTTAACATTCTTTATTTTCTTCAGAGTGGGACCCCATAGCCTCAAGATATTTGAAAAGTGAGATGATACCACCACACTGTGTTTTAAATTACTTTATTCACACTACTAGTTTCAGACACACTCCATTTTTAAGTGCATCTATGGACACATTGTTGTCCACTCATTAATAAAACCACGTGCCATGCATATCTGCGCACAGCATGGTCACCTCCTAAAATATAGGGTGTGTTACATGCAAAGTGCTTTCAAGAATTACAACATTACTGTGTTATTAAAATGTTACATCGAGCCAGAAGTAGCAGTGAAACAAACATTGTAATGTTTACAATAAATCACACTATATGCACTTATTCATATGACAGTCATAAAGCATATACAGGGTGATTCACATAACGTTACCGCTGGATATATTTCGTAAACCACATCAAATACTGACGAACCGATTCCACAGACCGAACGTGAGGAGAGGGGATAGTGTAATTGGTTAATACAAACCATTAAAAAATGCACGGAAGTATGTTTTTTAACACAAACCTACATTTTTTTAAAAATGGAACCACGTTAGTTTTGTTAGCGCATCTGAACATATAAACAAATACGTAATCAGTGCCGTTTGTTGCATTGTAAAATGTTAATTACATTCGGAGATATTGTAACCTAAAGTTGATGCTTGAGTACCACTCCTCCGCTGTTCGATCGTGTGTATCGGAGAGCACCGAATTACGTAGGGATCCATAGGGAACGGTGGTGGACCTTAGGTACAGAAGAGACTGGAACAGCACATTACATCCACATGCTAACACCTTTTTATTGGTCTATTTCACTGACGCACATGTACATTACCATGAGGGGTGAGGTACACGTACACACATGGTTTCCGTATTCAATTACAGAGTGGAATAGAGTGTGTCCCGACATGTCAGGCCAATAAATAGATGTTCAATGTGGTGGCCATCATTTGCTGCACACAATTGCAATCTCTGGCGTAATGAATGACTTACATGCCGCAGTACATCTGGTGTAATGTCGACACCGGGTGCCACAGACGTTGTTTCATATCTTCTGGGGTTGTAGGCACATCACGATACACATTCTCCTTTAACGTACCCCACATTGAACATCTATTGGCCTGGTTTGTATTAACCAATTATACTATCCACTCTCCTCACATTCGGTCTGTGGAATCGATTCGTCAGTATTTGATGTGGTTTACGAAATATTTCCAGCGGTAATGTTAGGTGACTCACCCTGTAGTGTGATTTATTGTAAACATTACAAGGTTTGTTTCCCTGCTGCTTCTGGCTAGATATAACATTTTAATAACACCGTACTGTTATTGTTTTCAAAAGCATTTTACATCATGTGCACCTTTTATTTTATATGATGACCGTTGACAACTATGCTGCATGCAAATATGCATGGCATGCGATTTTTTAACAAAATGATAATGATGTGTTCATGTATGTTACCACAGATGCACTTGAAAATGAACTGTGACACTAATAGTGTAAATAAAGAAGTTTGAAACACAACTTGATTGAATCATGTCACATTTCACATTTTCTTACCATACTTTGCTTCACTTTCTACTCCTAACTTGGAAGGCCCTTTACTGGAAGCACAATATCCACCCCTCATATACGTGTAACAGGAACTGCAGCTGCTGCATGTTGTGCTTGTTACTGTATGACTTTTCCATCTTTAATTTATTGAGTGGTAATTTCACAGACATATTTGTAACACTACTACACAGTTAAAAGGTTAATAATATTAAAGAAATGATAATAATTACCTTACAGCCTGTAACGAATTTTTTGGGAGATTTTTTCTTAACAGAAATTTCCAAAATTGCTTCATATTATCAGGCTCTTCACCTTGCCCTGTTGTTGAACAAACAAAAACCACTAACCGTTCATATATAAGCTGACTGACAGGATAATCATCCATTGCTCGCACAGGACCCATGAAGTGATATCTGGAAAGCAATTTTCAATAATTAAGAGATGCACATTGTGAGAAGCTATTACTGCAAACAAAAATCATTCTTATGTACCCTTCCTAAACCACACAACCCTGCCCTCTCTTTGGTGGTGGCCTCTGGGGATTCAAAATGGGAGTTTAAAGAAAATTCAAACCATGTGCTGTAAAAGATTTGGTGATGGTGGTGTTACAGGATCAACATACTAAAGGCAAATGCAGAAAGAAATATCTACCTACATGTCGCTTAAGTCTCCCCAAATCATAATCCATTCTTTAAGTTACATAAAAGCTCTATTATTCACAGCACTGTAACTTGTATTTAGGTGTTCCCTCAATGACAGGAGAAAGATTTCCATGCACAAAATTGCCAGTATCAGTACTGCCAGCTAAAATTTACCCCTGGAGGCTGGAAAACAATGCCACAATGAAACATTGTTTGTTATTGTAGGCTTTGCAATATGTGCCTGGAATTAATCCCTCAGTTTGGTACTACACACAGCCAGCCTAAACTGTGCACAGAGAGGGTGTTTTTTAAGGATGACCGAAGAATTCAATACTACATCAGCAAAGACTCTTCTTGTTACTTTGGGAATATATTCGACTGACATCACTGTGAGGTATCTTGCTGCAACATATTAGTTAGGGTGAGATAACGTAAAGCACAAGAAATTACAGGTTCCAGAATAAATAATAAGTCAGATCTCTGAAACAGGACACTTGACAAATGGCAATGGGATTGGGAAGCTGGAAATACAGAATTCTGGGTGTACAAACTTATTCAGAATGTCAGAAAAAGATTACAAATGAATAACCACTTTTCAAGTAAAATTCAGCTGCTAATTAAGATTACAGATACATTTATACTACTGAATCTTGTAACAAAACACATATTAAAGAATGTCCTAACAAGTTCTGAGTAAATATTAAAGACAGAAACACAAGTCTAAGTGATGTTAACAGATGAGGGGTGATGAGTGAGAGGGAAGAATGATCAGGAGGTATGAATAGACATTAGTAGTATATACATCAGTAGCACCGATAGTGAAACTGTGTCACAATGAGATATGCAAGTGACAATAATGAGGAGTAAATGCATAAATATAAGCTTACAAGTAGCTAAAAAACACAGTGCAATCAACGAAGGGATGTGTTGTTGAATAACAGCATATTTAGTTGGTTGGTTGGTTAGTTAATTACATACCTACTCCAAAGAGTTCATGAGGAACTTTATAAAAAAAATTGGCAAATACTAAGCAGTCTACTGCTTGGAAGTTGTATAGAACAAAAATTCAACTTAAAAACAACATGAAAATATAAAGTGCTCAGGAACAGCCAGATCATATATTCCTGTGCGGCCTTCAAGAAGTCATATGATTGCGTCGATTGGAAATCCATTTTTAACATCTTCAAAGCACAAAGATTCAACCAAAAAAACCACACCTAAATCTTATAATCCACACAACCTACAAATTAAAGTTCATGGGTGAGGTGTTAGAGCCATTTCTGATCAAAAAGGGTGTTTGGCAAGGCAACGGCTTACCTCCTATCCTTTTTAATCTGGTTTTGGACAAAGTCATCCCAAAGAGGGAAAAGGAACTTAAAAACCAAATCTATTGAAAACTCGTACAACTCGATATACCTAAAAGTGACATCCAAATTTCTTGCCTAACTTTTGCAGATGACTGATTAGTACTAACAGACAATTTGACGATAGCACTTGAATAGACAGAGGGCATCAAGGAACACACTGAAAGAGTCGGCCTCCAAATAACCTCAAAAAACAGTACATCTGCTCAAAACATCCTACTCAGAAACTGATCACAAAATAGAGACAAACCGAGAGTGTTCCATACTTCCCAAAAGTTCAGTCAAAATTCTCAAACCTCCATGGGGAGAAAAAAATGGCACACATTATTTGGATATAAACAAAAATCAAGCACTATATAACACAGTTATAAAGCCTGAAGTCTTCTATGCAAATGAAAGACATACACTCCAGAGAAAAAGTAATCTGGCAGATAAACTGAAAGGAGAATACAAAATTCTAAGCGAGATGTTGCTGCTGCTGCTGCTGCTGTTATTGTTGTTGTTGTTGTCTTCAGTCCAAAGACTGATTTAATGCAGCTCTCCATACTGCTCTATCTGGTGCAAGCCTCTTCATCTCCGAGTAACTACTGCACAGTACATTCTACTGAATCTGCTTAGTGTATTCATCTCTTGGTCTCCCTCTACTATTTTTACCATCCACGCTTCCCTCCAGTACTAAATTGGTGATCAATTGATGCCTCAAAATGCACCCTGCCAGCACGTCCCTTCTTCTAGTCAAATTGTGACACAAATTCCTCTTCTCCCCAATTCTATTCACAGTACCTCCTCATTAGTTATGAGATCCACCCACCTAATCTCTGACTTGCAGCAGACATCAGAACAGGAAGACTGAAATTTTATGGATATACCCACACACTTCCAACAGCTAGACTCACTCACATAATTGTGACATACAAAGAACAACTCAAAACCAAACTCTGGATCCAGCAGGTGAAGAAGGCCCATAAAAGTCCATTAGACATTTTCAACAGAAACCCATACAGACAAAAAAATTAGCAAATGGAAAGTACTTCCATGCAACCGTGGCCCCTTTTACTGCTCATAACTTCTCTGTAGTGGCCATCACATATCATTCTCTGTTCCTAGCTTTCAAAAGCTGAAGATACAATGTTGACTGGAAGTCAGATCTTGACAGACCCAGCTCCAAGATTTCCATCTCGGTAACCTCGTTTGCTGACAGAATAAGCTCATTCTTCAGAATCCTGATGACTTGGAGTCCAGCCATGTATAATTGAGCTCCCAGTTCCATAGAGGCTAAACAGAAGATCATCTGATCAAAAACAATGGGTTCAGAGGATAGTGCCCGTTTATGGCTTGTAGACCGCAAATTAGGAAATTCTTGGAAATTTCTGAATATAAGTATAATTGACAGCCTTGATAATCACCATTTAATCTACTGTAAAAACTCTGCACCCATACTGTATGGAATGATGTTTGTGATTCCAGAATGTGTGAAGGCTTACTGATGTGACTGTTGACCTTCAAACCATCAGTAAAGATTTCATTTGAACCAGAAAATTCCCCATGAAATGAGTGGGACAAGCACCACAATAAATGCTTGCATTGGTTACAAGGGTAAGTCCAGGCAGAGCTTTGTGTCAGGTAGGCACTACAAGACGAGAGGGAGGGGGCAGTTTGCAAAGATGACCTAACCAGGTGATTCCTTGGAGTACTGTGGAGGAGGGACCAAAAAGACCATAGACAAGCTACTAAAATCACACCAAACCTTACTCTCTTTTACAGGAGTTGAATCCACCTGTTGGGGAAAGGGATACGGAGTTTGACTAAAGGAATATCAGTGTTTGACATCCCATCAATGACAATGTCATTAGAAATGAGACATAAGCTTGGAGTGGGGAAGGAAATCAACTATGCCCTTTTAAATGGACCATTCTGGAGTTCACTTTAAATGACTTCGGGAAATCTCACAGAACCTAAATGTAGCTAGCCAAATGAGGATTTGACCACTGGCCTCCCAAGTAGGAGTCCAGTGCCACACCACAGCACCATCTCTTTCGGTAATATGGTAATTTAACTGCAAACAAATACTGCATACTTCAGAACTAACAGCTGGCATCTCATCAGTGAAGTTGGGATCCCAGTCTCTGCCAGGAAGCTGTTGTTGTTGTTGTTGTTGGGATGTTTAAGGGGGGACTAAACAGCTAAGGTCATCAGTCCCCCATTCCAAAAAAACCGGCGAAACAAAATTTACGGAACAGGTAAAACCCCAAGGGGGGAGGAGACGCCCCTCCCCCCAGTCACTGAAAGAACACCAATGTGTCAGCGAACACTAGAGACAAGAAGAGTACAGACGAACACTGGACAGAAAGAAACGGAAGAAAATAAGAGGGTCGGAGACTGGTTGACTGACCATGGGTACAAAAATTGGGAAAGAGTCAACCATCCGAATACACACATTAAAATCTGCAACCAATGAGACACTCGAGGACAAGATACACAGAAAGGGAAAGGGACAGGTCCCCCCTAAATGGAACCATAAAAAGGACTACCACGGATAAAATTTAAAACGTCGTCAGCCATGGAGGCATCGTCGCATAAAACCAAAGGCAACGTGCCCGGGAGACTAAAAGTCTGCCGGAGGATGCGCAGGCAGGGACACTCCAACAAAATGTGGGCGACCGTCAACCGGGACCCACACTGACACAGGGGGGGATCCTCCTGACGCAAAAGATGTCCGTGTGTCAGGTAGGTATGGCCGATGCGGAGCCGACACAGGATGACAGAGTCCCTGCGAGAAGCCCGCAGGGAGGACTGCCACACATCGGTCGTCTCCTTGACAGCCCGCAGTTTATTCGGAGAAGTCAGGCTACGCCACTCGTCACGCCACATCTGAAGCACCTTACGGCGCAACGCCAGCTGCAAATCACGAGCCGGGAGGCCGATCGCCAAAGTGGGGGCGTCGACCGCCCCTTTGGCCAGCCTGTCGACACGTTCATTCCCCGGGATGCCAACGTGACCTGGCGTCCAAACAAAGACCACCGAACGACCAGAGCGGGTAATGGCAAAAACAGACTCCTGAATAAAGGATACCAGAGGACAAGAGGTATAGCAGCGGTCGATAGCCTGGAGGCTGCTCAGAGAGTCACTGCAGATGACGATGGACGTACCTGAGCAGGAACGCATATGCTCAAGAGCGCGCAATATGGCCACCAGCTCTGCAGTAAAAATACTGCAGCCAGCCGGCAAGGAGCGCTGTTCAACATGGGCAGCGTGAGCAAAAGCGTAGGCAGGACGACCATCCACCAGGGAACCATCAGTGTAGACAGGCTCACAGCCTGAAAACGAGGCGACGAGCGCAAGAAAACGGTGACGGAGGGCCACATGCGGAACCGAGTCCTTGGGTTCCCGTGCCAAGTCCAGGCGGACGGACGGACGGGTCATACACCAGGGAGGCGTGGGTGCACAGGCCCGGAAGGGCGGCAGAAGAGGGAACGACCCCAGTTCCGACAGCAGGGACTGGACACGGACAGCAATGGAAAGCCCAGACCTAGGTCGCCGGTCGGGCAGAGGGAGGACCCTGGCAGGGAAAAGCAGGCGATGATTGGGATGGCCCGGTGAGCAATGCACATGGACAGCATAGTCGGCGAGCAGTCGGTGGCGGCGAATCCGCAGCGGGGGAACCCCGGCCTCCACCAGCAGACTATCCACGGGGCTCGTACGGAAAGCACCAGTTGCAAGCCGAACCCCACAGTGGTGTATGGGGTCCAACAACGTCAACACTGAGGGCGATGCAGACCCATAGGCCAGGCTCCCATAATCAAGCCTGGACTGCACGAGGGCTCTGTACAATCGCAACAGCGTGCTGCGATCTGCACCCTAAGACGCATGGCTCAGGCAGCGGAGGGCGTTGAGGTGCTGCCAGCACTTTTGCTTCAGCTGAGTAATATGAGGAACCCATGTGAGCCGGGCATCAAAGACGAGTCCTAAGAAGCGGCTAGTGTCCACCACTTCAAGTAGGTGTCCGTCGAGGTAAAGTTCCGGATGAGGGTGGACCGTCCGACGCCTGCAGAAGTGCATAACTCGAGTCTTGGCCGCAGAGAACTGAAATCCATGAGTCAGAGCCCATGATGCCGCCTTGCGAACGGCTGCTTGCAGCCTGCGTTCGGCGACTCCCGTAGTCGTTGAGCTAAATGAGATGCAGAAGTCGTCGGCATACAAAGAAGGAGACACCGACGACCCCACAGCTGCAGCCAGACCATTAATGGCCACTAGAAATAAGGAAACGCTCAATACCGAGCCCTGCGGGACCCCATTTTCCTGTATATAAGATGAACTAGAGGCGGCACCGACTTGCACCCGGAAAGAGCGGCGCAATAAAAAGTTTTGAAGAAAAGCTGGAAGCTGACCATGAAGACCCCACTCGCGCAACGTAGCAAGGATGTGATGCCTCCATGTTGTGTCATATGCCTTCCGCAGATCAAAAAATACAGCAACGAGATGCTGACGGCGGGAAAAGGCCGTACGGATAGCAGATTCCAGCCGCACCAAATTGTCCGCAGCAGACCGGCCCTGACGGAAGCCACCCTGGGATGGAGCGAGGAGACCGCGCGACTCAAGGACCCAACACAAACGCCGCCCCACCATACGTTCGAGCAATTTGCACAAAACGTTGGTTAGTGTAATGGGGCGATAGCCGTCCACCGCCAGAGGGTCCGCACCGGGCTTCAAGATGGGAACGATAACACCCTCTCGCCATTGCGACGGGAACACGCCCTCGCTCCAAATGCGGTTAAAGATGGTGAGGATGTGTCTCTGGCAGTCCCTGGAGAGATGCTTCAGCATCTGCGCGTGGATGCAGTCCGGTCCTGGCGCTGTATCAGGGCAATTGGCGAGGGCAGCAAGGAATTCCCTCTCGCTGAAAGGAGCATTGTATTTTTCAGAACGACGTGTGTGGAACGATAACGGCGTCCGCTCGGCGCGCTCCTTTAGAGAGCGAAAGGCAGGAGGGTAAGTTGCAGTCGCAGAGCTCGTAGCAAAGTGCGTGGCAAGGTGGTCAGCAATGGTGGCGGCGTCCGTGCAGACAGCGCCATCCAGGGAGATTCCAGGGACACCCATAGGGGTCTGGTATCCATAAATCCGCCGGATGCGGGACCACACGAGCGACGGGGAGACACGGGAGCCCAAGGATGAAATGTACCTCTCCCAGCATTCCTGCTTACGCCGTGCAATAAGACGACGGGCCAAGGCACGGAGCTTCTTAAAGGCGATGAGGGTCTCCAGAGACGGGTGCCGCTTATGACGCTGGAGAGCCCGCCTACGGTCGCGAATAGCCTCAGCAATCTCCGGCGACCACCAGGGGACAGACTTCCTCCGAGGGAGTCCAGAAGAGCGAGGGATGACAGTCTCGGCCGCAGAAATAATTGACGAGGTCAAGACACGGACCACCTCGTCAATGTCACCCTGTGGGAGAGAAGCAATGGTGGCAGCGGAAGTAAAAGCCGGCCAGTCAGCCCTGTTGAGAGCCCAGCGGGGCAGGCGACCAGCAGAATGACACTGGGGCAGTGACAAATAGATGGGAAAATGGTCACTACCACACAGGTCAGGATGCACTCTCCAGTGAAGGGATGGGAGAAGTCCGGGGCTGCAAAGAGAGAGATCGATGGCCGAGAACGAGCCATGGGCCACACTGAAATGCGTGGGAGCACCGGTGTTCAATAGGCTAAGGTCGAGCTGAGCCAACACATGCTCCACAGCGCGACCACGGTCATCGGAGACAGTCCCACCCCATAGAGGGTTGTGGGCATTGAAATCGCCCAGAAGCAGCAATGGCGGCGGTAGTTGAGCCAGCAGCGCAGCCAAGACATGTCGGGGGAGTTGCCCATACGGAGGAATGTAAACAGAGCAAACAGTAATAGCCGGCGAGAGCTCAATCCTGACAGCGACTGCCTCTAAAGGCGTCAGAAGGGGTACTGGTGAGCTACAGACAGAGTGGTGAACAAAGAGGCAAACTCCACCTGAAGCTCGTTGACAGTCAGCGCGGTTCTTATAGTATCCCCGATAACCGCGAAGGGCAGGGGTCCGCATTGCTGGAAACCAAGTTTCCTGAAGAGCAATGCACAGAACAGGGGAAACACTCAAAAGCATCCGGAGCTCAGGCAGGTGGCGGAAATAACCGCCACAATTCCACTGGAGAATGGAAGCAGGAAGGGACTGGGAGGGCGTTAAGTCCACTAAGAGGCAGACGGCGCCGCAGAGTCAACGGCCGCCACCGAGCGAGAGTCAGCTGTGTCCATAGGAGACGTCCCCGAGGGTTCCGTGAGGGCGAGATCCGCGGCAGAGGCGAGGATCTCCACCGCATCCCCAGAGCCAGAGCTATTGACAGCAGGCGGTACTGAAACTGCCGGAGCGTCCTTCTTCTTGGACACGTTCCGGTCCTTCTTCTCGCGTCTGTCCTTTGGCTTAGAGGGCTGGGAGAGTTTCTCTGAAGGAGCGTCGGAGGCTGACGACGACGCAGAAGCCCTACGACCAGCAGGTGGATGAACCTTCAGCCACTGGCTGACATCCGGCGGGGTAGCAGAAGAAGCGGAAGAAGGGAGGGCCCCGAGGGACCCCTTCCGCGAGAGAGGAGCCGGCAGAGACGACGCCGGCGGAGACGACGCCGGCAGAGAAGGGGGAGGGGGAGGGATCGAGCCCCCTGGTTTTGGAGCAGATGTCACTCCTGAAGCATGTGCGGGGGGAGTGACAGAAGGGGGTTTGCCCCCAACTGCTAAGGGGGCAACAGAGGAAGGCTTGCCCCCAGACACAAGGGGGGCAGACAGAGATGGACGGCCCCGAGGGCCAACTGAAGGCGGCACAGAGGAGGCGACAACTGCCGCCCGCGAGGGCGACGATAACGTAGCTGCAGCATAAGAAGTTTGAAGAGGGACAGGATGCAACCTTTCAAATTTCAGTTTTGCCTCGCGATAAGTAAGCCGGTCCAGGGTCTTAAATTCCATAATCTTCCGCTCCTTATGAAGAACGGGGCAGTCCGGCGAGCATGGAGAGTGGTGTTCCCCACAGTTGACACAGACAGGCGGAGGCGCACATGGAGAATCGGGATGGGAGGGGCGTCCGCAATCTCGACATGTGGCACTGGATGGGCAACGGGAGGACATATGCCCAAACTTCCAGCACTGGAAGCACCGCATCGGGGGAGGGACGTATGGCTTGACGTCACAACGGTAAACCATTACCTTGACCTTCTCAGGCAATACAGCACCCTCGAAGGCCAAGATAAAGGCACCGGTGGCCACCCTGTTGGTCTTGGGTCCTCTGTGCACACGACGGACAAAATGCACACCACGTCGTTCCAAGTCAGCTTTCAGCTCGTCATCGGACTGTAACAAGAGGTCGCGATGGTAAATAATCCCCTGGACCATATTTAAGCTACTGTGGGGAGTGACGGTAACAGGGACATCTCCCAGCTTATCACACAAGAGCAACGCCCGTGACTGGGCTGGGGAGGCCGTCTTGAGGAGGATGGACCCATTCCTCATTTTAGACAAACCCGCCACTTCCCCAAACTTATCCTCCAGGTGTTCCACAAAAAACATAGGCTTTGTCGAAAGAAAGGAGTCACCATCACTTCTGCTGCAGACAAGGTATTGTGGTACATAAGGCTCCTGCTTGGCAAAAGATCTGCGTCCCTCCCATGGCGCAGCCAACGAGGGGAACGACTGAGGATCATATTGTGCAGCATCGAATTCAATTTTACCTCGCTTAGAGACGCTGGTGGCAGTGCGGCCACCAGCTTGCTGAGATTTATTGCGCTTCATTGCGCCACATCCGCCCAGATGCCACCTACTCCGAACGAGGGCTCTCCCCAAGGGCGCCACCCAGCCAAAGCAACGGGTACCTGGCCGATATCCCATTGCCCGGAGTCCCCGTGCCCCAGACAAGATGGGCACATACTCCTTGGCATGCATGGGGAGGAAACAGCTCTGGCATCTGTAGTGCGATCCCTGCGTGGTCAGGGGGCTACCACCAAGAGGGTACATGACGACCCCACCACAACGGACTGGCTACCGTGCTGGATTTTAGGTGTTGAAAGGGTCCACAATTGCCGTGGGCGCTAAGAAGGGGATTGCGCACAAGACGAGGAGGCAACCCAGAAGACATGGGGTGTAAATCCCTCCACACGACAATAGATAGCATGCAATATGGAGGTGCACGATGGACCAATAGAAAAACACCACGTAAGGCGTCCTTCCCCAAATGGCACGCACTAACAACGGAAATTTTGAAAATGGCAGGTCAAACCCAAGTGGGGACCATCACATAAGGCCGAAACTTTGAAGACTCCTTTTAGTCGCCTCTTACGACAGGCAGGAATACCGCGGGCCTATTCGTACCCCCGAACCCGCAGGGGGGGGCCAGGAAGCTGTCCACGGGGCTTATTGAACAGCATTAGTTGGTCTTCTGGGAACAGCACCTTAATGCCACTGAGGCAACAAATCCTGCTAAAATCAAATTCCTATAATCTAATTAAGACAGGATTAGATTCATGAAGGTGGAGCAGCTCTTGCCCCAAGATGGTGTGACTGAGACACCGAAGCCCATTAAATTTCAACTTGCATTTCTTTATAAGTTGGTGAATATGTTGTAGCTACATTAACTGAGCATCAAATGAAAGTTCCAAATAGTGATATGACACCAACCTATTGATCAGCTTATAACGAGGTTAAAATTCTGTATATGGATTAATAGTTATAAATCAGTAGAGCTGTTAACACACATTTCAACAGTGTTAAACAGAAAGCTGCAGGTGAAGGACCAGGTCCGTATTTTCCTTGTGGTGCACTGCAGCTGGTGTTCAGCAACATTCGCAGTTCAAGAACTAGTAAATACAAAAGTTGTCAGTATATAGGGACAATAAGACCATATGCCCCATAGCTTCTGCAAACCCGTTGATCACAATCAGAAGGAGAGCCACACAAAGCACGGATCCCTGTGAAACCATTATCCTGTGCACTGACTCGACAATGAAACAATTGGAGAGATCTAAAATTCTGCATGAAAATAAGGAAGTGTCTTTGGTACTATACCCGCTCAGTATTCCTATCTTTCCAGAAAGTGACACACAATGCCACACTGTTAATAAAGGTCCGAGCATACTGAACAGGATCTAAGATATGTGAGTGGCTCAGTGATTTTTAAGTAACAGAATGCAGTAGGTTGTTCTAGATGGTGAGTGTTCATCGGAGGCTTACCAGGAAAGTGTAACAGGGCTATTCTTATTCTCTATACATGTAAACAATCTGACATAAAGGGTGAACATCAATCTGCATCTGTTTGCTGATGATTTGTAGTGTATGAGTGAGTGTCATCCTTTGTAGGAAGGGTCTACTAGACAACATGGATATAATTACTATTTAGTTTGATGAACGATAACTTGTTCTAAATGTGCAAAAATGTAAGTTAATGAAGATTAGTAGGAAAAAACAATTTATAGTGATTGAATACAGTATTTGTGATTGCTGCTCGACATAGTCTCACCTATTAAACATTAAGATGTAAAACAAGCAGGTAAGGTCAGTTGTTTGGAAGACAAATTGCTGTCTTTGATATACAGGGTGAAGTCTAGGAATGTGTAGTTTATCTGTAAAGCAGGTCACCTACAGAGCAATTGTGGTGACCCATTCTTGAATACTCCTCATGTGTTTTGAATCCCTGCCAGGTCAGATTGAAGGAAGACACTGAAGCAATTCTGAGGCACAGTGCCAGATTTTTTACTCATAGTTTCGATCAATGGGCAAGTATTATAAAAATGGTCTGTGAACTAAAATGGGAATCCTTCAAAGGAAGACGAGGTTCTTTTTGCAAAACACTATTGAAAAATTTAAGAGAACCAGCATTTGCAACAGACTGCAGAACAATTCTGTCACCAACATACATGTAGTAGAAGAACCAACAACATAAGAAAAAATAGTTTTCATACAGAAGCATTTAGACACACCATTTTACTCACTACAGTTGCAAGTCGAGAAGGAAAGGGAAACTTAAAAATAATCACATAATTGCGAGATAAAGCATGCTCGGTACTGCATAATGATTAATGGTCACAAGAGGTTAAGAAAACTACATCTTTCTTCTAAACACTTAAGTACTACACAGAAAACATGAAATGGTCTGAAAATTTAAAAGTTGTCAGAGAAAGTCATCTGTCAATATGATGACAATAGATAAAAGAGTGGTGCTGTATGAATAGTCTTCTTAGTGCTGATCTGTCCAGAAAAAACATCTTCTGCAAGCTTTCCAAGTGTGAGACACAGAACAAAGCCACTAATTCGTCACGGCTTATTTGGCAGCACAACACCAATGTTACCAACATGAGGCAACGAATTTACTGTCTCTCGTGGGACAAATAGACAGCAAAAGATCGGAGGAAAAGACACACTGTTATGACATGAGTGTACCAGCCTAGACATGTGGCAGATCGAAACTCGGATAATACCCATGTGGGCACCACCACTTGCCATTCAAAATGCCATGCAGCATTAAGCACAGATTTACATACGAAGATGCGTAGTATGTTTAGAGTCGGTGCAGCATGCTTGAGCTTCAATACTTTACAATAGATGTCTAGGTATGACGTGTATTATCGCATGGTGTGTCTGTCAGTGCATGTCCAGGGGCGCAGTCCATGTTGATGCCACAAGCAGAGGACCAGAGAACTTGAGCTGTTCTATTCATCCCTGTAGTTTGTGACCGTAGTAGGTGCATAACCGGTCGCATGGCAAAATCAACAGCTGGGGGCGGAAGTAGGTGGCTGAAGAAAGAAACTCACTGTATTAGGAGACAGCTGTAGTGAGCTAGGAACATATGAAAGTATTAACACTGATGTATGGAGAAACACTATCACACAAATCCCCCCTCGTCACGAGAGCAGAGAACTGAGGAGGATGAGGAGGAGTGATGTGGCAATGACGATGGCTGGTACCAGCGGAGGGGTGTGTTTACCAGTGATGAGGCCAAGAGTGGTGGTGAATGATACTGAGGGTGCTGGTCATATGATGGAGGTGAGTGCTGGAATTTAGGACACCGGACAGGGCAGTTGGCTGCTAGTAGCAACGATTTCCTGTGTGACAGCAAGCACCGGAACGTATCAGCAGAGAGTGTGAGGGATGAGTAAGCTAGCAGCGCATGGGGTGGAGGGTACCGGGTCAGTTTGGCCTGAGTTCAGAACTGCTTGCGCAGTGGTGAGCAGGTGCTGGACATGGTTGCCAGTGTGGGGCGGTGAGGGGGCTGCAGCATTGCTGTGTGGTTGTGAGAAGAGACTGATAGCCATGATGCCTGCATCTGACAGACAAAAATCCACATGTAAGATACTGCGATGTGAATCAGTGGGCCATGAAATAATCTGCTGTGGGAGTGGCAGAATCGTCAGAGGTTGCGTTGGAGTTTAACAACTGTTGGCAGCTGTGGAGGGGAACTTGCTATGATGGGCATAGGCTGCAGGAGAGGTAGAGATGCAGGAGCATGACCATCCTGGATGTGCCTTTGCTGTTGATGACTGGTGGGCCAGGGGTAGCACCAGCTTAGCTCGGTGGGTAGATGGTGACGTCCTTGGCAGTAGTGTGATAAGCTAGCATCTCGGGAAGGTTCTATGATGTGGGTACTTGGAGCGAAGTTGGCGGTGGTGCTGCGCAGAGCGTCATTCCCCAAATGCCAGCAGAAAGAGCTTAACATGCTGAGGAAGTGATGGAGGTCTTTGAAGGTCTCAAGTAGTGGAAATTTCAGGAGGGGATGTTCTTTATTGGGCAGGGCATGTGAACTTGTAGCAGTGGAGGTATGGCCCAGGAACACCATCTTGCTAACACCAAAGACAGGCTTTTCTGTGTTGACAATGAAGCTGACATCCTGGGAGTGTTCAAAAAATACTATGGAGTTGTTTGCAGCGTTCCTCACACATCAAGGAGATAATGAGTATGTCATCTGTGAAGGTGCCATACAAAGGCAAGCCACACAAAATGGCACCCAAGGAATGCTGCCATGTTTGACCAGCTTTATGGTGACTGTAGGTCATAAAGGCAACTTCATAGAAGTCAAATGGCGTGATCATGGCCACATTCTAGACACTTTTGAGTGCAACTGGAATCTCAATGAAACCCCTCATACAGTAAATCATGCTGAAGGTTGTAGACCAAGCCAGCATGTTGTAACTGCATAGGAATGTCACTGGGTTACAGTTGGGGATGGTACGCGCGGTGAGCTTCCAGTAAACACCACATTGGCATCAGGAGCCATGCTGCTCTTGACAAGCTGACTGTTGGATGCTCATAAGTTCTAAGCTGACTGTTGGATGCTCATAAGTTCTATGCAGGGCACATTATATTGGTATCAAACAGCTTGTTAAACTTGACATTTGTGATCTTCACCTCATCCGATGATAGGGGCCGTGGCTGGCAGAAGATGGGTGGCTGGGGGGCATGGTATCTAAGAAATCGACAGCTGAATTACATACCGCATGTAGCGTGCTTGACGGGTATTTAAGAGTGGGATATTGTAACAGGAGGTCAGTGCATGGGATGGATTATGCTAACTGTTTTGCATCAGGGGGAAAAAAAAGAGTGGTGCACTTCAATGATCTTTTGGCATTATTATCAATGAAGTGTCAGCCAACAACAAGAAGCATGTGGTAGTGCCCAATGAAGTCCACACTGATAACGGAGTCACTGACATCAGTGATGGTGAAGGACCTGGGGAGGTCCTATTGCAGGCTGAGGGTGATGAAGTTATTATGATGCATGCCATGGGTGCATATGGTGGAATTATTTACTGCCATCATTGGGAGGATGGCTGAGGCAGTGCAAGAGTCCCATATGAGCTGCAGTAGAAAGATAGACAACTCTAAGATGGCACCGGTCAGGAATGCAAGGTAGAGAGAACATCACGAATGAACATGTGCAGGCTGACAGAGCAGCAGCTGTTTGAGTTTGGGTGCCAAGAGCAAGGGTCCCTGCATTAGCAGTGTCCGGGCCAACCCACGTTGGTGGCCAAAGATTTCATACTCCCCGCTGCTAGACACTGAACTGTATGCCTGTGGAGAAAGGAGCAGCTGTGACATCATTAGCAGCATGTTGAGTGATAATGGGGACCACTTGGTGGGGTGACTGGCAGCATGACAGCCACCTGGTTGCATTGGGTGGGAGTGTGGTTGGTGGACAGCAGCAGAGATCGCAAGAAAGGAGGCCAGCATCTCATGCACTCTTTTGTTGAGGTTGGTGGGGTGAGGGAGAGATCAGTCATGTGACACTGCAGCTGTCTGTATTGGTGTCAGAAGGTGAACTACCCATATGTCCTACAGGAAGTCTTTCGAGTCCACATGTGGCTCCGTCAGGCTTCAGATGTGTCAGAAGAATTGTGAGAATTGCTGGTCCCTGCACTGCTTGAGAGTATGGAGGACCCTGATGTGCTGCATCTTGGAGGAAGTAAGTTCCATCGTGAGGTGGCATTGGCGTCTCATAGTGGCTGGTGATGAGATGATGTCACAGAGCTCCATCTTGAACATTGGCAGGAGATGGTTGATCATGGTCATGAAATTGGTCACTTTGTAAGCTATGCTGCAGACAGCAAAGATAACACCCGCTGCAGAAAGCCACAGCTGCAGGTCCTAGGGACTGAAGGGCAGCAGGTGAGCCACAGCATGGCCAGACCTATTGGTGAAATGTGAGGTGGGCTCGGACATCGAGGCCAGGGGGACAACGGCAGCACTTATTCAATAGCTGGTGTGGGTGTTGCTGTGGAGTCCAGCACTGGGGCTGAGCTGCTGGTTGTTCATCACTTCAAGTCACTATGACTATGTTAAGAAAATGACACGTTTATTCCAAAAACTGAAGTACTGCAGAGGAAATGAGAAACGGCCTCAAAATTTAACTGATCTCAGAGACAGTTACTTGCCAATATGATGGAACTAGGTAACAGGGTGATGCGGTATGAATGCTTTGCCACATTGCACATGCGTGGTAGTGAAATCCGATGCTGACACTACGAGCAGAAGACCAAGACCGAGGGCAAGGATAGGTCAGCGGAAGCCTCACTACAAAAGGAGTTATTCTATTAATCCCAATAGGCAACAACCGTAGTAGGCAAGTATCTGGTTGCATGTCAGAATCGGCTGCTTGGGGTCAGATATATAGGCGCGAGATGGCTGTAGCGACCTAGAAATGCCCCGAACTGCTAACACCGATGTGCAGCCAAGGGCCGCCACAATAGTAAGGTTGTAGTAATAATGTGTAAATCAAAGAAGATAGCAATGTGGCACTGGCAGAGGATGCACAAATTGATTAGCTCACACAAGTGACTCTTAAGTTAGGATTGCATAGTTGGTGGAATGTGCAAATTGACAACCTTCTATGAAAAGTCCACACTTTTGTAAGAATTTGAGAGAACGAAGATCAGATGCAGATGCAAGTAACAAATATGAGTTAGTCAAAATGATAAACTATGCAGAAATCAAAGTTAGTACTCATAATCACTATTTTGTAATTACACAAAGTTGTCATCAAGGAGAATGTCCTACAGACCAAATCAGGGTCCACTCCCGGCCATAAATGACTGGGCAGCTGAGGTGAGGAATCTGAAAGAGCAAAGTTAAAAGACAGAGCACAGAAGAAGGAAGTACAACATGAACTTACTCGGCTTAACTCTTTGCACTTTTACTAATTACTCTATAAGTATCATATAGCTCAGAAGGGTTAAGTGCTTGTCTTTTCTGTGAATATTCAAGGTTTGTCAATATAACATTTGGCAAAATTCATGATGCACCTACCATTCACAGCAGCAAGTAATTTACACCATAAGTCATTAGCAAATGGACTAACTAATTCCTATGAATTGAATCATATTAATCTGTAGAAGGAGCACTAGTTAAGGTATCAGTCAGTCTAGCAACTATACCTTTATAAATCAACTCATATGTTCTTTTTGCTACTTGATCTGAGAGTCCCGGTATCTCATGCCTCACTCTTCAAATTATATCTGGCTGGCAGGAGCTACAATGTGAACTCCAATGAGGAGGTATCTAACAAAAGACACACCCTCACAGGAGTAGAGTAAAGATCTGTCCTTGGGCCAATATTTTATATAATCTTATGGCTGATGTTCCAATGAGGGGCTGTGTCCATCTAGCACTCTATGCTGATGACATGACCTCATTCATAAGAAGTATCAATGCTCAGGCTGTTCAATGTAGACTCCAAACTGCTCTTGATGACCTAGAATACTGGTGAAATAAGTGGAGACTTCAGTTCACTGTAAGAGTCTAACCATAGTTTTTGTCACAATAAAATTCCAGTTAACCTGCCACAGCTAAGAATCAATGATGGATATATCATGGGGTCAGTGACAGCAAAATACCTCAGTGTCACATTGAACCGTGGACTGGAATGATGCCAGCACATCAAGAATATTTGCGGACTTTATTTCCACTACTTCATCCAGGCTTCACACAGTCACTAAAAATAGGATGTGTTCTATGTATGAAACTATTCAGATCATTGCTTGACTAGGCTTCAGTAGTTTGGGGAAATGTGGGTGACTCCCATGCCAAGAAGATGCCCCTCAAAATACCTAGCACAAGTTACCAGAGTCCCAACACTTCACTAGAGATATTATCAGACTGCACGCCAATTCTACAGAAAAGTGACACTTTCAGAGAACTGACTCATCAGGGTGTTAGGTGGAAAAATCCACCACAACCACATGCCCAGATGTAATTTGCAGAAGATTAACGTTAGAATTATCCTCAATTATTTCAGGTAGTGAAGGGAGACGAAAATATAATAGTCATGGGTGACTGGAATTCGAGAGTAGGAAAAGGAAGAGAAGGAAACGTAGTAGGTGAATATGGATTGGGGCTAACAAATGCAACAGGAAGCTGCCTGGTAGAATTTTACACAGAGCATAACTTAATCATAGCTAACACTCTGTTCAAGGACCATGAAAGAAGGTTGTATACATGGAAGAATGCTGGAGATACTGGAAGGTTTCAGATAGATTATATAATGGTAAGAGACAGAGATTTAGGAACCAGATTTTAAATTGTAAGACAATTCCAGGGGCAGATATGGACTCTGACCACAATCTATTGGTTATGAACTGTAGAACTGAAGAAACTGCAAAAAGGTGGGAATTTAAGTGGAAGGGACATGGATAAACTGACTAAACCAGAGGTTGTACAGAGTTTCAGGGAGAGCATAAGGGAACAATTGACAGGAATGAGGGAAAGAAATACAGTAGAAGAAGAATGGGTAGCTCTGAGGAATGAAATAGTGAAGGCAGCAGAGGATCAAGTAGGTAAAAAGACGAGGGGTAGTAGAAATCCTTGGGTAACAGAAGAGATACTGAATTTAATTGATGAAAGGAGAAAATACAAAAATGCAGTAAGTGAAGCAGGCAAAAAGGAATACAAACGTCTCAAAATGAGATCGACAGGAAGTGCAAAATGGCTAAGCAGAGATGGCTAGAGGACAAATGTAAGGATGTACAGGCTTATCTCATGAGGGGTAAGATAGATACTGCCTACAGGAAAACTAAAGAGACCTTTGGAGAAAGGAGAACCACTTGCATGAATATCAAGAGCTCAGATAGAAACCCAGTTCTAAGCAAAGAAGGGAAAGCAGAAAGGTGGAAAGAGTATATAGAGGGTCTATACATGGGCGATGTTCTTGAGGACAATATTATGGAAATGTAAGAGGAGGTAGACCTAAGTCGAAACAAGGCCCCGGGAGCAGACAGCATTCCATTAGAACTACTGACAGCCTTGGGAGAGCCAGTCCTGACAAAACTCTACCATTTGGTGAGCAAGATGTATGAGACAGTTGAAATTCCCAAGACTTCAAGAAGAATGTAATAATTCCAATCCCAAATAAAGAAGGTGTTGGCAGATGTGAAAATTACCGAACTATCAGTTTAATAAGTCACAGCTGCAAAATACTAACACGAATTATTTACATACGAATGGAAAAACTGGTAGAAGCAGACCTCGAGGAAGATCAGTTTGGATTCCGTAGAAATGTTGGAACATGTGAGGCAATACTGACCCTACGACTTATCTTAGAAGAAAGATTAAGGAAAGGCAAACCTACATTTCTAGCATTTGTAGACTTAGAGAAAGCTTTTGACAATGTGGACTGGAATATTCTCTTTTAAATTCTAAAGGTGGCAGGGGTAAAATACAAAATACAGGGAGCGAAAGGCTATTTACAATTTGTGCAGAAACCAGATGCCAGTTATAAGAGTTAAGGGACATGAAAGAGAAGCAGCGTCTCAGAAGGGAGTGAGACACGGTTGTAGCCTCTCCCCGATGCTATTCAATCTGTATATTGAGTAAGCAGTAAAGGAAACAAAAGAAAAGTTTGGAGTAGGTATTAAAATCCATGGAGAAGAAATAAAAACTTTGAGGTTTGCCGATGACATTGTAATTCTGTCAGAGACATCAAAGGACTTGGAAGAGCAGTTGAACGGAATGGACAGTGTCTTGAAAGGAGGGTATAAGATGAACATCAACAAAAGCAAAATAAGGATAATGGAATGTAGCTAGTCGAATTAAGTCGGGTGATGCTGAGGGAATTAGATTAAGAAATGAGACACTTAAAGCAGTAAAGTAGTTTTGCTATTTGGGGAGGAAAATAATTGATGATGGCCAAAGTAGAGAGGATATAAAATGTAGACTGGCAATGGCAAGGAAAGCATTTCTGAAGAAGAGAAATTTGTTAACATCGGGTATAGACTTAAGTGTCAGGAAGTCGTTTCTGAAAGTACATGTATGGAGAGTAGCCATGTATGGAAGTGAAACATGGACGATAAATAGTTTGGACAAGAAGAGAATAGAAGCTTTCGAAATGTGGTGCTACAGAAGAATGCTGAAGATTAGATGGGTAGATCACATAACTATTGAGGAGGTATTTAATACAATTGGGGAGAAGAGGAGCTTGTGGCACAACTTGACCAGAAGAAGGCATCGGTTGGTAGGACATGTTCTGAGGCATCAAGGGATCACCAATTTAGTACTGGAGGGTAGCGTGTAGGGTAAAAATAGTAGAGGGAGACCAAGAGATGAATACACTAAGCAGATTCACAAGTATGTAGGCTGCAGTAGGTATTGGGAGGTGAAGAAGCTTGCACAGGATAGAGTAGCATGGAGAGCTGCATCAAACCAGTCTC
Source organism: Schistocerca gregaria (assembly GCF_023897955.1). Taxonomy (NCBI): domain Eukaryota; kingdom Metazoa; phylum Arthropoda; class Insecta; order Orthoptera; family Acrididae; genus Schistocerca; species Schistocerca gregaria. The sequence continues at coordinate 169,513,864 of NC_064922.1, forward strand.
AGGACTGAAGACCACCACAACAACAACATCCTAAATACAGAATATAAAGCAATAAAATTCTCATAACGCTCACTACAAACTAATGATATACGGACGACAAATTCAAAAATGTGATGCTGAACTCTGATGCTCCACCAGACGAGATCCTGTGAGGCAAAGGATACTGTAACACAGCCTTCATTTTACATACACATTTACTGCCTTTGCCAACTTGCAACTAACAGTCACATGTCAATGTAACATAAATCATGGGCTACGCTATAGGTAAGTTCGTCGCAATATACGGCCAGAGGGGGGGATGTTTCAATCACAAACTAGCCTACTTATGAGGACTTAAGAAATGATAATAATTAAACAAATGAACATACATAAACTGAATGGCCAATGGAAAGCTGGTATATTAGGGAAGCGAGAAATTTTAGAAAACGAAGGGTAAGCTAAGGATGTAGCAGACCACTGAGAACTAGACTCTGCTGGTAGATTACCTATGACAATGTGGGCCTGATGCTTTGATCTGCCTCTACCATAAGTAAATCGTTTAATCGCATTTACGTCCCTATGTAATGGACGATATAGGGGGCTGTCACTAAAAATTGCGGCCAATTTAATCAACTAATTCATTATCATACTGCAGGCACAAGTATCGCAACATATGGGCAGTTTTTTTCGTATTACCTCCGTGCTTCCCTCCATATCCTTTCTGCAACCTCTTGAGCTGATCCTGTCTGGCTTCCATACAATATAGTGAGTTTCCTCTTGCTCATTATTTCACTATTCCACTATTTACATGCGACGCACGAGCAACTAGTATATCCAGTAGCCTAAATTTGTCCTTGTTAATAATCACAGTTTTTTAGAAGGCATACAGAACTACTTCTAGTTTCTTTTTATGTAATGTGCTATTGTACCATGATGTTAATTTTAATTACACTTTTCCCATCTTCGCCCAACTATATCCGTCCTAACGAGTAACAACACATAAACATATAGTTGCATCTTTGATTTGCAACCAGAGATTTCTATACGACGAAATAACTGTTTGCAGCTGACAGGAACTTCTTTATACTGTAAAGTGTTGGTGTCTGTGCGTTGTGGGTAGTATTTATTGTGGAAACGTGAGACAGCAACATAAAAATGACGCATACGAACTTTGAGGTTTGTATTCAAGATTTTAGTGCACATGATTAACTAGAGTTATCGTCAGATATGCATTTTGTTAATAATCCAGTATCGGAAGAGGCATAGTGCTGAGTAATCGTCAACACAGTGTGCAACATTGAAAGGTTCAAGTTAGATTATTGCAAATGTTATTGACATTCTTTATTTATATGGTGAAAAACCTCAAATAAGTACTCAGCGATAATTCATGTAATTTCAGTATATGATAAGTACAGTGGATTTGTTTATTCGGAGTACCGAACCATAGATGTTTCCTCGTAATCCGTGAAGCATTAGCTCTCATATAATATAGTTTCGATAGAAAAGATTATGCTATAGATAACTATTCACTCCGAGGAACGTTATTAAACTACCCTGTAAATTGTACCTCGGCTACAGTCACGAAAATTGGAGAAATTTTATTTTCCTGTAAGCTAGTATTTGACTTTTACCGAACGATTGGCATATTGCATTAAGAATACAAAACGCATTTTAATCGAATTCTGATACACAGGCTAATAATTTCTGTTGCTTATTCGGGATGCGTTCTCCACACCTTATAGCCTCCATCACTGCCAGTTGTGGCACAAAACACAAAATGCTCATTCAATTGAAAATGAGCTTCTCGAAGATCTTTTCAAATTCTTTGTGATTTTAATATAAGTAGTGTATGTATGTCACATGGTCTTTCAGCCATCTCTTTCACAATTAATTAAAAATCATACATGGGTGGGACAATTGTCACATTCCTTAGTGCATCTTGTTAGGGTAAGGGTCGCAGCATTTGCAATTATCTGTGACTTGTTGCCTAACAACAAACAAAACTTACTGAAAATTTTCCGACCTACTTTTCGTGTACTACTGTGATATACTCGACAGTGCCATTTCCTACAGTCCACTTAGGAGAAATGTTTTGATACTTTGTTGAACTAATTAGATGGGTTTGTATTCCCAGGCAGTGATTATGGAAGATAGGCTACATATTTGTGGGCTTATAGCCTTCTTATTTCCTGATGAAAATGCTTAAGTGCTGTCATTGTATGTTTGTCAGATGGCGTTGTATAATTTGGTGAGATGATTTTGTGTAAACGCCTATACAAGTGCTGTAGGTGTAAGGAGTTATAGAACTTGGAGATATAATGTCTGAGGGGGGGGGGGGGGGCACAGGTTTGCATTAATGAGGTTTCTAGGGACATCTCCACAGCTTTACAGATTTATTTTTATAGCAACATATTGTGAATGCTGAATCAACTACACACTGTCAGACAGTGTTGTGTGTGTGTGTGTGTGTGTGTGTGTGTGTGTGTGTGTGTGTGTGTGTGTGTGTGTGTGTGTGTGTGTGTGTCAGTGTTCTGCAGTTGGTGGTAATGTCCTTGCTAGAGACTCCTGTATAAGGTCCATATTTTTCAATGGTTATTGTTATTTGTTCCTGCTACAGCCTTGTAACTGCAACAAATAAGGTTTACATATATTTTACTTTCTTCAGTTTTGGTAATTGGGTTTAACAGACATTGCTAAATAATCAGTTTGTATGATGAGAAGTCGACAAAAATGAGATCATTGTTCTTCGTTTGAAATACTTAATGGGAGCTGCAACGCCCTATCCCGACAACTTTTACAGGACATTAAACTATATGTTCTGAGTCTGCTGAACTGCAAAAATTGCATTTCACCCACTGCTTTCAGAAATAAAATTGTTTAATTACGCGGTTAAAATTTTGTGTACTTTTTTTGTACGTTATTCCAAATAATTTTAATTATCAATAACATTATGTTCTTCTTTTAGTTCAGTAGACTCGGGCTATCTATGTTATTACTCCCTAAAAATTTGAATACTCTACTCAAAGTGGTTTCTGAGGTCTAGGGAAAAACGCACAGAAAATGTTAATTTTCGGGAACGACTTCTAAAGTTTCAAAAGACCGTAACACACTCAATATATGCTTAAATTTTTATTTTTAGTCATTCAGAAGCACCGTGCACCATACTGTGTATCGTCCTCTTCATCTTTTTTCCGAGTTTTTTCTTCTTTACTTCTTTCTGGACTCCTTAGTGGCCAACTATGTTGCATACCCTGCATTATCAATGCTAACCTTGTCCATCTGTTCAAGTTCTCTGATGCAGTTTGCTCCAGGATTAATTCCCAGATGCTGTAGCACTTTCACCCTACCAATGTTGCCATCATTAAAAGCAATAACAGCATCACTGACTGACCACTTTAGTGTCTTCACTCCAACAAAAATATTTTTTGGTAAGTGAGTCCATATAAGATTATTGAACAACTCTTTGGTATTTTGAGTCTGACCATGCAGACACTTCTTCAGTAATTCAGGATTTGCCAGGTCTCTGTAAATAGGTTTTATGATACCTATGATTGCTGTTGGGATGGAATATTTGTGGCTGTATGAACTGTTTGTGTACTGGGCATTGCGGTAATTGCACTATGAATCGGGTCCAGGAGGGCAAAGGTGGTGTACTGATTTTTCATCAGTTGACAGTCTGTGGAACAAGGTGGCTTTTACTGCCTGCTTCATTTCAACAAATCCTCAGTAAGTTACTATTTCTAATGACCTTCCCATAATACTCCTGTAGTTCATCAATCAGTTTGTTTGTGAGCCTGCCTCTTATGGTTTTGCCATCAGAAAGTTTCTGGTCTCTCAAACTTTGTTTCAACTTCCTCAGCGTGGTGCCCATCCTCTTCTGGACATGACCAATACAAACACGCAATTTAACGTTTATAACACAGCAATCCGCGGTCTTCTATGTAAAAAAGAACTGATTTTATTAGATCTTGAAGTAATGCGCCTAAAAAATTTAATATTTTCAACTGGTGTAGATAAGATTTAACAAAATAAAATATTTCCCATGTTAGTTTATATATGTAGGCATTTTATGAAGGCTAATTACAAATTGACTTGTTTGACATACCTGAGTGACTTGAAGGTGAATCCTACCATTTTATTCAGATTCTGAAGTGAAGAGAGCTGCTCATAGATAACAAGGCACTGCTAAAAATCAGATTTTCAAAATGTGTGCAGTCTAGCTTCATATCAGTGCTAGGTGGTCTGTTTTGTGGAATACTGTTCTGCAAACACTGGAACAATAGAACTTTTATCGAGAAATTTAGTTTTACACTGATCACTAGATTAATATTGAAAGGATACGTGGGACCAGTGTGGATAATGTATGAAGGCTGCATATGCTACAATTATAGCCTATAAAAACTGTGGTAAGAATGAGAGAACCTCTCTCTTCACATAGTTTGTGTTAAGAGTCAGCAGTGCATGCTGTAAAATCAAATCAAACAAGTTGCAGACCAACTACAAGCCAGAGGTGATCAGTGAGTCACATGTCAACCAAATGTGAATGTTAGGAAACTTGATTGAACAAGTTTTTCTTTGAAGAGATGTTTTACATTTTTTTACCGCATATAGTTGGGCATTCTCCTGCTAGACTAGAACGTGCGGAGGTAAGCCTTCCTGGTACAGCGATTGATTCTGAGATTATATTTGATACGTACAAGTCCATCTTTCAGCACAAGACAGTGGATCAGCAGTGCAGGCGTGTCGACACCACAGTGCTTCAGTGTTTATGAAGCTTTATTGTCAGTTATAACATTATGCACAAGATGAAAATTATCCCAAGCTGTGATTGCATTGTGTATTCCAGTCACAGTGTGCAACACTTTACTGCCCACTGGTCTCACATCAGACATTGTATCATACCCTTAAGAGCTCAAATTTTGCAGCATGTGGCAGCCACATTTCCCATAGTTCAATCATTTTTCCCGTTCAAACTCTCAATATTCTGTTATTACATCTTTTGACATCAGTGAAACATAACTGGCACTGCCTTCATGTGTGTTTCACGATTGAAGTTTGACATATCATTGCCCTTTTCTTTCAAACACCATTGCCCTTTTCTTTCAAACACTGACCCCCAGGGGCTCAGCATTCACTTGCTGAGTACGGGCTTGGCGACCCCGGGGTCCTGAGCTGGGGACTGGTCTGCGCCGCCAGTGACCTGTCACCGTAACCCCCGAACATGCTTCAGCGACTACCGTACGGCGCGGCGGTGAAATGTTGTGTGCTGCGGGGAATGGTAATCTTGGCTTGACCGCCTGGATTGCGAGGAAGGCCAACCTCTATAAAAACCCCTCAATCTTTCGGTGTGCTCCGCGCCTAGAAGATGCATGGCTGTTGGGGTGGAACAGTCGCAAGCGGGCAACCTGTGGGGCACCTGCCGCACCCCAGTTGTATGAGGCTTACTCAGGCACGTGGGGCTCTGTCTGAGCGGACTTTTAGTTCCCTAGCTGCTCGTGGGACCGCAATGAACCCTTCGACCTCTACATTTCCCTCTACCAGTGGCTTGGGTGGGCCGCTGGTAGGAAAACACACCCAATCGAAAAAGCGGCTACGCGCTGCGAGTCCTCCAGCGCCTGGTGTTGCTAGAGATTTAACAGAATGTAGTAACGGAGCACATGCTGATAATCAGAATGTGTTTTTGATTATTAAAAGGAAGGAGGGTAGCTTTGAGAGGGTTTCTCCCTTTTACATCCACAAGGGTCTTGAGGGAATTGCAGGAACACTGAAATCTGTAAAGCGACTGCGCAATGGGACTCTGTTAGTTGAAACTTCTAGTTCCCGTCAAGTCGCTGCCCTTCGGAAAGCAAATTGTCTAGGAGAGTACGCTGTCGAGACCGAGCTCCACTCCACTTTGAATTATAGTAAGGGTGTTGTGACGTGTAGGGACTTGGTGGATATCCCCATAGACGTGCTAAAATCTGAGTGGGCTGACGAAGGAATTGTTGACGTGCAGCACATTATGAAACGAGTCAATGGGGACCTCGTCAAATCTGACTCTTTTATTCTCACATTCAGTTGCCCGAGACTCCCGGAGCATGTTAAAGCGGGGTTCTTACGTTTGCCCGTACGGCCATATTTCCCCAACCCAATGCGCTGTTTTAAATGTCGGCGCTTTGGGCATACTACGTTGGGGTGCAATGGAATAGCCACGTGTGGTAAATGTGGTCAGCCTGCCCATGACGGAGCCGATTGTTCATCGCCTGTGAAGTGCGTGAATTGCTCTGGGAGTCACCCTGTCTGGAGCCGGATCTGCCCCATCTATCTCGAAGAGCGGAAGGTACAGGAGATTAAAACATCTAAGCACATCCCCTATGGTGAGGCCAAGAAGATCTTTAAGGCCATGCAACCTCCTGTGTTTTCAACATCTTTCGCTTCCGCTCTCAAAAAACCGGTACAACTGGCCACTGTTGCTACACAAACGGAGGTTGCTAGTGTTAGCACTAAAACCTGCGCTTGCCAGTGCACTTGTGCTGCTGCGGTTGTTTTGCAATCTGCGGCTCTCCCCGCTACATCGGACAAGGCCGTGGTTGCTGACATTGAGGTACTTCCAGCCTCCCCCCATATGGCGCCTTCTGCCCAGGCGAGTCAACCTCCAACTGTTGACAAGGCTCTGCATTCCAAGCCCCCCAAGACAAAGCCTCAGAAGATGAAGGTTCTGCCACCTGAGGAGACTAGTCAGCGTCGGTCCGATGACGAGGCCATCGTACTGTCTGACATCTCCCGTAGGTCGTCATCGGAGCTTATGGACATTGATGTCGACCGGGGGCGATCTTCTCGCCGCAGGAATAAATCTCCGGCCAGTACGGTCTCTCCTCCAAAGCACAGAGGCAGGGTGAAAGTTCAGCCACCCTGATCACTGGCTCCCATATTACAGTGGAACCTGAATGGGTTCAGGACGCATGTGGCCGAATTACAATTCCTTATACGAGAGTTCCCCTTGTGCTTATGTCTCCAAGAGACACATTTTCGGGCCACTGATTCTCCTTCTTTACGGGGCTATACCGTATATCGAAAAGATGATCTGACGGGGCAAAGGGCAAAGGGTGGTGTTGCGGTTTTTGTCCGTGACGTGCACCCCTCATCTGAGCTCCCTCTCGTCACCGACTTGCAAGCAGTTGCAGTTGACATTCTTATGGGTCGGAGGCTCACAGTCTGTTCTGTTTATTTACCACCTCCGGATGCGATAGACTCTGAGGCTCTCACGGACCTTATTAGCCAAATCCCTCGCCCATTTCTTCTTCTGGGGGACTTCAACGCTCATAATGTCTTATGGGGTTCTCCGACTACTTGCCCCAGGGGTCGCATTCTGGAAAGCGTCATGATGTCTGAAGAACTGTGCCTCCTCAACTCTGGTGCTCCCACTCATTTCTGTACTGCTTCCGGATCGTCATCGGCTATTGACCTTTCCTTTTGCTCTCCAGCACTCGCGGATTCTGCTCTGTGGGAGGCTGCAGCTGACCTCCATTCTAGTGACCACTTCCCCCTCTGGATTCGCCTCCTGGATGAGGCTGTGGCATTACCAGTGCCGTCCCGGTGGCACCTTTGCAGAGCTGACTGGACACTTTTCAGCCAACTGGCTGTTTTGGAACACCGTGCCAGCGTCCACGAATGGGTAGACCATGTTGCAGCCGTGATCTCTCATGCTGCTGAATTGTCAATCCCGCGGTCATCCGGTCATCCCAAGAGGCGTCCTGTCCCTTGGTGGACCACTGAGTGCCACTCAGCCATGCGCGCCCGCCGTGCAGCACTGCGCCGCTTCAAGTGCCGTCCCTCAGCTGACAATCTTGCGGCCTTTCGGGTGGCAAGGGCCAGAGCGCGGCGAGTGATTAAAGGGAGCAAACGACGGTCATGGCAATCGTTCTTGAATTCCATCTCTCGCTCCACTAGTTCTACGAAAGTATGGGAAGCCATCAGGAGGATTTCCGGGAAACTCGGCCAGCTACCTGTCACGGCATTGTTGCATCAGGGATGTCTCCTCACGCCGCCGAGAGACATTGCCCAGACACTGGCCATGCATTTTGCGGAATCTACCGCCACTATTAACTGTGATCCAGATTTCTGCCGCTACCGCACTGCCGTAGAAAGGGGTCACTTGGACTTCCGGTCTCTAAATTCTGAACCCTATAACTGCCCCTTCACAATGTGGGAACTGGATTCTGCGCTGTCTGTGGCTCATGATACTGCGCCTGGTCATGATCAAATCCGGTACAGCATGCTGCGGCACCTGTTGCTGCCATCCAAGGAAGTTCTCCTGAACTGTTTCAATATGATATGGTTATCTGGCACGTAGCCTGACTCGTGGAGGGAGGCAATTTTGATTCCCCTCCTCAAACCAGGGAAGGACCGAACGCATCACAGTAGTTATCGGAGTATTGCCTTGAGGAGCTGTGTTGGGAAGATGTTGGAACGCATGGTCAACCGCCGCCTGGTTTGGCTGCTCGAGACCAGGCAGCTCCTTAGCCCCTCTCAGTGTGGCTTTCGGAGATGTCGTTCCACTATAGACAACTTGACCCTGCTTGAGGCCTCCATCCAGCAGGCCTTTCTACGTAACCAGCATTGTCTAGGGGTCTTCTTTGACATCAATAAGGCGTATGACACTTCTTGGCGCCGCCTTATCCTCAATCAACTCCATGAGTGGGGCTTTCGTGGCCGTCTCCCCATCTTCATTCGGTCCTTTCTTTCTCACCGCCTCTTTCGGTATCGGGTTGGTAATGTGCTATCGGATTTGTACGTGCAGGAGAATGGTGTTCCTCAGGGCAGCGTTTTAAGTGTCACCCTCTTTGCCGTTGCTATTAACAGTATCACGTCCACTATCCGGAGTCCTGCCCAATGCTCCTTGTTTGTGGACGATTTTGCTGTTTTCTGTTCTTCCTCCAGTCTTGTCAGTGCTAGTCGGCAGTTACAGCTTACGATAAAGCGCTTAGAGGCGTCTTTTTACCTCCCCTGAATTGCGTCTGAGGGACACCGTTCTTCCTTTTAGAGACACTGTGAGGTTCCTGGGCCTCACTTTTGATTCCAAGTTGTCGTGGTTGCCTCACCTTAAAGACCTCAAGGTGCGGGCCCTGAAGGCACTGAATATTTTGAAGTGTCTGAGCCATTGGTCCTGGGGAGCAGATCGGGCGCGTCTGCTGCAGTTTTATAGGGCTTTCGTCCGATCGCGTCTTGACTATGCTTGCACCGTGTATGGGTCAGCAAGGCCTTCGTATCTGAAGATCCTTGACGCAGTACACCATGAGGGTATCAGGCTAGCCACTGGTGCCTTCCGTACCAGTCCCATCCCCAGCCTGTGTGCTGAGGCAGGGGAACCGCCGCTCGCCATCCGGCGGAAACTCCTCATGGTGCGACGGGTGTGTCATTTCCTTGCCTGTCCTACCTCCCCTGCGTACCCTACCGTTGCCCGACCGCCTATGGAACGTCTCTTTTCCAGTCGCCCCAGGGCAACAAAACCATTTGGGATTCGTGCCAAGCATTTGCTCGAGTCCCTTGGTGTGGAGCGTGTGGCCCCCCAACGACAAGGTTTTACTCGCCTGCCTCCCTGGTTGCTCCAGAGGCCCAGCATCCTTTTAGACTTGTCGGAGAACCGGAGGAACTGCACTCCGGCGTTTGTTTTTACCTCCTTATTTTACGATATTTTAAACCAGCATCCGGACCATGTACCTGTATTCACAGATGGCTCTAAACAGGGGGACACTGTTGGTTGTGCTGTTGTTTTCCCTGATCGAGTCGTCAAGTTACGGCTTCCTGCGGCGTTTACCATCCTCGATGCCGAATTGTTTGCAATCTTGCGGGCATTGGAGCAGATGAGATGTGTTACCAGTCTTAAGTTCCTCATCTTTTCTGACTCCCTGAGTGCCCTTCAGACCTTGCAACACTTGTACCCAGCGGATACGGTCGTCCAGAACATCCATGATGCCCTACTCCACCTGCAACGGCAGGGGAAGGAGGTTTCTTTCTGCTGGGTGCCGGGGCACGTGGGTATTAGGGGAAATGAACTGGCGGATGTGGCTGCCAAAGATGCATGTTCCCTCCCTCACGTTGTTGAATGTGCCGTCCCCCTCCATGCTGTAACCTCCCTTTTGCGTTTTCGTGTTATGCATCAATGGGAAGAGGAGTGGTTGGCAGTTTCTGACAATAAGCTGCGTCTGGTAAAGGCCACTACGCGACCATGGCGTACGTCCTACCAGTCATACAGGCGGGATGAGGTTCTCCTCACTCGCCTCCGCATTGGACACAGTCCCTTCACGCATGGTTTTTTACTCCGGCGGGAGGACCCCCCAATCTGCAGTGCTTGTGGCGTCCAGATTACTGTCCGCCACATTTTACTTGACTGTCTTTTATTCTCTGACCAGAGGGCGGTGGTTTCCTTGCCACCGGATTTGCCCTCTATTTTGCAAGACGACGCAGCGACTGTGGTTAAGGTCTTATGTTTTTGTGTCCTGTCCAATCTGTTGCCTCGGATTTTAGGGAGAAGGTTTTAATGTGCTGCTGGGTGACTGGCTCACCCAGGTTTTAGGTAAGAGGTCCGCCAGTCACGATTACCTCCTTGTTTCCCTTCGGTATCTGTTCTCTTTTCCTTGTGTTTCCTTTCCTTTTTTATTGTGTTTCTTCTCCTCTTGTTTTGCCTCTGTATGTGCGCATATGGAACTGCGTCAGGCCTGTGTCTTTTAGCCGTTCTCCTTGTTCGGCATCCGTCTTCGTCCCTTCATCGTTTGTGTTCCTGTTTCTATGCGTTTGGGCGCTGATGACCACACTGTTTAGCGCCCGTAAACCTCAAACACACACACACACACACACACACACACACACACACACACACACACTCAAACACTGCACTATTGCAGTTGTTGTTGACTAATATGATTATGATCTGTTGTCAAAACCTAGACGCTCACCAGTAGGTTCTTATGACATTAGGAATTCTCATCAAACCAATGTTTTACGCTTAGGTAATCACCCAGCCTCCCAACAATCAGGCACTTATGTTTTGTGAAATGAAAATTTTTGTTCCAATAGCACCCAATCCATTTTGGTGCTGTAGATTTATCATCTTTTTTATCCACTGATAATTATGTTTTTTTGTTTTTTTTTTTTTTTTCAGATGGAAGTAGATGACAGACCAAGTAAGGGTGAAGGCTTTCGTCAGTATTACATAACAAAAATAGAGGAATTACAATTAGTAGTCGCAGAAAAAAGTCAGAACTTGAGGCGACTCCAGGCCCAGCGTAATGAGCTTAATGCCAAAGGTAACTTGTATAAAATATGACTTTTTATTTTTTTTTAATTTATTTGGCTTACAGCCTTAAAATGATGTTATTCTGGATGTCTAACGTATGTTAATATCTGAAACTTCGTGGAAGATTAAAACTCTGTGCCGGACCAAGACTCAAACTCGGGACCTTTGCCTTTCGCAGGCAAGTGCTCTACCAATTGAGCTACCCAAGCACGACTCACGACCCGCCCTCATAGCTTTAATTCCTCCAGAGCCTTGTCTCCTACCTTCCAAACCTCACAGAAGCTCTCCTGTGAACCTTGCAGACTTAGCACTCCTGGAAGAAAGGATATTGTGGAGACATGGCTTTGCCACAGCCTGGGGGATGTTTCCAGAATGAAATTTTCACTCTGCAGTGGAGTGTGCACTGATATGAAACTTCCTGGCAGATTAAAACTGTGTGCTGGACAGAGACTCGAACTTGGGACCTTTGCCTTTTGCGGGCATATGCTCTACCAACTGAGCTACCAAAGCACGACTGACATGCTGTCACTGTCACTAGAGCACTTGTCCGCAAAAAGGCAAAGGTCCTGAGTTTGTGTGTCGGTCCGGCACACAGTTTTAATCTGCCAGGAAGTTTCATATCAGCAGAGTGAAAATTTCATTCTACTTCATATCTCCTCCCCACTCCCCATTCTACCACATGTTAAGATTTCTTTCTGGTCCATTAACATATGACGTGTGAGAAGAATTACTACTTAAATGCATTTGTTCACACTGTAATATATTTAATGCTACCTTCACAGTCTCTAAAGGAGTGATATTTACGGGGTATAGTATATACCTAGATTCCAATAGTTCGAGAAATTTTGTAAGTATACTTTAACAGGATAGTTGATCTCTTTTCAAGAGTCTGCCAGCTTAGGTTTTTCATATCAAAAGGGGAATTCAGTAGAGAATATTCTTAAAATTGTAGAGAACGATGCTTAAGTCATTTCATACCGCCAGGAGGCAAAATTCCAATATCTGCATCTACATTTATACACCGCAAGCCACCGTATAGTGCATCTCAGAGGATACCATGTACCACTACAAGTAATTTGCAAATGGAGCAAGGGAAAGACTTTTATATGCCTCCGAATAAGCCCTAATTTCTCTTATTTTTGTGGTCCTTAAGCAAACTGAAATGTATTTTGGCGTTGGTAGAATTGTTCTGCAGTCAGCTTCAAATGCTAGTAACAAAAATGTTCCGGAGGCCAGTGGTGCAATGCAAGACTACAGTGGGTCATTTTAAAGGGTGGAGGGAAGAGGGGATATCAGGAAGAGAAGATTTAATTTCAGGGCTTAACATGAGAAAGTCATAGTCTTGATGGAATGAAGTATTGTGGCATTTGAAGCTAGGATGGTACAGAGTAACAAGGACTTACTTCTAAAGTCTTTTGATAGTGCAAGCTATGTCAGTCGAAGGATAAGAAGAGGATACTGTGTGGAAGACTTATTTGTGAATAAGATCTATGTGGCAAGTCGAAAAGAGGAAGGACTGGTTGAGGTTGTCGAAGTAAGCTTGAGGTTTTTTGGAACTTCTGTGGCACTCTTTCATAGATCAAGCAAATTAATTAGTCCTGTTTGGTATGGGTTTCACAAGAAGTTCCTGTGTCACCCATGAGTGTCTGGGAACTAACTGTGCCACCACTTACAGCCTTTACATGTGACCAGAATTTCTTTATGTTTTGTGAGAATTATTTCCCCAAAATTCTGCTATAATAGTTGAAATGTTTCAGACATTCCCTCTTTGACATGTTTCAGGTAGCATCGATCTATTTTTAGTCCTCTGCTGTACTTTACATGTATTGTGCAGTAGTTGCTAATTTCTTAGAAGTATCTGTACAGAGAATAAATAGTACAATGGTGCTTCTCAATCTTAACTGTTATGTTATATTAAAAACAAAGATTCCAAGACTTACCAAGCGGGAAAGTGCCGGCAGACAGGCACATGAACAACATGCCGGCATTTTCCCGCTTGGTAAGTCTTGGAATCTTTGTTTTTAATATATTTTTCCCATGTGGAAGTTTCTTTCTATTTTATTAACTGTTCTGTTAGGTATGTATCTATCCAGAGCTTAGTTACATATGAGGGTCGTCCACAAAGTAAGTTCCATTCCTATTTCTATCCGCGGCAGCACTTCAGTCGTAGTTCCGAGTATGCGCAGCAGTTACTCTGACTTAAGGAGAAGACGTGCTCCATTTTTAGATCGCTGCTGCCAACATGTGCTTTGTAGTGCTTCTGTATAATGTCAGCCATAATTGAAAATGCTGCTGCATGTGAAGTCAGATCTGTCATTCATTCTCTAAATGCAAAGAAAGTTAAATCAAAGGAAATTCATCAACAAATCTGCGAGGTTTACAGACAAAATGCTATGAGTGATTCAATGGTTGGAAGATGGGTCAGATTGTTCAGTGAAGGACATGATCAAGTGCACAATGAAGAACGAAGTGGACACCTGTCTGTGTGGTTACTGATGAACTGGTTCACACAATTGAAGGGAAGACTAAGCACAACTGTAAGTTTACACTTAGTGCTCTTGTTATGGAAGTTCTGCAAATCTCACGATAACTAATTCATGAAATTGTTACTGAAAAACTAAAATTTTGAAAACTTGGCTTATGTTGGGTACTCAGAATTCGTACTGAACAACACAATAAACAACGGATGGGCAGTGCACTTCAGTTTTTGACACACTACAATGAAGAAGGCAATGGTTTTCTTTCTCAGATGGTCATGGGGGATAAAATTTGGGGATCATACAACACCCTTGAAACAAAACGGCAGTCAATGGAATGGAGGCAATCTTCATCCCCAATGAAGGTTAAGCCTCAGCAAATCTTGACACCTCAAAAAGTCATGTGCACCATTTTATTGGGACAGAAAAGACATTTTGCTGCTTGATTTCGTACCAGAAGGCCAAACAATCAGTGTACATGGTTACTGCAAGACCATTAAGAAATTGTGCTGTGCAATACAGAAAAAGCGCCGAGGATTACTGTCAAAAGGTGATGGTTTTTCCATGATAATGCCCGGCCTCGCACGGCAAATGTGGCCAAGCAACTCTTACGGAAATTTCACTGGGACGCGTTTGATCATGCTCCATACAGCCCGGACCTCGCTCCTAGTGATTTTCCTATCTTCTTTCATCTCAAATCTGTCCTTGTTGGTCAACATTTCAACGATAATGATGAGCTGAAAGAACATGTTATCGCATGGGCAAATACACAGGTGGCAACCTTCTGTGAAGAAGGCATACAAAAACTTGTGCCACATTATGACAAGTGCCTACAAAATTTCGGAGGATGTGTAGAAAAATAGTTTAACAGTTGTAGGTTTTTGTACAATAAATATTTTTTTCTGTATCTGTACACATTTGTTTTATATAATGAAATGGAATTTACTTTGTGGACATACCTCATATAATGCAAAATCCTGGATGAAATAACAATATAAATATTAGGATAGATTGCTACCCACCACATAAAGGGGGCATTGAACAGCAGACAGGCACATGTAATAGCACACGGGTAGATTTTAACTGTTGGACAAAGTCCTACATCAGACAGAGAATCAACACATACTCATTTGTACATGCACAACTTGCACACACATGGCACTGCCATGTCAAGGCACTTTGGTTCCACAGGGCAAGTAGTAATCTTAGCAGGGATAGGTGGTTGCCATATGGAAGAGATGGAGTGAGGGAGGGGTGGCAGAGTAGGAATGGGGGAAGATGATGTAGTGGTGCCTGTGGCAATATCCAGGGATGTGACATTGCCAGGATGGTGGGCTGCTATAGTCGCAATGGGAAAAGAAGATCCCTGATAGCTTGCAGTGCTCTAGCCATCTTTCAACTGTGAAATGCTAACAGCTACAGAATTTCAGGGCATGTATTCCAGGCAGATTTTTCAAATGCTTTCACTAAATCTATAAATGCTATAACCTGTAAGACAAGTCATAACGTCAGTATTGCTTTGTGTTTTCCTACATTTCTACAGAACCCCAGTTGATTTTCCCAGAGATCAGTCTCTGGCAAATTCAGGAGTCATCCACAGAGCTGTGAACTGTGGTGTTGCCATACAGACATTTACAAAATTGCGTTACATTATTGCTTGAGGTAGGCTCATGAAGCTGCCACGTCCAGCCCACTGCAGTTGTTATCGATCTCCTTATGCTGACTCAATCACAGTTGCATCATCAGGAGAAGTGTGCTCGGAGAGGAGAGTGAGAGGAGACAAGCAGAGAAAGAGAAAGGACCTTGCAGGTTAACTGGGGAGTAGAAGCTGTGTGTGAGGCTGGAATGGGAGCAAGAAAGGGGATGGGATAGAGGCAGATGGAAACTGGGACTAGCAAAAGACCGAAGATTGGGGGTGGGGGTTACGGGAATGTAGGATATGTTACACTGACAGTTCCCACCTGCGCAATTAAGAAAAATTTGGAGTTGGTGGGAAGGATCCAGATGGTATGGGTAGGTGCTGACAGGTGTGAATATTACCAAACCATCAATTTCATAAGTCATGATTTCAAAATACAGACACGAATTATTTACATAAGAGTGGAAAACTAGTAGAATCTGATTCCAGGGAAAATCAGTTTGGGTTATGGAGAAATGTGGAACACAAAGCAATACTGTCACTATGGCTTGTCTTACAGGATAGCTTGAAGGAAGGCAAACATGTGTTTATAGCATTTTAGATTTAGAGAAAGCATTTGAAAATGCTGCATTGAGTACATGCTCTGAAATTGCAAAGATATAATACAGATAGTGAAAGGTTATACACAATTATACAACTTATGGAAACCAGACAAAGTTTTAAGAGGCGAAGGACACAAAAGGGCAGCAGTAGTTGAGAAGAGAATGAGATATGGTTGTAACATCTTCCCGATGTTATTCAGTTTGTAAATTGAGCAAGCAGTAAAAGAAATAAAGGTGAAATCTGGAAATTGACTGAAAGTTCAGAGTGGAGAAATTAAAACTTTGCGAGTTAGGAACACGGAATTTAGCCCAAGACAGCAAAGGACTTGGAAGAACAGCTGAACAGAATGGATAGTGTCTTGCAATGTGAACAATAATGAAAATAAAAACAAGGTAATGGAGTGCTTTCGAACTAAATCATGTGATTAAGGTGTGATACATTAAAAGAAGTTGACGCATTTTCCTTTTTGGGCAACAAAATAGCTGATGATGGACACACAAATCAATTACCATTTGAAAATTCAGTCTGCACTGAGTAACATTGGTAGAGGGGTAAAAATTTGACACTCATGCTTAAATGACATGCGGTTTTCTTGAGACAAGAATATGCACAAAGAACAACAGATGGTGTGATCTACATGCCTCGAGTTGTCACCATCCTGCGCAACTAAACGGGATGCTCAACACACTGGTTCATAGGGCATAATCGATATTGGACGAAAAAAGTCTGCCCAAAGAAGTCAAAGACCTAGAAAATGTGTTCACGAGAACGGATACAGCAAACGACAGATTCAGACACCCTTCAGACGACGGAAACAGTGCAGAAACACAGATGAAGAACAATCTAAAAGATGAGGAAACAAGCCTTGCCTTTCTACCGTATGCAGGCAACACGACATCAAAAATTGGGAGACTGCTAAAACAACACAAAATTGCCACTGTCTTCTGACCACCATCCGAGATACGGGCCCTACTGGGGACAGTGAAAGATGGATTTTGCCTCAAGAGAGTGGGTGTATATAATATTCCATGCGGTTGCGGCAAATGTACATCAGTCAAATAATCCGAACAGTCTAAGACCGCTGCAAAGAACACCAACACCACACGCGCCTAGGCCAGCCCACCAAATCGCCATTGGCAGAACACTGCTTGGAAACTGGACACAACGTGAAATACAAAGAGACCAAGATTCTGGCTCCTACCAGTTTCTACTGCGGCAGCATCTTCAAGGAGGCCATTGAAATTCGCGTAATGGACAGCCTCATAAACCGAGACACAGGTTTTCAACTAAGCAAGGCATGGCAACCATTACTTAACTCCATCAAGGAGTCACGCCACAAGCAGACACAAGACCCTTCTGCGACGGTGGACATTCCACAGGATTCTGCATCTTCCACTACCCGGCGCGACCCCTGGGTGGGCACGGACCTGGGTCGACAGCCGCAATTGAAGTGTCGGCACAGGGAATCGAAGCCCGACTGATGGACATAAATAACACTGACAATGAGCAGACAGACCATTCCATCAGAACCATCTGATGATGGTGGAAAGGTTATTCGCCGAAATATCGTGGGACTTCAATGATCGCATCTGGCTGGACACCTGAGAGCCCTGGAAACAGAAACAAGAACAGACGGTGTTTTGTACAATACAAAAGCAATAATTAGCATAACAGTTGATATTTAGAAAAGGCAATGTTATCCATAACAAATGCTCAACCTGTTGGCCATCATGCATCAATAGTGCGTGTAATTGAAGGACAATGTTGTGAATGGCACTGCACAGCATATCAGTAGGTCGGATGGGATATTGCTGTCAAATGTTGTCTTTTGGCATCTCTAATGAAGTCGGACAGTTGCAGTAGGCTAGTGATGTTTGGTAACCCCACAACCAATAACCACACAGATTGATGTTAAGGGACCTGGGAGGCTGAGTGTCACAGAAGTGGTGGTTCAGCATATGATCCTCACCACATGATGTGTGCACAAGAGATCTTTCAAAACTGTAGCAGTATGGGATGGAGTGCCATCCTGCTTTATCAACTTGACTAAGAATGATGCAGTTCTGTAACACATTGGTGTACGTCACACCTGATGTGTTGCTGTTCAGTGCCACCTATTGGCCAGGGTTTGCACTCATTTTTGTTCTCAGTAAGATGCCATGTAACTTCAGGCATGCGTGTCAAGTTTTACCTCTCTGCCTACATTATTCCATGAATTAGTGCATTTTCAAATGTTAATGGACATTTGGGACACCCTGTATTTGTGTGTAGCCTTGTACAGAAGGGAAATGCGGATGATAATTAGATGGGTAGATAGAGCAACTAATGAAGAACTGCTGAATCGAATTTGGGAGAAAAAAAATTTAAGATTCAACTTGAATAAAAGAAAGGATCAGTTGATAGGACACACCCTGGGGTACAAAGGAAGAGTCTGTTTGGTAATGAGGTAACAAATTATAAGGGAATACAGGTCTTGACTACAGTAAGCAATTCAAATGGATGTGGGCTGCAGTAATTATTCAGAGATGAGGAGGTTCAAACAGAATAGACTAGTGTGAAAAACTGCATCAAATCAGTCTTTGGACTGGAGCCCACAAAAACAAGTCTATTTTGAGCAAATACAGCAATCACTTCATAAATAACATTTTGTTGGCTCAATTTTCAAATGCTATCTGATGCATGTCTGTTTTAGAATTCCTTAAAATCAAATGTGAGTGAAAATTAATAATCTTTTTGTTCTTTGATGTACTAAATAATTAATGCTGTGTTTAATATTTGTGAAATGAAATAGCTTGCCAAAAATTTGTACCGTGATAGGGCTAATGTCTGTAGAGTAAATCTACTGTATGGCTGGCAGGAAAGAGTTCTTTTTAATAAGATATCATTTAGCTCTGGTCTTTCTTTCCAGTCCGAATGTTGCGTGAAGAACTTCAGCTCTTGCAAGAGCAAGGATCTTATGTAGGTGAGGTTGTGAAGCCTATGGATAAAAAGAAAGTCTTGGTGAAAGTGCACCCTGAAGGAAAATTTGTTGTAGACTTGGATAAAAACATAGATATAAATGATGTAACAGCAAATTCTCGGGTAGCTCTTCGAAATGAAAGCTACACCTTACACAAAATACTTCCTAATAAGGTAAGAATATCTAGTGTTTAATAGCCTTTTAAGTTTAGTTATTTAATTTGAATTGGAAGGTTGCGTCACATTTTTGAATTACAAATTTTGGAATATTTTCGTTACACAATGTTCCACAGCCTCATTGAAATGTTTGAAGGCCTTTACCACTCTGGGCTCTAAATTGCATTGTTGGTATGGCAGTTTTACCTTTAGGTTATTCTCAAGTAAAATCTTTGACATTCTGTTGGCATATACCATACACAGAAGTAATAGCGGATTCAAAATGAATGTAACTGTTCCAATACCATTATAAAAAAAGTGCTACTTGTATGTACCACATTATGCATAATATTAATACACATCATATGTAGCCGTTCTGTATCATAGCCAGGATGCTGACTGGTTCACCAGGATACTACTGCAGTTGCCCTAGAGCAAAAATGAGATGAAAAGTAAGGTGCACACAAGTGATCAAACACAACTGTCTTGTGAGCGTGTGTGTGGCAAACGTGGGGAGCAAAGCCACTGCAGCATTTCTTCTTACTACAAGATGCAGTTTCCCCTACCCAACTATCCTTCCACTGCGATTCGTAAATCGCGATGGCTTCTTTGATGCAGACCAAACTTATCTTACATTTCACATTCTGGTCACACTTTCAACTTTTTAGGCTATATTGTATCTCTTTTTTCTGACTGACCACCTATGGTCCCAGTTTGACATACACTCTTCAAAATTTTCTCTGAAAAATGGTCTACAGGCGAGGCCACCCAAAGAGGCACACGTCCCACCAGATGTGCAATTCCACCTATTCACCTAATGCATGGGATACATGCAAAGTGCTTAAACCCCAACACAGTAGTCAGCCTGTTGTGGGGGAGAGGTTGTCACGTATTTTCATGGCTATTGCCCCCTGACCACACAGGTATAGCACTGGGGGGAGGGGGGGGGGGGGGGGGGGCGGCACCTGAGTTGTCAGCTTCCAATAAATGGCTTGGAGTGTGTGTTCATTTTCTCTGAACAAGGGGATTTCATGCAACGAGTGTGACTAAGGTTTTAAAGTTTCGAGGTGTGTCTGGACTCTGGCCTAAAGTTTTAGGCTGGAGGTTTTAGTGTGTTGCAGAGTGGCTGGCTTCTCCTTTTTTCGTTCTTGTGGTCAGCGAGCCATATCCACCTGCCATATTGTTTTAGCTCCTTACACCACTTTCTTCCTGTGTCATTAGTATTTTACTACTGATGCAATACTTCATCCCGTATTTCTGTCCGGGTACGCACGTAGTTTTCCAACTTTTGGTACCTGTGTTTTACATGCTGTTTTATCTTCCTGTTTTGTGTATTTTACTGACACACATGTCAGTCTGTTTCTGCGCGGGTGCTAAAGATCTTGCTGTCGTGTGCCAATAAGAACATGTCCATGTCCATATCCTCCGTGAAAGTGGATTTTATTTCCAGATATAAAGTTTTAATTTACTGTTGGAGCAGGGGCAGAGTGGTTGTGGTTGGGACCTCTCTTCATGTCCTCTTGGTCTGGGACCCCATGACCACACCCCCATCGAAGGACCACCCCCTTTTTTTCCAAGTTTTTAGATTTGTTCTCACCTTTTATGCCTTTTACTGTGTGTATTTCAGCTTCATTATTTTATAGTTTGACTCCCAACTGGATCCGTCCAGTTTTAGCAGATCCTCTTTCATCTGTGACTCACTTCAGAATCACGGGACTGATGATCTCACCATTTGGTCCATAAACCCTCTCAATGAATCAGTCAACCAAGGACAGGCTGCATTGAGACTTTATACTGTCTCAGATGCAGAATTATGTGCGATATTGTGGGCACTGGAGCATATGAGACGTTCTTTTAGTGCTAAATTTCTTGAGCGCTCTTCACTTTCAACATTGTTTGTACCCAGCAGATAAAATACCCTCCTCAAACAACAACAACTTGGGAAGGAGGTGTCTTTCTGCTGGGTGCCAGGGTGCATTTGTATTGCAGGGAATGAAAGGGCAGATCTAGCAGGCAAGGAGGTGTGCTGTGATCCTCTGTTGTTTTGGTGTGCCATCCCCCTGCATGCTATCTCTGTTATTTCAGTGTGCCATCCCCCTGCATGCTATGGCCTCGTTTTTGAGATCCAGAGTCAGGCATCGGTGGGAGAATGTGTGTTTGGAAGTGATAGACAGTTACGTCTAGTAAAGCTCACAGTGTGGCTATGGCATACCTTCTTCCAGCTACATCACTGGGATGAGGTCCTTCTTACTTGTCTTTGCATAGGCCTCAGCTCTGTGACACGTGGCTTCTTGCTCCAGTGAGAAGACCCTCCAATGTGTAGTGTTTGTGGCATACAGATCACTGTGCGCCTCATTTTATTGGACTGTTTTTTATTTTCCGACCAACGAGCCACGGTGGATTTGGCACTGGACCTGTCCTCTATTTTAAGTGACATTCAAATGAATGTGGTTTAAGTTTTAAAGTTTTGTGGACTGTCCAGCATTTTTCTAAGATTTTAGAGAGATGGTTTTAATGTGTTAACAGGGTGACTGGCTGTGTCCAGGTTTTTTTTGTAAGTGGTAGTTCCTTCTGCTTTTGTTTTAGCTCCTTCATCATTTTATTTGTTTTTTAATTTCATTTATAGGTAATTTTCTTCTTTTTAAGTTGATTTAACTCATTTGGTATACAGTATTGTGCAGTCCTTTAAAGTGCTTGAGTGTGCAACAGATTTAGAGATCATTTCCACATTTGTTTGTTTTAATGAGGATAAGGCAGCTGATGACATCACTGTTGAGCACCCATAAGCCCCAACACACACACACACACACACATTTTCCACACTTTTTTTTTTGGACAAGATGTCAGTGACATCTTCCATGGACTTGATTGTCATTTTATTCTGTGTTATAACACCATAATTCATCACCAGTAACAACTGTGGGGAAAGAAGAATGCTGAGTCAGTTTGAGCTGTTCTTTCAAAGTACAGTGTGCTTCTGCTAATTGCTTTTTGCCAGTCATTCTCATTCCTAAATATTCTGTTAAAATTTGCTGAACTGAGAAAGTTCAGTTAACACTGCCACATGTTCAGTGAGGAAATGTAGCCAACGACCAATGGTGCTTTGTAATTATTGTAGTTTAATATTGATGTTTTTTGATGGACAGTGTGAGCATATTTCAATAGAATTACCACCACTTATACAGCCAGTATCCATCATTCCATAGGCTGTAAACAGTTATGTAGAGGGGTTTTGGGGTTTCAGGTACACATACTACAAGTCTTAAAACTATCTTTTGCCTTTACTTTATTGGCTTCCACAATGTCTGTGCTGAATAATACACAACTTGGTCATAGTAACATGTTGTGAACTTTCAAAAAGTGTACCTAGGAAATTCACAAGAAGACAGAAAGAAAAAAATTGCTTTCTGGTAATTCCATAGTTCCATCCAAACTTCAAAAGGACTGCTTATGCTTTTATGAAAAGACACTGTCTCTATGAGGAAATCTTGATCACTTCTGGTTTGCGATAGAATTTTTGGTATCAATCAGAATAACTAGTAGACTGATTCTTGTGGCTAATAAATACTCCAGTAATTGTTTTTGTGCTGGATTTAATGTGTTGGTAAGAGCTATATTATCGCCCTTTGCCCCACTCAGGGAACTGTAACCAGGAAGCATGCTACATATCTTCACACTTAATATTCTTAAATTACTAGGAAATACAATACTATAGATTTTCTTAAGCAAACATTAGCGCTGTTTGTTGGCATAACTAGGAGACCTATGTCCAAATATAGGGCTTTTGAGAAGTTTTCCTCTTTCTGTGTGATTATCTCTCACTTTATTTTCAAATGACCTTAATTGGAGCTGCATTTTATTCAGAATTAAGTATCTTATAAGTTTTTTAATTTCAGGTTGACCCATTAGTCTCCCTCATGATGGTTGAAAAGGTGCCTGACAGCACATATGAAATGGTTGGTGGCCTAGATAAACAGATCAAAGAAATAAAGGAGGTTATTGAATTGCCAGTGAAACACCCAGAGTTATTTGATGCGTTAGGCATTGCACAGCCAAAAGGTGTTCTACTTTATGGACCTCCAGGAACAGGTGATATTTTTTTCTTATGATCTGTAATCAGTTCTTTAGTTGTCATAATTATATTCTTGATCTGTTATGAGTTTTTTAGTCATGTCATAATTTTGCCCACTTTTCTAACTACTCTTGAAATATATTAATATGCCATTCAGTTTTGCTTATTGCTCCTGTCAAAGATATTGTGTGTGTGTGTGTGTGTGTGTGTGTGTGTGTGTGTGTGTGTGTGTGTGTGTGTCACAGTTTTGTACATTTGTGTTTCAAAGTAGCTAATTAAACTGCTTTGTGACACTTCTAGTAAAACAGTTCTATAAGAATCAAAATTTGCAGGTCCTTGGCTACTGTTGCTGGCAAACAAGGGGTACATTACTTTATTATTATTATTATTATTATTATTATTATTATTATTATTTTTGTCCAGTTCCAGATATTCTTAACTAAAATAGAAGATTTTTGTCTGCTTTCACATTAAAGGAAAATTAACTCACTTTTCTCATATGTCACAATGCTTAATAAAAATACATTACCTTTACAATAGCACAGTATTTATAGTGAATGCTTTCTGTATCTATGCAAAATCTGGGTGTGACAGATTGCTTCAGGTGTACTGTTTATGTTTCAGTTATATCTAGTCTGTTGTTATCTGTATACAACTGAAGTCATATGTTTTATTCTGATTCATTGCTCCTCTTAGACATTCGAAACAACATTGTGGTCCGGGGTCCTGAAGAGTTATAAGTCTTCCCGTAGAGGCTGCAGAAACCAGCTTTGATGATGAGGGGCTAGATCAGGCCATGTCTTTTATGCCCACACATTGTCAGACTCCATGTTGTTCAAACCAGTGTTAAGACGAATAAAGTTACCTGGACTGTTTTTGCAGGAATCATTTCAAATGCTAATTCCCATACACCATATACTGTATTTATCCAATTATAAGACAATATTTTTTCCCAGTTTCATCATTGGAAAAATACAAGATTATCATATTCACAGATTAAACTATTGCTGGTAAGGTCAACGTTTTTACATTGTTTAATGGATTATCATTAGGGCCCCTGTACATTTAAGGAGAGAAGCTTTGGCCACTGAGGTTCCATACAAAATTAATTTTGAAGAATTCCAAAGAGTAGGGCTTAGCAAAAACTACTTGTGTTCGAATGGGCCCAAGATTTCCTGATATGCTGAAGTGCTTCGTACAGTTTGGATCTTACTCGGAACGGTCACGTGGTATTTGACTCGCAGTACTAGAGCAAGGGATAGTCTAGAACTTGTGAAGTAGTTACCACAACAGACTGATGTTGTGCTTTAAAATTGACAATTTTGTGAAACCCAAGAGAAAATAGCATTAAATTCTATGAACTAACAAGCTTTTTTTTGTATTTGAACAGGTTTGCAATAAAAGTTCTTGTAGTTCTTTTTAAGTAAAGGTAACACTCAAAGGCGAAAATGTCCCTCAAAATCCATTACCTGATTCTGAACTCAAGTCAGTATTCATTTGGTTCTGAGAAACAGACAACTTCCCCAACTTGTGGAGGGAGGCAATTCTGCTCCCTTTCCTTAAACCAGGAAAGGACTGCACATGTCCCAGTGGTTATTGCAGTATTGCCTTAATCAGCAAATGGTTAACCGTCATCTGGTCTGGTTCTTAGAGACCAGGCAACTCCTTAGCCTTTCTCAGTGTGGATTCAGATGATTTTGGTCCACTGTCGACAACCTGACCCTTGTAGAAGCAGCTATTCAGCAGGCTTTCCTCTGTAAAGATCACTGTTTCGGTATATTCTTCAGTATAAGCAAGGTATACGATACTACTTGGAGACATTGTATTCTGGCACAACTGCATCAATGGGGCTTTTGTGGCCGCCTGCCCATCTTCATACGGTTTTTCCTGTTTCAGCAGTTTTTTAGGACCCCAGTTGGTGACACACTCTCTGATCGATTTGAGCAACTAGTGTTCCTCAGGGGAGTGTTTAAGTGTTACCTTCTTTGCCATAGCCATCAACAGTGTCACATCTACAGTAAGGAGTCCTGTACAATGCTCCTTATTTGTAGACAATTTTTTCTGTTCCTCCTGCAGTGTTTCATTGTTGCAACAGTGGACCATCAGTTGCAACTTACAGTGCGGGCTGCAAAGACAGGTTTTCAGTTTTCTGCACATAAGTAAGTGCGTGTGTGTGGGCACGCGCACACACTTTTTAATCGTTCTCCTCGTCGTCTTTCTTGAATATGGGGGACCCCATCCTACATTTTAAAGACACAGTGTGGTTTCTGGGTCTAATTTTTGACTCCAATTGTCATGCTTACCACACCTGTGAGACCTGAAAGCCAGAACTGTTAAGGCACTGATCATCATAAAGTGCCTTAGTCGCAGGTCTTGGGAAATGGACAGGGCGTGTCTCCTTCACTTTTATCAGGCTTTTGTATATTCGGAGCTGGGCTACGGTTGTATGGTGTATGGGTCAGCGAAGCCCTCTTGCATATCATTGACGCTGTCCATCATGATGGGATTTGGCTGGCCACAGGTGCTTATCGCAACAGTCGCATACCTATCATCTGTGCTGAAGTGGGGGAACTGCCACTTGCCATCCAGCACCAGCTCGTCATGGTGTGTCAGGCATGTAAGTTCCTTGCAGCTCCAACTTCACCCGCACATCATACTGTTACTCGTCAACCTCTGGAATGCCTTTTTTGCAACCATCCACGAGCCACTATGCTGTTTGGGATCTGTGTGCAGCGTGTGCTGGAGTCATTCTGTTTGGAGCCAGTATGACCCCAAATCCTGGGTTTCAACCACCTGCCGCCCTGGTTACTGGAAAGACCCAGAGTGATTTTAGATTTGGTGTGGTACAGGAGAGATAGCACTCCTGCTTCCGTTTTTAATGTGATATTCTCTGATATTTTATCTGAGTACTATAATCATGTAGCTGTATTTACGGATGACTAAGCAGGGGACTCTGTTGGTTGCTCCGTCGTTTTCCTGGATCATGTCCTCAAGGTCTGCGAGCACTGGAGCAGATGAGGTGTTCTCGTGGTGTTAAATTTCTCGTCTGCTCAGGTTCCCTGAGCACTCTTTACTCTTTTCAATGTTTTTACGCAGCAGATACAGTAACACATAATATCCAGGATGCCATCCTACAACTACAGCAACTTGGGAAGGATGTGTCTTTCTGCTAAGTACCTGGGCACATTCAAATTGCGGGGAATGAAAGGGCAGATCGAGCAGCCAAGGAGGTGTGTTGTGATTCTCTGGTATTTCGATGTGCCATTCCCCTGCATGCTATCACCTCGCTGTTGAGGTACAAAGTCATGTGTTGATGGGAAGATGAGTGGTTGGCAGTGACCATTTACAAGCTCCGTGTCATCAAGCCCACAACTTAACCATGGAATACCTCCTTCCAGCCACGTCGGCGGAACAAGGTCGTTCTTACTCGTCTTCGCTTAGGCCACAACCCTATGACACATGGGTTCTTACTCCAGCAAGAGAACCCTCCAGTGTGTGGTGCTTGTGGCATGCAGATCACATTGTGCACATTTTATTGGACTGCATTTTATTTGCCGATCAGCGGACTGTGGTGGATTTGTGTGTGATGAGACGAATGTGATTAGGGTTTTAAAGTTCTGTGAATTGTTCAGTGTTTTTAACAAGATTGTATGGAGATGTTTTTAATGTGTCAAAGGATGGCTGGTTCCCTAGATTTTTGTAAGTGGTCAGCCCGTCACATTAGGCTGTGCTTTTCTTTTAAGTTCTTCCGTGTTTTGTTTTCCCTGTGTTTTAATTTCTCAATAAGCTCTCTTCCCTCCTAATTGCTTTTAGTGCATGTGAGAGTGCACGTGATAAATAGTGACCTTGTGGTCATTTTGAGTGCATGCTTGTATAACACTTTTAATTCATTTCCACATTCGTAATATATATGGGTGCTGATTACCTCGCCATCGGGCGCCCTTCAGATCCAAACATGCGCGTGGGTCCGCAGCTCGTGGTCTTGTGGTAGCGCATGGGGTCCTGGGTTCAATTCCCGGCAGGGTCAAGGATTTTCTCTACCTCGTGATGACTGGGTGTTGTGTGTTTTCCATGATCATTTCATCATCATTGACACACACAAGTTGCCAAAGTGGTGTCAACTAAAAAGAACTTGCAATACGGTGGCCGAACTTCTCCGCATGGGGCCTCTCGGTCAACAATGCCATATGATCATTTCATGTGACACACACACAAATTAATAGATTAAATTTCTGAGAAGAGTAAATTCTAAAAATTTATTTGCTAGAAACTGAAAATATGTCTTTGCACATATCATTGTATGACCTATGTCAAAGTATCGTTCTACTATTTATTTTATTTTTTGATTTATTTAACCTGAGAATATTAGGGCCATACCCCCCCCCCCCCCCTTTTGAGATCTAACCAGGCATTCTACATATTTTACATTGCATGTATTACACTAAATCAATTAAAATATAATGTAATTGGATTGATAAAAAAAATTACTTGCCAAGTGGTAGCAGGAGAAAACGCATCTGAAGGTATTCAAATTTGCATGCTTTTGGAGCCAGTGGCTTCTTCTTCCGGCTGAATGGTTGAAGTGGAAGGAAGGGTGATGAAGGAAAGGACTGGTGGGATTTGGGGAGTTTCAAAAAGTAATCCAGAACCCCAGGTCAGGGGAGACTTACTATACATTTTCTTAAAAATAGCAGGATTTCTTTTCTGGTAAGTCTCCCTGACCTGGAGTTCTG
This sequence comes from Schistocerca gregaria, assembly GCF_023897955.1. NCBI lineage: Eukaryota > Metazoa > Arthropoda > Insecta > Orthoptera > Acrididae > Schistocerca > Schistocerca gregaria. The sequence goes on from NC_064922.1 coordinate 169,541,756, forward strand.
GGCAACTTTTCCGAACTCTGCTCATTTCCTAAAGCTCACCAATCATTTTCCTTCAACTCTCTTCCTTCTCCATCAACCCTTTTGCCAGATGAAGGTGCAACTGGCTCCAAAATCTTGTAGATTTAGGTACCTTTATATGTGCATCCTCCTGCCGCTGCATGGTGAGTAAATTTTTTATCCATCCAATTATATTGTACACACATTGAAAAAAGCTTTGCATCCCTTCGGTTCTGGAACTTGTACAGAAAATTGGAATAGAGATCAACATAAAAGTTATTTCCGCCCTTTTTATTGCTCATGAAAACCACATATTGCTTGTTGTATCGCCACACAGTTAGACCTTCAGAGGTGGTGGTTCAGATTGCTATACACACCAGTACCTCTAATACCCAGTAGCACATCCTCTTGCATTTATACATGTCTGTATTCATCTGGCATACTATCCACAAGTCAATCAAGGCACTGTTGGTCCAGATTGTCCCACTTCTCAATGGCGATTCGGTGTAGATCCCTCAGAGTGGTTGGTGTGTCATTTCATTCATAAACAGCCCTTTTCAATCTATCCCAGGCTTGTTTGATAGGATTCATGTCTGGAGAACATGCTGGCCACTCTAGTCGAGCGATGTTGTTTTCCTGAAGGAAGTCATTCACAAGATGTGCACGATGGGGGTGCAAATTGTTGTTCACGAAGACGAATGCCTCACCAATATGCTTGCCATATCAGTCAGAGAATGATATTCGCATATTGTACAACTGTTATGGTGCCTTCCATGACCACCAGTAGTCTACGTCGGCCCCACGAGTCGTAACACGATGTCCTGTGACAGCACGAAAAGCATTATTCAACATGGTGGCAATGCTGTCAGGGTTCCTCCGAGCCATAATGGGTAGGTAGCAGTCATCCACTGCAGTAGTAGCCCCTGGGCGGCCTGAGCGAGGCATGTCATTGAGAGTTCCTCTCTCTGTATCTCCCCCATGTCCGAACATCACCACTTTGGTTCACTCCAAGACACCTGGACAACACTTCCGTTGTTGAGAGCCCATCCTGACACAAAGTAACAAGGTGGATGCAATCAAACCATAGTATTGACAGTCGAGGCATGGTTGAACTACAGACAACCCGAGCTGTGTACCTCCTTCTTGGTGAGTGACTGGAGGCTGGTTGGCTGTTTGACCCCCTCAGTCTAATAGGTGCTGCTCATGCATGGTTGTTTACATCTTAGGGTGGGTTTAGTGACATCTTGAACAGTCAGAAGGACTGTGTTTGTGATACAATATTCACAGTAAACATCTGTCTTCAGGAGTTCTGGGAACTGGGGTGATGGAAAACTTTTTTGATATTTGTGTGTATTACAGTAAGTATGTTATACTAAATTTAGAAAAATACAAATTACAGTAGCACAGATAAGAAAAACATACACACATAGTAAAAGAAAATAATGGTTACAATAGGGTAGATTCTTAATTACGAATGCTAGCATCAGTGGGCAAGGAGAAAGAGATGGACGAGGAAGGGAAGATGAAAGTGATAACACACTGTTAAAGAACACAAGGGAGAATAAGGTGTTGATTCATAGAGAAATGAAAAGAAGCATAAGTGGGAGAAGATAGGAACATTGGCCTTGCTTTTTGATGCAAGGGAAAACTGGCCATATACATCAGTTGTGGAAAAGTGCGTTGAAGATGGTAGGGGGAATTTCTTCAACTTTTTCTTGAAAGTAGCAGGACTTCAAATTCTGTGAAGACTGCAATGCAGCTTGTTCCAGAGGCAGATAGCAACACCAAAGGAGTTTGCCAGTGTTTTTGTTTTATAAACTGACACAGCTAGGATACTAGCTAAGTGAGACCTTGTGTTTTTATTCTGAATTTACGAAAGAGAGATAATCTTTGAGGCTAGGTACTGGAGTGCTTGCACACCTGGGTCTCACTGTTTCTGCTTACATTTATGATCTTTTTCTTTATTATTTTTTTTTATTTTCTTGGATAGCCAAGTGTGTTAACATGCTTCTTCCAGTATTCTGGGAGGAGAGCCTGCCCTAGATTGAATCAGTCTCACAGATTAACAAGAGCTAGTGAGATGGCCATACTTGATTGAGTTTTAAGCAGTTTCTGACATCCAGCTCGGTAAATTATGCAATGGTACCCACATCCTGCCATAGATGAATGCTACTTAAATATTTATAAAAAAATGTTATCACACTTGAATGTGAAATGAAGGGGTACGCAAATTCAGTCAGGAGGAGGTGGTGGTGGTGGTGGTGGTGGTGGTGGTGGTGGCAGAATGAGATGAGAGGTCAGGAGTGGTAGTGTCAGTAAGAGCATTGGACCATAGACTGTCACTAACGTGTCAAAACTCTTATGACAACACTGATGATGTAGAGACACTGTATTCTCTTGCAATACCTCTCTGTACGTGTGAATGCTTACAAGTCTCATTCTATGGAACCATGTGAGGAGGATGATTATAGATCTTTGACTGATGAACTGAAAGTGCTTTCTTTTTATTTTGTATGGAAACCTTTAACATCTACATTCTAAAAAAAATGTAAATTATTTATGAGTGTTCATAACTCATGAAGACAAGGCCAAATTACATTTCTTTGCTATGATAAGACAGTTTAACAATATAGCTGTCTTGTGAATAATAGTGAGCTTCTTCTGAATAGTGAGTTTTCTTTATTTACGCACCATGTGTATACCGACAGTATGGCACTTTAATAAACATGCTACAACTAACCACTATTTCTGTTTACTCTATCTTGCACATGATGTCTGTCGAGAAGCAATTCTCCCTCACAATAAGTAAACTATGATGTTTGTGTGCTTTATTTTACACACCACTCCTCTTGAGAAATAATCTCTCCCCCATAAGTCAGAGTGATATTATGTAAAATACCTTAAGAATACATAGTACCTGCAATTAGTGGTGCAAATGCAGGTACAGTAATCCATACTGTCACATCAGAGAAATACAGCAGTGAAAATAATTTTATATTTTCCACAGTTTCTGTAAAACTTTTTTGTATTATTGATATGTGTCCCTTAGATTGACAATGACAGCTTTTACTTTTGATGCAGGGAAAACGTTGCTTGCCCGTGCTGTAGCACACCACACAGAATGTACATTCATCCGTGTTTCTGGTTCAGAGTTAGTTCAGAAATTTATTGGGGAAGGTTCTCGTATGGTTCGTGAATTGTTTGTAATGGCAAGGTAAGTTGTTTTGTGCAGTTGTGATTGGTAATATAGGAGAACAGAATATATTATAATAATTTTGTTTTTATTCTCCAGGGAGCATGCACCATCTATTATTTTCATGGATGAAATTGATTCAATTGGTTCCTCACGAATAGAATCGGGAAGCGGTGGAGACTCAGAAGTGCAGAGAACGATGTTGGAATTGTTAAATCAGTTAGATGGATTTGAAGCTACAAAAAATATCAAGGTATAATTTACACTGTGATGACTGTGAACATTTTCCATAACATATTTCACAATTTGGTGATGCTGACAAAGGAGAGAAATAGGTGTAATAATCTTTATGAAGAGTATAGAGAATTAATGAAATCAGACTCAAAAAGGAAAACAGGCGTGGAGAAATAAAACTGGCAAAGGTGAAAGAGATATTGTTTAGTCAGAGATGAGGGCAGGTGTGTGCTAAAGGAACTAAGGCTAAGTAAATTACTAATAGAGACAATCAAAAATATTGTTTCAGAAATAGGTGGGAGGAAATGACGAACAAAGAATTTTTGAAGGAAAGGAATAGAGTTTGTCTAGAGAAGTCACAGAAACTGTTCTGGGAAGAAATTTGCTTGAGAGTTCAGAAATATTATTGGAACATGTAACAAGAATCCAGGTTCTTGAGTCATGCTGTACTTAACGTTCTGCAATAGGTGCTGAGAATTTCCGGCCTGTCTTCTATATATTGACAGATTGTTTGTGGTTATTCTAACACTGAAACATTTTCAGCCATGATATATAAGGTTTCTAAGTAGGATACCATGCCATAATGTAAAAAGCTGTACAGGAGAAATAAACATAGAGGCCATGGTTACAGTGGCCTCCTTTCACTATCGAGTAGACCCAGGAGGAGGCCACTGTAATCATGGCTGAAATGTTTGTTTCTCCAATACAGTTTTTTATGTTATGACCTGGTACCACACTTGAAAAACTTTTGTATCAACTTACTCTGGTTGCAGAAGCCCATACAATTATATTTGCACCCATATTGATAAGTGGAAAGTGTCCCAGCACCCCCACTTCCTACCTTCATCCTCCTTTTGATTTTTTAGGAACTGGCAAGTGTTCTGGTTCATCCTCATCTCCACTTTCTTCTTGTTTTTCTGCCGCCTCTACTTGCAAGACTTTATCAGCTGTAACGGACTGACAGAAGGCAATACTTTAGACACATTTAAAAGGCATAGAATCCAAGGTAGGAAATGTTATCTTCTTGACCCATTATTCACTGCCATTATTGAACTACAGTTCCTTGCCAATGAAAGCCAGCTTCTTGAAGCTGTTTGAGATTGTGCTTTTGTCTGGAATCCCACTGACTAAACACCTAGCATCCCACATCATTAACTTTCTCATTGTAGTATTAAAACAGGCAGCCTCATCTGTACAAGAATTCCAATACTACACCGCCCTCATTCCACGATCACACCCAGACTTTTTACTTCTCTCCTTTTCTGCTAACTCCCTCTTCCCTGCCCTCTAGCTAACCTCCCAACTGCACATAGCTCCCCTACACTCTCTCCACCTCATTCCTGTGTGCTCCCCAGCAGCACTTCACTGTCACCCACGCCTAGCAACATTTTTTCCTGTATTTTCGTTTCAGGCATTTTATAGTACCTAGGTTGAGTGGCTGAAGGTGGCTTACGTACGTGAAAGGAAGAAACACTGTGTGTGTGTAATATATCTAAAAACAAAGATGATGTGACTTACCAATCAAAAGTGCTGGCAGGTCGATAGAAACACGAACATACACACGAAATTCAAGCTTTCGCAACCAACGGTTGCTTAGGGAAGGAGAGGGAAAGACGAAAGGATGTGGGTTTTAAGGGAGAGGGTAAGGAGTCATTCCAATCCTGGGAGCAGAAAGACTTACCTTAGGGGGAAGGACAGGTGTACACACACACACACACACACACACACACACACACACACACACACACACACACACACACACACAAACTTGTAAAGGCAAAGAAGTTGTTGAAAGACAGGTGAGGTATGAGCGGCGGCAACTTGGAATTAGCAGAGGTTGAGGCCTGGTGGATATTGAGAAGACTGGATATACTGAAGGGTAAGTTCCCATCTCCGGAGTTCTGACGGGTTGGTGTTAATGGGAAGAACTCGGACGGTGTAACACCGTGCCAAGAGGTGCCTCCACTCGCAATGTGCACTGGTACTGCTGCTCGCAGTGTGGCTTCAGTTGCCAGAGACTGCAGTTGTGTGTGTGTGTGTGGTGTTTATTTTTGATGAAAGCCTTGTGACATAAAAACTTTTATACATTCTGAATTTGGAACACTGTGACTATCTTGTTAAGGTTTGAGGAATTACTGCAACCAATCACCATTTATTCATGACCAGTTCCGAATTGCCTGACAATTCATCATCAGATGATATAATTCAGTTGGAGTATTGTTGGGGTCAGGCATCTACATCTACATTCATACTCCGCAAGCCACCCAACGGTGTGTGGCGGAGGGCACTTAACGTGCCACTGTCATTACCTCCCTTTTCTGTTCCAGTCGCGTATGGTTTCCGGGAAGAACGACTGTCTGAAAGCCTCTGTGCGCGCTCGAATCTCTTTAATTTTACATTCGTGATCTCCACGGGAGGTATAAGTAAGGGGAAGCAGTATATTCGATACCTCATCCAGAAACGCACCCTCCCGAAACCTGGCGAGCAAGCTACACCACAATGCAGAGTGCCTCTCTTGCAGAGTCTGCCACTTGAGTTTGCTAAACATCTCCGTAACGCCATCACGGTTACCAACTAACCCTGTGACGAAACGTGCCACTCTTCTTTGGATATTCTCTTATCTCCTCCGTCAACTTGATCTGGTACGGATCCCACACTGATGAGCAATACTCAAGTATAGGTCGAATGAGTGTTTTGTAAGCCACCTCCTTTGTTGATGGATTGGTTGGTTGGTTTGTGGGATTAAAAGGACCACACTGCTATGGTCATCGGTCCCTTTTTCCAAAAAAACTAAAACCACCCAAAGAGAAGAAAAACGAACAACAGGAAAGACGGCATCGACACAGGACAAGAAATACTCAGACAAGGAACAGACAAAACAAAGTAACACCACACAGAGTGTGGCGGTGGTTGGCCGACCATAGAGAGAAAAAAGGAAAAGCCAACCACCGAGAACACATTAAAAACTCAGTTTAAAATCGTAGGCCAAAGGCCAGAATCAACACAATACAATAAAATGAAACAGAAACACTCAGATTAAACGATGAAAACCCCCTGACCGAATAAAACGTAAAACTAAGTCAGCCATAGCAGAGTAATCTGTTAAAAGCGCAGGGAGCGTGTCAGGCAGTGCGAACGACTGCCTGAGCACAGCTAAAAGTGGACAGTCCAGTAAAATGTGGACCACTGTCAAAACGGAGCCACAGCGACATAAAGGTGGGGCCTCACGTCGCAATAGGTGGCCATGCGTCAGCCATGTGTGCCCAATGCGCAGCCGGCAGAGGACAACAGACTCCTTGCGAGAGGCCCGCAAGGAGGAGTGCCACACACCGGTAGCCTCCTTGATGGCCTGAAGTTTGTTTCGTGAAGGCAGGGTGCGCCATTCAGTGTCCCAAAGGTCCAGAATTTTGCGGACTACCTTTTCTAAGGACTCTCCCAATCAATCTCAACATGGTACCCACCTTACCAACTATTAATTTTATATGATCATTCCATTTCAAATCATTCTGCACGCATACTCCCAGATATTTAACAGAAGTAACTGCTACCAGTGTTTGTTCCGCTATCATATAATCATACAATAAAGGACACTTCTTTCTATGTATTTGCAATACATTACATTTGTCTATGTTAAGGGTCAATTGCCACTCCCTACACCAAGTGCCTATCCGCTGAAGATCTTCATGCATTTCGCTACAATTTTCTAATGCTGCAACTTCTCTGTATACTACAGCATCATCCACGAAAAGCCGCATGGAACTTCTGACACTATCTACTTGGTCATTTATATATATTGTGAAAAGCAATGGTCCCATAACACTCCCCTGTGGCATGCCAGAGGTTACTTTAACATCTGGAGACGTCTCTCCAGTGATAACAACGTGCTGTGTTCTGTTTGCTAAAAACTCTTCAATCCAGCCACACAGCTGGTCTGATATTCCGTAGGCTCTTACTTTGTTTATCAGGCGACAGTGCGGAACTGTATCGAACGCCTTCCGGAAGTCAAGGAAAATAGCATCTACCTGGGAGCCTGTATCTAATAATTTCTGGGTCTCATGAACAAATAAAGCGAGTTGGGTCTCACACGATCGCTGTTTCCGGAATCCATGTTGATTCCTACAGAGTGGATTCTGGGTTTCCAAAAATGACGTGATACTTGAGCAAAAAACGTGTTCTAAAATTCTACAACAGATCGACATCAGAGATATAGGTCTATAGTTTTGTGCATCTGCTCGACGACCCTTCTTGTAGACTGGGATTACCTGTGCTCTTTTCCAATCATCTGGAACCTTCCGATCCTCTAGAGACCTGCGGTACACGGCTGTTAGAAGGGGGGCAAGTTCTTTCGCATACTCTGTGTAGAATCGAGTTGGTATCCCGTCAGGTCCAGTGGACTTCTCTCTGTTGAGTGATTCCAGTTGCTTTTCTATTCCTTGGACACTTATTTTGATGTCAGCCATTTTTTCGTTTGTGTGAGGATTTAGAGAAGGAACTGCAGTGCGGTCTTCCTCTGTGAAACAGCTTTGGAAAAAGGTGTCTAGTATTTCAGCTTTATGCCATCATCATCATCTCGAGTGTCTGGATATGCTGTTTCGAGCCACTTACTGATTTAACGTAAGACCAGAACTTCCTAGGATTTTCTGTCAAGTCGGTACATAGAATTTTACTTTCGAATTCGCTGAACACTTCACGCATAGCCCTCCTTACGCTAACTTTGACATCGTTTAGGTTCTGTTTGTCTGAGAGGTTTGGGCTGCGTTTAAAATTGGAGTGAAGCTCTCTTTGCTTCCGCAGTAGTTTCCTAACTTTATTGTTGAACCACGGTGGGTTTTTCCCGTCCCTCACAGTTTTACTCGGCACGTACCTGTCTAAAACGCATTTTACAATTGTCTTAAACTTTTTCCATAAACACTCAACATTGTCAGTGTCAGAACAGAAATTTTCATTTTAATCTGTTAGGTAGTCTGAAATCTGTCTTCTATTACTCTTGCTAAACAGATAAACCTTCCTCCCTCTTTTTATATTCCTATTAACTTCCATATTCAGGGATGCTGCAACGGTCTTTTGATCACTGATTCGCTGTTCTGCACTTACAGAGTCGAAAAGTTCGGGTCTGTTTGTTATCAGTAGGTCCAAGATGTTATCTCCAAGAGTCGGTTCTCTGTTTAATTGCTCGAGGTAATTTTCGGATAGTACACTCAGTATAATGTCACTCGATGCTCTGTTCCTACTACCCGTCCTAAACATCTGTGTGTCCCAGTCTATATCTGGTACATTGAAATCTCCACCTAAGATTATAATATGCTGAGAAAATTTATGTGAAATGTATTCCAAATTTTCTCGCAGCTGTTCTGCCACTAATGCTGCTGAGTCGGGAGGTCGGTAAAAGGAGCCAATTATTAACCTATTCGGTTGTTGAGTGTAACCTCCACCCATAATATTTCACAGGAACTATCCACTTCTACTTCACTATAGGATAATCTACTACTAACAGCGACAAACACGCCACCACCGGTTGCATGCAATCTATCCTTTCTAAACACCGTCTGTGCCTTTGTAAAAATTTCGGCTGAATTATCTCTGGCTTCAGCCAGCTTTCTGTATCTATAATGATTTCAGCTTCGGTGCTTTCTATCAGCACTTGAAGTTCCAGTACTTTACCAATGCAGCTTCGACAGTTTACAATTACAATACCGATTGGTGCTTGGTCCCCGCATATACTGACTTTGCCCCGCGCCCTTTCTGGACTTGCCCGAGGCCACCTAACCTAAAAACCATCCAGTCCACGCCACACAGCCCCTGCTACCCGTGTAGCCGCTTGCTGCGTGTAGTGGACTCCTGACCTATCCAGCGGAACCCGAAACCCCACCACCCTATGGCGCAAGTAGAGGAATCTGCAGCCCAGACGGTCGCAGAACCGTCTCAGCCTCTGATTCAGACCCTCCACTTGGCTCTTTACCAAAGGTCCGCAGTCAGTCCTGTCGACAATGCTGCAGATGGTGTGCTCTGCTTTCATCCCGCTAGCGAGACTGGCAGTCTTCACCAAATCAGATAGCTGCCGGAAGCCAGAGAGGATTTCCTCCGATCCATAGTGACACACATCATTGGTGCCGACATGAGTGGCCCCCTGCAGTTGGGTGTACCCTGTACCCTTCATGGTAACCGGAAGGACCCTTTCCACATCTAGAATGACTCCCCCCGGTATGCACATGGAGTGCACATTGGTTTTCTTCCCCTCTCTTGCTGCCATATAACTAAGGGGCCCCATTACGCGCCTGACATTGGAGCTCCCAACTACCAGTAAGCCCACCCTCTGCGACTGCCCGGATCTTGCAGACTGGGGGCAACCTCTGGAACAGGACAAGCAGCCATCCCCGGCCAAAGATCAGTATCAGCCGGAGACAGAGCCTGAAACCGGTTCATCAGACAAACTGGAGAGGCCTTCCGTTCAGCCCTCTGGAATGTCTTTCGCCCCCTGCCACACCTTGAGACGACCTCCCAATCTACCACAGGTGAGGGATCAGCCTCAATGTGGGCAGTATCCCGGGCAGCCACAGTCGTAGTCCGATCGGGGGATGCGTGGGACGAACTGGCCATCCCCGACAAACCCCAATCCGGACCCCCACAGTAATGCCCATTGGCAACAGCCTCAAGCTGTGTCACAGAAGCCTACACTGCCTGAAACTGGGAACGAAGGGATGCCAACTCAGCCTGCGTCCGAACACAGCAGTTGCAGTCCCTATCCATGCTAAAAACTGTTGTGCAAAGAACATCTGAATTAATCTACAGAGAGCACAAACAATTCGACACAAAATTTGAACAGTTATTAAAATACAAGATTGCCTAGTAAATGCAGTAATGCTGCTACTAGGGCACTTCTGATACACTGCTTGGCGGCGGAAGGAGACTACGCGATTTTACACTATTCAAGTACTAAAACATGATGCTACAACTCTCAAATACTATAATACGCCCGAATTTTATGAATTAAACAATACAAGTACCAAAAACATGCAAATAAATTAAGAATTAAACTATGTAACAAATGAGTGAGCTAGGCTTAACAAAATATAAACAAACCAAAGAGTGTGGCTGTTGTTGTCTCCAAAGAGTTTTGTGGAGGCAGAGATTTTCTTTGCTCATTTTTCGTTTATTGTGGCATTTGTAATAAAATATATTTTGAATTTGTGTTTGTTATGTTTAAGTCAATAAAATTAATTCCTTGTTGGGTTTGGTGTTCAACAGTAAACTGTATTTTGGAATGTATATTATTTAGTTTAGTGGCTAAATTTTCTATTGTGTTGTTGTTCCCTTGTATAGTATCAATGTGTCATCAACATAGCGTTTGTAATAAATGACTTTGCCTTTTTCCATTGGTTTATCTTTAAATTTGTTTTCCAAATAATTAATATAAATATCAGCTAGGAGGCCAGCTAAGCTACTGGCCATTGATAAACTGTAATTAAAGGAAAAGTAATTGTTAGACAACACTAATTCAAGCAAATCCATCAGTTCATGGATTTCTACGTTACTTTGCTTTTTATGATGCAACAAGTTGTCTTTGATTATTTGGAGTGCTTCTGTTAGAGGTATGTTGGTGTACAGGTTTACTATGCCGAGGGATGTAAATTTTGATTTTGTGGGAATAGTGATATCTGTTATGCTGTCAATTAGTTCATAGCTGTTTTTTATGGAGTACTTGTTTGTAAATGTTTAGGATTTACTGAGAATTTCATGAAGTTTTTTTGGTTATTTTGTATCCTGGACTGTTTATTGAGTTGACTGTTGGGCGTAGTGGGTGGCCTTGTTAATGAACATTGGGTTGTGATCTGAGCTTTGGGGCTATCGGGTTCATTATTATGCAGTGTTTGGCTTCAGTAGTAGTTATGAGGAAGTTCCAGTTCTTTAACAAGTTTTTTATTTTGTTTTTTAGCGTAGGATCAGATTATAGTTCAGTTATGTCGTTATTTTTAAAAAATTCTGTTGTTTTGTTAATGTACTCGATTCATACATTATTACAGCTGTATTGCTTTTGTAAGCCTTAACCACAACAGCATTATTATCAACTAGTTTTTTATTAGTTTGTTTGAGTGTTGTAGCCTGATTATGAGCAATATTGTGGAGTTTTTGTTTTCATGTTTTTCTTTATTATTTCATTTGCTTCATGTGTCAAGGCCACCCACTATGCCCAATAGTCAACTCAATAAACAGTCCTGGATACAAAACAACCAAAAAACTTCATGAAATCCTGCACATTTACAAACAACTATTCCATAAAGAACAGCTATGAACTAACTGGGAGCATAAAAGATATCACTATTCCCACAACAGCAAAATTTACATCCCTCGACATAGTAAATGTGTACACCAATATACCCCTTAACAGAAACACTCCAAATAAACAAAGACACCTTATTGCATCATAAAAAGCTAAGTAACATAGAAATCTATGAACTGATGGATTTGCTTGAATTAGTGTTGTCTCAGAATTACTTTTCCTTTAATAACAAAATCTGTATTCAGAAAGACGGTTTAGCAATAGGCAGCAGCTTAGCTGGCCTACTAGCTGACATCTATACTAATGATATCGAAAACAAATTCTTTAAAGATAATCCAATGGAAAAAGACACACACTTATTACAAATACTATGTTGATGACACATTGATACTATACAATGGAACAACTGAAATAGAAAATTTAGCCACTAAACTAAATGGTATACATCCTAAAATACTGTTCACTGTTGAACACCAAACAGAACAGAGAATTAATTTTCTTGACTTAAACATAACATGTCACAACACCAAAAACAAATTCAAAATTTACAGGAAACCCACCACAACAGGTGTTGTTATAAATAATACATAATTCCACCCAAATCAGCATAAATTAGCATTTTTCAGATCAGCACTCAACTGTGTAAACAAAATTCATGCTGAACCTGCTGTAAAAACCAAGGAAATAAACATTTTAAAAACAATATCTCACAATAATGCTTCTGACCCAACAATAGTTGACAAACCAGATGCAAAAATGAAAACTACGCAAAAACCATCAACAATCCTTTCCTCAGCACCAGAAGAAACTAAATATGTCTGTAGGCCTTTCCTTGTTAATGTATCACATCAACTTGCAAAACTATTTAAACCATACAAAGTCAAAATCAGTTTCCACACAAACAACAAAATACAAAACAAAATAATTCACAACATTAAAACAACCAGCCCACTATATCACAAATCCGGTATATACAAATAAACTTGTGATAGCTGTTCTTGCTACTACATAGGACAGACAGGAAGAAATTTTGAAATCAGATACAAAGAGCACACTGACACACTTTGTTTAAAAAATTTAAATAAATCCACTTTTGCAGCCCATCTAGGCCAAAATAGTATTCAATCACAGATATAAAGACCAACCTCCACATTTTTACGCACTGTAGACAAAGGAATAAAAATGGACCTCTTGCAACAATTAGAAATTTTCATGCATAAAAAAAAACACCCCACACCATCTTAAATGAACAAATTGATTTAGCAAACAACCCATTCTTCCAAAATTTTGAAGTCCTTAAATTTGAGAAACTAATAAATACTGTACTCATCCACTCCCATACCCATTACCCACCTCACTCATACCACACCTAAACACCATCCTCTCTACCTCTTTTTTAAACACACACACACACACACACACACACACACACACACACACACACACACACACACACTGATACATATTCTCTCTCTCTCTCTCTCTCTCTCTCTCTCTCTCTCTCTCTGTGTGTGTGTGTGTGTGTGTGTGTGTGTGTGTGTGTGTGTGTGTGTGTGTGTGTGTGCGCGCGCGCGCCCCCGTCCCACCCCACCCCATATGTATACTATCCTGTTTATTGAGCAATGAGAAACATGTCTAACGTAACTTAAATAGCAGAAATATTGTTCTAAACACTTTGTTGTAGATTTTGTAAATAGCATAAGAAAATTTGCAATGTAAAAACATTATAATAATTTTTATAAAGAAAGTAATGTAATAATTACATATTTTATTATGAATGCCACACACAACGAAAAATGAGCAAAGAAAATCTCTGGCTCAACAAAACTCTTTGGAGACAACAGCCACACTCTTTGGTTTGGTTGTATTTTGTAAATATAATATATATGTTTTCCAAAGCAGTGCCTGCCACAAGAATAAAAACAGTTAGTAATACCATCAAATTAATCTTTCAGTCTTAATATTCTTCCCACATACAGTGCTCACTTTTTCATCTCTGTATTTGCCATTGATGCCTAACCCCCACAATACTCCAACTAAATTGTATCACCTGATAATGAATCACCAGGCGATTCAGAACCAGTCATGAATAGATAAAAATTGAAGAAGAAACAGCGGTTGGTTGCAGTAATTCCTGAAACCTTATTTGCAACAGTCTTTTTGTTGTGCCTATCCAGCATCTCCACTGTATGGTGAGTAGTGACATTCCTTCCATAATATTGCTATATTAATATTATGTAGAAACATGGTATCGGGGGGGGGGGGGGGGGGGGGGAGATGTGTTTACAGAAATGTCTGCGCATTTTTAAAGCACTGTGGACTCTTTGTTGTTCCAGTTTTAAGTGCACCAACTTTACTGTTCCATTTTCAATATGAGACAGGTAGCCACTCTTTACTAAATTTTCTGCTGTTGTATTTCTCTCTCTTGAGCTCAAGAGTTTTGTCAGGCATAAGGTGAAAAGTATAAGTCCATTTTCTGATGGCTTTGCAGTGTCAGTGTTCATGCTTCCTGCCTCACCTTGAACACATTTATACACTAAATTGTGTTGGTTCTTGAACCTTTCGAGCCAACCATTGGATGGCTTGAAGTTGGTAAGTCCCACCATTTGTGCAAAATATATTGCTTTAGCACAAACCACAATACCATCAACTGGGATATTCGAAGCATAAGCCTTTTTTATCCACTTCAATAACATATTCTCCAGTTCTGAAAACTTACTGTTGCACTCAGGTTTTTCCTTATTCACTATTGTATTTAATGTTGATGGAGGAATGTTTAGTTTTTGTGCACTTCCTGAATAATACTCCACTTTTCTTCTGCCATTAACTGTCTTTTTGTCCATGATGTATTGGTACACTGTTTTTAAAAAAAGAAAAAAATGGACTGAATACAACACAAACAAAGGAAGAACACAGGTTATTGTGTCATATGCTAATAAATATTTTGTTTAATATTTGGCTGCTACAGTTTCACCCTCTACCTCAATTGGTACCTGTTGATAGAAGTCATTTCTACCATAGCAAAGTTTCTGGCACTGAACAACACTGTTTCACCGCACGTTTCCTCACTCTGTGGCTGCAGAACTCTCAGCAGCAAAAATCACAGTGGCCAAACAGTACCTATACCATCAAATTTAAAACATTTTAACATGTGTTTAATACAATTCAGACTCTAACTTCAAAGATGGATATACTATGTGGGAAAATGTGGTAATGAGAGATGTACTTATGACGTTCCACTGTCTGTCAGCTGTGTTCATATTCGTGTGTTGTCATTGGTGTGAGTGAATAGTTTTCTGGTGAAAAGGCATTGGCCTGGAATAACTAATACATTGTAAATGGCCTGCTGGAGTGTAGATACATTTGTTGTGGACAGCTACTTTATAGTATACCAGATTGGAACTGCAAGCAAGGAGACAGATATTTTGAGTAAGAGTTACTAGAAACTTAAGTCGCAACCTTGACAGCTAGGGAACATATTAAATTCCATATGTGTGAGCATTGATGTAGGAGAGTGACATAAGCTATTTAATTGTAGCAGAAATTAATTTGTCTGCAGAAAATGTAGTAGCCATTGATTTCATATCAGACATTATCACCAGGGCAATGTTAATGACATTACGTTAAAATAGTATTAGATGTAAGAAATTCTCTTCAGCAATTTGTATTGGTGGTATAAGCAATAGAATCCATTTAGGGAAAATTTGTGCTACAAGGTTGGTTTTGTTGCCTGAGCAGTCAGGAGTTCTCACAGCAGAGTAATAGTGGAGGTGCCAGTAAGTGGAGGAAGATCAACGATCTGTGACTGGTCATTTAATTGATTCTAGATGTGTAAAAAAAAAAGCGTGATTGTGTTGCCAGAACTTTATGCAGAGTAAGAGTTGGAAGTAAGGCGTCCAAATTGACTGAAAATGTGCTGATAATGTCACAATACAAAATGTCAAAATGTTGTGTTTGAAGCGGAGTCTCTACGTGAGTGAATGCTGGGACTTGGGGAACTACCAGACAACATGGGCGAAGCGCAAAAGACGAGATAAAGAACAGTAATGTACCATAACTGTTGCTAGATGTAATATGGCAAAGCTTTGCATTCACACACAAAAATTCAGTTTTTGTTACAGTCAAAGTTTGTCTTGCATTTGAGATAATGTATTCATACCAATCTGAAAGCAGTAGTCACTCAAAACCTAAATAGATGTAATGCAGTGCTCTGATATGTGAAGAAGAAAGGGCTGTAAAGTTTAAACTAAGTGATTTAACAGACCCACATTTACCTTTATGGTAAATTGTGAATGTGCTGCATTGCTAGTACAGGTAGATCTGTATCTGTTTCACACATTGTTCCTGTTCGCTACATGATTAAAAAACACAATTTTGCTTTATCTCATAAGACAAACCTATCATGAAAACTTCCCTTGCATAAGTTTCAGTCTTGCTGAAAAGTAAAAATCCTCCCCCCCCCCTCTTTTGTCATCAGAGCTGTAGCAAAGAAACCACATGACACATATATAAGGAATATAAAATTTGCTAAGTATGATCAATGTTATCCGTGTGTGAAGACTTGGCTTTTAATGAGCAGTGTTTCAATTATAGCATGGATGCTTACATTCTACACATCAGCATCCATAAGGTGGTTAATGTCTCATTTTCCAAACTAGAAATGTTCTTTAAATGGAAAGAAATCATAAAGTTGATGTTTTGTGGTGGTGCAGACTTAACTTTTTTTCAACATTGTTTCTGTAAGTACTTTTACATGAGATTCAGAACTTTCAATTATGACAGAAGAGGTGGCACCAAGAAATGGATCACATGATTCAGGTAATAATTGCTTGGTTAGTTTTCACTGCTGATTGCTTTTGAAATCAAATTTATATTTTTATCCTCAATAGAAAATGCTGTGATGACTTCGGATACTCAGTCACAACTTCATTATTGGTAGATCAGTATATTATACATAAGTACAATAATGATACATAAAATCATTTTGGATTTCTTTAGGTCATAATGGCTACAAATAGAATTGATATTCTTGATCCTGCTCTACTGCGTCCTGGACGTATTGACCGAAAGATTGAATTTCCCCCACCAAATGAGGAGGCACGCCTGGACATATTAAAAATTCATTCAAGAAAAATGAATCTCACTAGAGGTATTTATCTACGGAAAATTGCAGAGCTGATGCCTGGTGCTTCAGGAGCAGAAGTTAAGGTAAAAATGTGTTCAGTGTACACTCACTAAATTATTATTATTATGTTTATGTATGTAAGACTGTATATTTTCTCTCGTAATGTTTTAGGGTGTCTGTACAGAGGCAGGGATGTATGCTTTGAGGGAACGGAGAGTACATGTGACACAAGAAGATTTTGAAATGGCTGTGGCCAAAGTCATGCAGAAGGACTCTGAGAAGAACATGTCAATTAAGAAATTGTGGAAATAAAATATTTTTACTTTGGAAAAAAAGTTCTAAAAATATACAGCTGCATGTACATAATTTTTTTTTACTAATTATTGAATTCATTTAGTGCACTTTTTCCCTTTGGTTTTACTAATATTGCTTGCTTGAGTTACATCAAGCATTTTGCTGCGGCACTGCTGTGTTGTAGGAAAGTCTGGATCCCAGAAACCTACAAAAACAATAGTGTAGTTTAGTACAACTTTCATAAAATACTTCATTATGAATTTATTTAGGATTTCAACAAGTACCTGGTGGTGTTTTAGCTCTTACAGGATATTTATCTCTGTGCCTTGAGCAATGATTCATGTGTTGTTTTTGTGCAGCTGCAGTGTCATCTTTCCCTGTTTCATAGTACTGAAATTTATGTTTAGTATGAAATGATTGAATTTTACAACAAAATAAAAAAATCTAGGTTCAATAAATATTCATACCTTCTTACATATATCACATTCCCAGCCCTCTAGTGCCTGCCTCTGGTCCTTTTTCCTTACAGCTCCACGTCTATATTTGTAATCTGGGCTTGTACTTGTTTTTGTGGGTATTCTGTAACATAGAACAGATATGGGTGCAAAACATGTAAAAAAAAAAACTGCTGTAGATCATTATCTAATCTTAAATAATAGACACTGCATGAAATAACCTGCACATAGTGGTTAATACACTATAATATTCTTATTGCTGTTGTTAAAAAAGAAACAGAGGCAATTAAGCTATCCTAGCCTTGTCCATTGTAGCACAGCAAACAAGTGTGCGGACTTGTTTGCAATGAACTGTCAGATCCATTGTTGCTACATCAAAAAATACAGAAAAATGATTCAAGATTATGAGTACAGAAATTCAATATTTGAAGCTGAAAAATTTGTGCCTCAGTTCATGCCACACGGGCAGCAAAGAATTAAGTACTTAACCTGGAGACAAATAGCTATTGTCAGCATGAATGTATAAAATAATCAACTTGTACAACAGCTGTTCATGTTCTCTCTCTCTCTCCCCCCCCCCCTTTTTCTTCCATAATTTGTTGTATGATATCTCCCAAATAAGACTTCTGTTCCTTAATGTATATTTCATTTGTTAATCATCAAGACTACTTCTTCTGGTAAGTAACTCTTCAGGAGAATTTTTGGCAATGAGTGAACAATGCTTCCACATTAAGCTACAGGTGTGGAATGCAGGCTTCAACAAAGACACACTTAAATTGCTTTAAAAAAATAATCTGCCAAATGTTTTGAGAAACGATTTCTCCAAAAGTGAGGGGTTGCAGATTAGAACATGATTTTGAGTATAATTTAAATGTTCCTCTAATTTATTTCTTACTTTGAGACAAGTCATTTCACAAAACTTTTGACTTTTCTCCCCTTCAATTTTCATATTCTGTTCAGAACGCATGATTTTACTGCCATGACATGTATTTTTCTTGTGTGTTTTGTTCTCAAAATATAATACCAATGTAAATTTAAATGCGCAAAACCAACTAGGCCTTGAAGATATAGAACTTTCTGGCAGTTCATTCACATAACTATCAGCAGCTGTATGTAAAAATTTTCAGTTTTTCCTCAAATCATTAACAACATTTACTCAATTACAGTGATTACTTTAAAGGAATTTCTTTTTGCAACATTAGACCTCACTCAGGTCAATTTGATACTCCTTTTGTCCATGAAAATTTCTACAAAAACCCATTACATAATTTCAGGGAGCCTTGATTTCACTCCACTCGCAGTTGTCTTACATGGACAACATCAGTGCCACTCCAAAAATTTGACCGAAAAGAAGTTACTGTATGGTCCAGTTCTAGTTGTACAATATTTCTTGCAATGTGACATCAGCTCATTTTGACTAGCATGTCATTTTCAAGTTAGCATCTTGTAACATATTAAAGCATTCTCATCCTTTTCTGCAGTAACAAGTGACCTGATATTAGAAATTGTACAGCAGTATTGACAATTTCAATGAATAAATTGCAGGCTGATAAGTAAATAACATTTAACTGGGAAAGGAGCAATGTCCTGGTAATGTATCACTTAGACCAAATCTTACTAATTTTGTACAAAATGGGGATGGACGTAATGTTAGAGTATTGGCACAAGTCCTCCATTCCCATGTCTATTAGAGGCAGCTCACTGAATTTAGGATAAAGGACAAAAGAAGTAACCTGGATTGGCCAGCTGCATTTCCATTTATACTGAAAACAAATACTATGCTGTGGGGAATTCAATGTGTTCTAGGACTGCAGACAATTTTAAATATACAAAAATGTAGCTCCTTCAATATTACTTTTATGTTGGTTAAAACTGATTCTAGAATCTTTTTCTGTTAATGAAAAACTATGGAAATAAACAGCATATTACACCACTTGGTCTTTTACATATTGCTACAGCACACTTGACAATTATTCAACTTTTAGAGCATCATAATACGGATGGCACTTTTTTTTTTTTTCCACGAACGGTTTTAAACCCCGTCAACTGTAAAATATTTTACCCTCAAATTTCAGTGACTCAGTATACACATTCCATGCAAATGACTGTTCTCTTTGTTCTAGATGTGACTGCCTGCTTTCTTTTTGTCTTGTAGGAAACATGCCTCTAATTGTTTGGGTACTTAAACATCATTTTGAGTTCAGCCAGCTTTGATCATAGCTGTGTGCTTTCTCGAAACTTTTGGATCTCACAGTCTTCGACTATTGAATAGTGAAATAGGCTAGGGACTGTGTTCATTGTATATGGTTACCGGGGGAATTGTCCAGTCTACAAACAGCTAGACACTGTACTGGCCACATTTGACAGGTTTCAGATAGATGCCTTGGGCGATAGCTGTATGCTAATGCCATTGCTTGGGAATTGTGAAGCTGCTGTGCCTCCTGATGTACAAAACTAGCCTCACCTGAGAGAGAATAGGAAACAATGGTTGGGGATTAGATTTCTAGTTGGAGGGTGAATGTGATGTAGACACTGGCATACAGTTTCCTATTGCTGAAAGTGCTTCTAAGCCAATAAGTAGTGTGGGTCACCTCAACTGATTTTTAAAAAGAGATCCAATGCTGGTGGCCTCTCAGGGTAGTAGCACTTAGGTTGGGAAGGAAGTCCAGTGTGGACTCTGAAAGCATTCCAGGGGTATCATCAAATGTGAGGTGGGGGCTCTGCTTGTAATTTGCAGACTCCTCGTGAGGACAGACTGGCCCTGTGGTGGGAATCATGGTGGATGGCCCAAACCAGATTGTCAGCAGAGTTTTGTCTATTCTGTAATGATATCCTGTGCAGATTTCTTGGCCTCGGTGAGGTCAAGCATGTACTATATTCCTGAAGCAGCTGCTCTGGTAGCAGTGTTTGCACATGAGTCTTTAGATTGGGAAGGCTGCTCTGTATATGGCATAAGCCATATAACTTCAGGCAGGGGGTTACCTTCACAGTCTCATCTGTTATTGAATTTACCATATGTTAAAATTCAGGAGTATGTAAGAAACATGTTTTTTTTTTTGTTTTCACGCACTGTGAGCACCATTTTGAAGATGCCGTGTTTCTGTAACAGTTCTAGATATTTTGTTAGAGTTTTTTATTTGAAAGATAACTGCTTTATGATTACAATGGTATCTTCCGTTTGGACGTATCTGTCAAAGTTCTTCTACTGTTGCTTTTTGAATTTTTTTATAACTTACAGAGAAGTTAGAATTTTTTCTGTTTATCAATTACCATATAAGTACTATATTCTTTGTAAAGGAGAGCTTCCACTTTTAAGTTGGACAGGTTTTATTTTTAAAAAATTCTTTTAACTTTCAAGGGTAATGTATGTCTTCACTAAAGATGTTTCTTATTAATTTCTTTGTTACAATGTTTATTTCTATTGACTTTGTTGCAGTTGTTTCTTTTCACTTTCACTGGTGCAAATATTTCTTACACTTTGTTGTCGTTTCTTGCCAGTTTCTTTGTTTTGGTTGTTCATTGCAGGTTACGGTATTGTAGTTGTTCAATACTAATTTGTTTAATGAAGAGGTTTCTAAGAAATCTGAGACCATTCAGTGAGTTCTGTGCTATCATGAGGAATTTGCCGTTGACACAGTTGCAGTGTGTTTTGTGAAAAGGACTGGGGCCACAGGAGAGTGAAGTGTGCTGACTATTTGCAGCTCCATAAAAGAGTGATGTATAAGACAAACAAAAGAAAAAAAAAAAAAAAACCGACTTTGTTCAGGTTGGGAATAAGTGTTTCATTTTAAGACTCTGTTTCAAAGTGAAGATGTTTCCATTGACGACTTTCAGTGTCCTAAATGTTTTGATAGAATAACAACAATGATGGTATCTGAACAAGGCGAAGCCTCCCATGGTGAAGATAATTCAGATTTTGCATCAACAAAGGAAGAATTAAATACCCTGAATGAGTCAATTACACAGGTAAGTATTAGTCCTGTTCAGAAACCGTGGTCACTGAAGTCAAGTCATCAGCTCCATGTGTCAAGAAAGTGCAGAGAAATTACTGAAGGTATGGATGAATACACTACAGCAAAACTGACCACACTCCTCAAAGTAGAAATTCCACCTTCAGAACAATATGAACCAAAGCACTCTTGCACCTCTTGGGGGGAATTTTTCACAAATATCAATTCAGCTGTTGAATATTGTACATCCTATGATGAAAAGGTGCAGGTTTTAACTATTATTCCAGAGACATTTTCAAATAAAACAATTTTGAACATGGTAGACAAATCAAGAAATGTGAGGACTGTAAAAGGAGTCTTTGGAAGACCAGATCCCTAATATGGTCATCCTAAAGAGGCAGCTCAAGTTCAAATAGTGCAGTCATTTTATCTGGATGATGAATCGGACTGTTCTTGCCAGAGAACCAACAAAAAAAGACACTATAACTGTAACAGTTGAAGGTCTAAAAGTTGTGAAAGTGAAAAGGTATGTGACTTGCAGTATCAAAGAAACTTTGGCAATTTATAAGGGCAACTATACAACACCACATATTAGAAGATCAAAGTTTTACGCATTGTGACCTAAGTGGGAAGTTCCATACCCACTTAGAGATGTCTGTTTATGTGTGTACTGCGTGGTAACTTCTAAGAACTTACTGGAGCATGTGGCATATGAAACCTTGGGTGGGAGTGTGAAGTCATTAGTAGTCTGTGACTTAAAGTGAGAGATTTGTTTGTTCCAAGAATGTGGTGACTGCCCTAGAAAGGGAGGGCAGTCTTAACAGACACTTGGCATGGAAGATGTAGCAGATAACTATGCAGAAATTACATATGTGACAGGGAGGAAAATAAACTAATTAAGAAAACTGTTGCCTTTGACAGATTCATTGATGAACCCGGTAAATGGTCAGTGAAAGCAGTAACACATGAGCATCTGAAGTAATTGCAACAACACATTGCAGAATTGAAAGGGTGTGTACAGGCTGAAGAAATGTGTTTAATGCTTCACCATGATTTTGTTGTGAACTGGTCTGTAATTCTCACACAAAAAGAACAAGGGTAATGTTGGAGTAATGATCAGGTTTCAATTTTAACAGGTGTGATATATTTTCAAAACAATACCGCAAGTGTTGCAATTATAAGTGATGACACAGGGCATGACTGAGCACCTGCTTTGCTAGCAATGCGCAAAATTCTTCAACTGCAAACAGGAGCAGAGAAGATCATCATTATTTCTGATGATGCTCCTAGTCATTTTAAAAATCGTTACCAGCTGTTTGAATTGAGTAAGTCGCTTGTGCTAACTGACTGGGTACACAGTGCTACTGGTCGCGGGAAGTGGCCTTGTGAAGGTGTAGGAGGTTTGTTGAACCACTATGCTACAAAAAATGATCTTTGCATACCAAATGTAGCTTCAATTCATTTTACGAGAATTGTGACATCTTACACATCCACAGCCCTCATTCTATTGTCCAAAGAGGAAATCTAAGAACTCCGTGAGCAGAGAAAAGAAGAATGGTCCAAACGAACTACTTCTGTGAAAGCAATACAGAAGACACATTTTTGGACTCAAAGTGATGGGCGAACTCATATTGCACGCACTTTAAACAGCAAGAAGAAATTTCGTTAGTTCAGCCAACAATTGTAAGTGCTCCAGTTCCTATTGGTTCAACTGGAAGGCATCACTCTATATCAAAGGAAGATACTGAAAAGTTGACTGGCTAGTTTCAGTACAAAACAGAGTGCACAGAAGTTGTATAAATTGAAACCTTTACATCTTTGGATCTTTCACATACATTTTGGAACCATTTAAAATGCTTGAAAAAATGAATTTCTTACACATCTTTCAAAACTCAAATTATGTTGAATAATGGTAGGTTATAAATACAAAATCAAATAGGGGTAATGCAGGAGTAGGTTTAATAATGAATTAAAAAATAGGAGTGCGGGTAAGCTACTACAAACAGCATAGTGAACGCATTACTGTGGCCAAGATAGACACAAAGCCCATGCCTACTACAGTAGTACAAGTTTATATGCCAACTAGCTCTGCAGATGATGATGAAATTGATGAAATGTATGATGAGATAAAAGAAATTATTCAGGTAGTGAAGGGAGACGAAAATTTAATAGTCATGGGTGACTGGAATTCGTCAGTAGGAAAAGGGAGAGAAGGAAACATAGTAGGTGATTATGGATTGGGGCTAAGAAATGAAAGAGAAAGCCGTCTGGTAGAATTTTGCACAGAGCATAACTTAATTATAGCTAACACTTGGTTCAAGAATCATAAAAGAAGGTTGTATACATGGAAGAATCCTGGAGATACTAAAAGGTATCAGATAGATTATATAATGGTAAGACAGAGATTTAGGAATCAGGTTTTAAATTGCAGGACATTTCCATGGACAGATGTGGACTCTGACCACAATCTATTGGCTATGACCTGTAGGTTAAAACTGAAGAAACTGCAAAAAGGTGGGAATTTAAGGACATGGGATCTGGATAAGCTGAAAGAACCAGAGGTTGTACAGAGTTTCAAGGAGAGCATAAGGGAACAACTGACAGCAATGGGGGAAAGAAACACAGTAGAAGAAGAATGGGTAGCTCTGAGGGATAAGTAGTGAAGGCAGCAGAGGATAAAGTAGGTAAAAAGACAAGGGCTGCTAGAAATCCTTGGGTAACAGAAGAAATATTGAATTTAATTGATGAAAGGAGAAAATATAAAAATGCAGTAAATGAAGCAGGGAAAAAGGAATACAAACGTCTCAAAAATGAGATCGACAGGAAGTGCAAAATGGCTAAGCAGGGATGGCTAGAGGACAAATGTAAGGATGTAGAGGCTTACCTCACTAGGGGTAAGATAGATACTGCCTACAGGAAAATTAAAGAGACCTTTGGAGAGAAGAGAACCATGTGTATGAATATCAAGAGCTCAGATGGCAACCCAGTTCTAAGCAAAGAAGGGAAGGCGGAAAGGTGGAAGGAGTATATACAAGGTTTATACAAGGGCGATGTACTTGAGGACAATATTATGGAAATGGAAGAGGATGTAGATGAAGACGAAATGGGAGGTAAGATACTGCGTGAAGAGTTTGACAGAGCACAGAAAGACCTGAGTCGAAACAAGGCCCCCGGAGTAGACAACATTCCATTAGAACTACTGACGGCCTTGGAAGAGCCAGTCATGACAAAACTCTACCAGCTGGTGAGCAAGATGTATGAGACAGGTGAAATACCCTCAGACTTCAAGAAGAATATAATAATTCCAATCCCAAAGAAACCAGGTGCTGACAGATGTGAAAATTACCGAACTATCAGTTTAATAAGTCACAGCTGCAAAATACTAACGCGAATTCTTTACAGACGAATGGAAAAACTGGTAGATGCGGACCTCGGGGAGGATCAGTTTGGATTCCGTAGAAATGTTGGAACACGTGAGGCAATACTGACCTTATGACTTATCCTAGAAGAAAGATTAAGAAAAGGCAAACCTACGTTTCTAGCATTTGTAGACTTAGAGAAAGCTTTTGACAATGTTGACTGGAATACTCTCTTTCAAATTCTAAAGGTGGCAGGTGTAAAATACAGGGAGCGAAAGGCTATTTACAATTTGTACAGAAACCAGATGGCAGTTATTAGAGTCGAGGGGCATGAAAGGGAAGCAGTGGTTGGGAAAGGAGTGAGACAGGGTTGTAGCCTCTCCCTGATGTTATTCAATCTGTATATTGAGCAACCAGTAAAGGAAACAAAAGAAAAATTTGGAGTAGGTATTAAAATTCATGGAGAAGAAGTAAAAACTTTGAGGTTCGCCGATGACATTGTAATTCTGTCAGAGACGGCAAAGGACTTGGAAGAGCAGTTGAACGGAATGGACAGTGTCTTGAAAAGAGGATATAAGATGAACATCAACAAAAGCAAAACGAGGATAATGGAATGTAGTCAAATTAAATCGGGTGATGCTGAGGGAATTAGATTAGGAAATGAGACACTTAAAGTAGTAAAGGAGTTTTGCTATTTAGGAAGTAAAATAATTGACGATGGTCGAAGTAGAGAGGATATAAAATATAGACTGGCAATGGCAAGGAAAGCGTTTCTGAAGAAGAGAAATTTGTTAATATCGAATATAGATTTATGTATCAGGAAGTTGTTTCTGAAAGTATTTGTTTGGAGTGTAGCCATGTATGGAAGTGAAACATGGACGACAACTAGTTTGGACAAGAAGAGAATAGAAGCTTTCGAAATGTGGTGCTACAGAAGAATACTGAAGATTAGATGGGTAGATCACGTAACTAATGAGGAGGTATTGAATAGGATTGGGGAGAAGAGAAGGTTGTGGCACAACTTGACTAGAAGAAGGGATCGGTTGGTAGGACATGTTTTGAGGCATCAAGGGATCACAAATGTAGCATTGGAGGGCAGCGTGGAGGGTAAAAATCGTAGAGGGAGACCAAGAGATGAATACACTAAGCAGATTTAGAAGGATGTAGGTTGCAGTAGGTACTGGGAGATGAAGCAGCTTGCACAGGATAGAGTAGCATGGAGAGCTGCATCAAACCAGTCTCAGGACTGAAGACAACAACAACAATGGTAGGTTTTGATTTTTATGAGCCTGTTTTATGATAATGTGCAGTAATAAAACAAGTTTTATGTATGTCATAAATTTAAATTCTTTATAAAACCTGTTCAACCTAAAAGTGGGGGCTCTCCTTTTCAGGGAATGTAGAACTATATGGTACTGATCAACAACAACAAAATTATCTACTGTGGATTGGCATTCCTGGGAAAAAAAAACTGTAAATTATAAAAAAATTCAAACGGCAACAGTAAAAGAACTTTGACAGATATGTCCAAATGGAGGATTTTTTTGTAATCATGAAACAATTCTCTTTCAAATCATGAAAAGCCAACTGTTTTTCCAAAATTCGCATCTTCAAAATGGCATGCGCAGTGTCATTTTTGGTGGGTTGTATCTCAGAGTAGAAGACAAAAAAATGTGTGTTCCTTACTTAGTCCTTCATTTTAACATATGCCAAATTCAATAACATCTGAGACTATGATGGTAAGTTTTTTTCCTAACCTACCTGAAGTGATAAGGACTATGCCATATGCTATTAACTGTAAGCTACACGCAGATGACATGTAGTTGTTAAATGTGAATTGCAGAGTAGTCATGTAGATGTAGATGTAGATGTAGAAGGGGAATAGATAGCATTATAGGTCACAAAAAATCAAATCCAACATTAAAGTGGTATAGAATTGTTTAGGGTAAGCTCATGAGTGACAAAAACTGATCAGTAACGATGCACACAAAAGACTAACAGGGAATTGGTTGAAACTAGAATTACAAAAATCAGTTAAATATTGAAGTCAGAATGGAGTTTATACTGAAAGAGTAGACTGTTTAGCAATGACAGTGATGTATTTATTCTTGTAAGCTACAACATTATGTCCAAGGAGACCAATTTCGACAGAATATGATATAATCTGGGATAAGATAGCACTAAAGGAGAGCTTAAAATAAAGAGTTTACTTTTTCTATCATTCATCCACACGAATTACCAAAGTGGTAAAACACTTCAAAACAACTGTGGAAAAAATATCACACACATTCTTTGTCATAGTGATAGGGGAAGATTTTGGTCTGTCACCTGTAGGTTGGGAAACATGAATTTAAAATGGGAAGCTAAGAATAACATGACTGTGCTATACATCTTATTTAATGCAGTTAGCGAGAGGTCACCAGCAGGGGAGTTTTATTGGATCAACTATCATCGAAAATGCCTTACATTTTGATCCAGTGAATGCAGATTGGAATCAAAGAACACATGCTTAGTATACCATCTCACACAGACAAGGTATAGCATTCATGTGATCCAAGGCTGGAAAAAATGTAATTAATGAATTTAACTATAGCATCGTTGGTCCCTGGTATTCAGTGAAAAGTTGAGAGAGGCATTAAGGTATTTATGTTTAACAAATGCTATACAAAACAATTAAAAACTATCTGATCAATCAGCAGGTTTCAGCTATGGAGAGAAGGCAGAAGCTCTTAGCACAAATTCAGACATACTGTACACCATGTGCTAGATAAGTTGGTGCCTTGGGATAAAGTGAGGTATGGGAAAGAACCACAGTGGTTCAGTAACAATAATAATATAAAGGCAAAATAAGGTGCATAACAAAAATGAACAAAATCAAAACAAGTATGATGACAGTTATACATGTAGCATCCAATGAATTCGAAAGTAAAATCTTACTTGCTGAGTTATCAAAAACGGGAAGTGAAACGATTTGGTCTTATAGTCACTGAAAGAGTCCTCTCTCAAAATGATCATGTGGCACCAATACAGAAGATGGCAGAATTATAGTAGAAATACTAAATTCTGTCTTCCAAAATAGTTGCACCAAAGATCACAATGCTTATATGTTCAAACATTCCATAGACGAAAAATTGACATATAAGTTATGTGCACAATTTAAAAAAATGTTGAAGTTGCTATTAGAGGAAAAGCTACAGCCCCTGATGGGCTACCACTTCGATTCTAAATTGAATATGCAGATGAACTGTTCTTTCTTCTGCTTAGTTTATGGTGGTCCACAGCAACACAAAAACATGCAACTTGACTAGAAAACAACAAAGGTCATTACAATCGATATAAAAGGTCACATGACAGATGCACAGAAATGTAAACTGATATAAATTTCTTGAAGAGAAGACATAATGTGATCATATTTCTAAAGACCAAATAGCTCTCGCATAGAGAAAACGGCTTCTAAATGCACCAGTTGTCTAGGAAACAGTTTGATGTCTTCTTTCATGAGTATCAGAGAGACTTTTCATACGGTTAAGCAATCTCACCCAGGACACTCAATATATGCATATGGAATATCCAGGAAGATATGCTCTTGGACTGAAGACTTACTTAATAACAAACAAAATGTAGATTATTAATTTTAAAGGGGAACTATCATCTCAAATGAAGGTAGGTCCACTGTACCTCATGTTGATGTGATATGGTGTGAAAGGTGTTCCAGTACTGAATGACACTATCCAACTACCATAATTAAAGCGGCCCTTTGCCAATATTATTTATTCTAATTCAAGTTCAAATAGGATGGACAGGTCAACAGAGAATTTCCAAAACCGTGTTCCTACTTTGGTATGAAGAGCCATAGGAAATGAAAATTATTTACTCTAACGTTGTATGTTACATTATAAAATATTGATTATTAATTCATTTGCAGTCTTTTTTCACCCTATTTTGTTGCCACTAATAGACTACATAAACTTACTCATTTGCAACTTCTAGATAATATAGCCTGGGAGTAATATTGAGCACAATAACATACTCTCTACCTCCTGCTGTTGCTACTAGTTTTGGAAGTAGAAGAAACAGCAGCTTCTTCATAACATGTATTAAACTTCTTTGCAATTTCCTTCCTTGAATGTGATGCAAAATATCCAAATCAATTATTCAAAATTTCTTTCTCTCAGTGCAGCTTTTCTCTGATTCATTTCACCAGTCCTTACACAGGTGGAGAATTGCATTTAATGACTCAAATTATATTTTAACATAAACTGAAGAACTTGTTCCTCTGCAATTATGTCTTAGCACTTTAGGGGTAAGTTACCAAGTCAGTTTAAAATAGAGCCCAGTTTCAATAACTTTTTTCTTCAGGATGTTCTTTTACCATCTCATTAGAACTGTCAAAGCTCTTATAATGACTGTTTAAAAAAATTCTGTCTATGACAATATTTTTTGTTCATCAACTTTGAAATACTGTTAGTAATTTATTTTCAAAACGGACTCCACAGCATAAATTACAGATCTGTAGTTACGCTAGTTTGCTTTTATTCCTGACTGTATACCTAGAAATTCGGTAGTGGTCTTTTGTCCACTTACCATTTCTTTGCTCAGTTATGCTGCACATGACAGTGACATGCCATACTTAAAGTGCTTTGTCATGATACAGATATTCAAAATAATTCACAAATTGTCAGACAAGGAAGCAGTATGTATAGCATATATAGCAAGTTTCAGTAGTGAAACTGAACAACAAGTAAGAACTAGTTTTGATTAATATATTTAAGACAGTGCTGAATCAAGTGAAAGTAGTTGTGAAGTGACCAGAGAAGTTACTCTACAGATTATTACACCAGTAGACAAACTCCTCCATCAAAACCATGTATCATTCATGGACAGATAGAAAAGAATGGTGAATGAACTTGGATGACCATAAAAGAAAAATATTTTATGCTAAACAGCAGAGACAAACCACTTGTGAAATTCACAGCACTGCTACTTCTGTTGGCTGTTTGTAGATTACTTAGTGCTTAAATATAAACAGTTGTCCACAAAGGCGGAAGCCTATAGTTGGTGCATCTCTCTCTGTGATCTGGACACATTCATTGCAGTTCTCTGTGACTGTGGCTTATCTTGCGTCAGTGAAATCTAAAAAGATAGCTTGAGGTCAGAAACTTGCAGACCACAGTTTTTCCTCTAAACAATGTAAAGGGATACATTTAGAGACATTGTAAAGTTTTTACACTTTAATATCTGGGGAAAAAAGGTTAATAAAACTCTTAAGCAGAGCACTTTTCTTTGGTGCCAAAAGTCTGAAATTGTGTCACCAAAAATTGTTCCCTGCTTCACAGACTGGGACGAAACAGCTCCTGGTTAGCAGCAAATGTAAAAAATGCACCTACGATGAAGCATGGAGTCTCAAGCATGTCCATTCATAAAGGCAAGAAAAAGAAACGTGTTCTTGTTCTCAGCCTGCTCCACTCGAGTGTAAATGTTGGGATTTAATTAGAAGTCTTCCAGTAGCTGTGGAAATTTAAAATAAAATTTTATATGGAGTGGATGTACTGAACCAGGTGGCAACAAAATTTTCCGTGAAAGCAACTTCATAGAGATGGCTAGTATAATCGATTTGTAATATTTTGGAATTCTCTATAATAAATGCATGGATTCTTTATAGAGCAGTTCTAAGGGAAGGTATCAGCAGTTTCTGCAACAACTCAGTAAAAAATTAAGAGACAAACACATGAAAAATAGATGTCAAAAAATATTTCCTACAATCAGCAAAGGACGAAATAATGAAGATGAAGCAGCATGCAGAAAACTTAGAAAGCAGTTCAGCTGTGTCAACATACAAAAACAAAATGGCTGAATGCATGTGACATGTAAGAAACTTGTGTGTGTACAAAAGGAATCTCTGTGGAATGCTTTGTTTGCTTTCATGTCTCATGATTAGAAGGAAACACAACTTTATTTTCTCTTGTATCCTTATCCCAAAATGACTCCACTCATAAATATGAAATCCATAAATGAAAGTAGTATATCTTCAGTTTGGATGATATTTTCACAATCAATCACTTTTTACACTTAAAAATGTGTTAAAACAGAGACGTGGACAACTTGTCACTGCCATAATTTTGGATGAATTAAGTCCCAGTGTTCCAGTTTTAAAGGAGTACTGTACTGCAAATACACAAGTGTATAAGAACAACTTCTTCTTCTCTTCACAGCTCAACAAAAGTAGCCCATGGTTTTGCGAGATTCACATGTCGCAGTTTCCTTGCTCTAACACCCTACCACAAGTTTTCTCGCTAGTATATCACTTTATTTATTTGTTTATGCATTTACTTAACCAAAGAGGACCATGTCCTTCACCGCTCTCTTACATCTAACCAGACTTGTTTAATGAGTTAATGTTACAATTTTGCACAGAACATAAGTAATACACATGAGTAATAGTAATTATTACTATTACTACTGCTGCTATCAGAGTTAAGATATGCCAGTCTTATTTTAACATAGTGTTAACACTAGAAGCACATATGGTACTATTTGCCACGTGGCACAATTTTTGCCCTCTCCTCCTAATTGTTTTTGAGGGTGGATGAAAGTCCATTATTTCACAACCTAGTTCATTTCGAAATAAAAACTGACACTATAAATTATGTAGTTTTTGAGAAAAAAATATACCCAGAACTGCTGATGGGACATTTTTGTCTAACTGAATAATCTAGAAACTGCCAATTGCTACACGTTATTGGTAGCCTTGACTGTGTCAGCTGCTGCAAAGCAGATATGAAACTGAGTGCAGCATCTTTTACAGAACAGAACTCTTTATACATGTAAAACAAACAGATACCATGCAGTAGAGCAGCGTGGATTGTCCTTGCAATCTCACAGATGACGAGATGTTACCTTTGATTAATAATGCTGAAGAAGTTGAATCCAACGGAGAAGATATAGACAGTAATTCAACTGATTTTCATTGTTATACTACAAAACATTATGATGAATTGCCATGTGTACATAGTAATGTAAAACAAAGGAAGCAAAAAATTTCTGAGATTTTAAATTGTTTTATTGATGAATCTGTTCTCAAACATATTCACAAGTGCACTGAAGCAGAGGTGCATCATCATTGGGAGGTGAAGAACTGTCATTACTGTTATGACAGCTTGAAACATTTCTTGCAGTTCTTTATGGCAGGGATGCCAATAAATTGGAAGGAATAGATGTGGAACTTTTTTGTCAGAGAAATGCAGAATACAAATACTAACAAAGAGATAGAGGGACTGGCCAGTACTTACCACAGTTCAGTACAGCCGATAGTTACACAAAACAGAACAGAAAATTTACATTCCTAGCTTCCGGAACTTTGTTCCTTCATTAGGGAGGAGAGAGGAGAAAAAAGGTTATGAAGCAACAGGGAAAGGTAAACAGGGAGGATAGTAAGGATAGAGGCATGATCGTCAGAGGGAAGCCAAAGATATTCTACTGTAAGTACTGTGCCAGCTTCAAACCAAAGAGGATGCATACAGAAGTAAAGAGGTATATAGTATAAAGATATGCTTCCCTCTGACAACCATGCCTCCATCCTTACTACCCTCCCTGTTTACCTTCCCCTGTTGCTTCATAACCTGGGTTGGGAGTAACTGAATCCACTTTCCCTTCTTCCCCTCTCTCCTCCCTGATGAAGGAACAAAGTTCAGAAAGCTAGGAATGTAAATTTTCTGCTCTGTTTTGTGTATCTATCAGCTGTACTGAGATGAGGTAAGTACTGGCCAGCCCTTCTATCTCTTTGTTAGTATTTGTTTCACATGTCACCTAATCACTTCAGAGAAATCATAATTTACCTTAGGTTTGATTTGTTGTTGGGTTTGACTTGTGGTTGACATGACTGGAGCAATTAAAAATGATAAGCTTGCTCTCACATCAGACAATTACAAGAGAGCCATAGCAAGCTGTCAAAACATGCACAGTCCTTGTCCATACATTTGCGTTGATGAGCAGTAATTTTTGTCCAAGAGAAGATGTCAGGTCACTCATTTCATGGCTTCAAAACCTTATAATTATGTACAAAATTGTTAAGGGTTTGTGGCCACTCATTGACAAACTGCCTGTTTGCATCTGTTTCAGGTTCTTTGGCTGTCATTTGTTTGATGCTTTTTCTGATGTTTCGCTAGCACAAGTGGTTGGGATTGTTATAGATTCACTCAGCAGTGCAGGTGGTAGACTGGAGTCGAGCTTGTAGCTGTAAATAATATGTACCTGGTGCACTAGTATCCAAGGGCTTTTCCATAGTTATTTTCAGTACGATTTTCCTCTTGCTATCTGCAGCGGTCCTTTGCTGCAACACGGGAATCCAGAATCCATTCACCCTGAGGCTTTCTTCTTTCTTGTTGAAGCTAATCTTATGTTGTGCATTTCTACAGCTTCTCTGAACAAGCGGCATGATGGCTCTTCTCTACAGCCAGAACTTCCATGTCAGTGAATTTTACTGTGTCAGGGTGTCTACATGGACAAGGAAAAAAAATTCCCGGATTTCCCGGTTGAAAATACACTTTCTCCCGGATAAAAATACACTTTTTCCGTGTTAAGTGACAGCATACTTTTTCTCGGCCCTTATCAATTCTTTTATGGTTTATGGTTTTATACACCGGCGTAGAATTTCCCGGCACTTTAAAAAATGAAAATCAGGGGGAAAAAAACACGTTTTGGAAAGATATTTGATGTGCAGCAACATATACATTGCATATTTCCGTGCTACGAAGGTATAAATTCGAATTCCAGCAAACACCACATGTTACTTCCTGAAACATTAAAATTGAGATTACGGCGTGCTTTTGTAAGCCAGTCACACCTCATGTCACCTGATCTTGCCAGCTGATGACAGCATTTGACACGTGATGTAGTCAGCCAATAGCAAGATCACTCAAGTAGCGCGAACACACAAATAAGAAAAATTAAAAATTAATGTATAATTGTTGCTACAAGAAAAGCATAGCTATCACATATAATTTTGTCTCAAGCTTCCACATATATTGTTGATCTTTTTTGCGCATCATACATCACATAAATGTGCCAGTAAAATTTTTTGATAACGACGTAACTGTCTGATCTTCTGGGCTCGAAATTCTTCATATGATCATCCCCAAAGAGTTGATTTTTAAATGAGAGTCAAACGCTCTGTGATTTAAGAAATTCGTCGTACACTCTCACATAGTTTATCTTACATAAAAGGAAATTTACTTTGAAAGTAACGCTTTTCAAAGCAATATTCGCAATATTTTTCCGTCACCTATTAGAAAGGTACATTTCAGCAGTTGCCAGAGAGCGCCAGATAACAGGCATCACTGCACTTGCGCAGCTAGGATGACGCAGGAAGCCCGCATGTTCGTTCGTGTGAAACATTAAAAGATCTTGCATTAAAATGAATCTGATGTAAAAAACTGTCACGTCACGCTCATTGGAGGCAATTTGTTGTTAAGAAGCGCTGGGCAGTCTTGCTAAAGCCTTTGACACACTTTGCTGTTGGCACTCTGCTGTCTGCAGAAGCGGGATACAGTAAATTTTTTTGTTAGAGTGTTGGTTCTTACCAGTCAAAATCACAAAAATTTAACTGAAAACTAAAACAATGAAAAATTCTCGAAACTCAAAATGATTCCCGGGCTTTTCCCGGTTTTCTCCCGGATGAAAAAATTCCCAGGTTTTTCCCGGATCTCCCGGTTGTCCAGGGTCGTAGACACCCTGCTGTGTGGTCAGCCTCACACAGCACATGCTCTACTACCATGGCCAACTTCTCCACATGCCTCATCTTCAAAGCCATTTATGTTCTGTGATCCTGGTGTTCTCTGATTGTCCAGTCATGCCAATAAACTTTTCCACATTTGCAGGGTATGCGGTATATTCCCGACATTGCAAGTGGGTCCCTTTCCTAATTTGCCGACCTGAGACACTCTTTGATCTTCTTTGTCAGTTTATAAATAGTCTTTATGCCATGTTTGTGCTGATTCTGTCCATCACTCTGGAAATGTATTCAGAACGGCCATGCCCGACATTTCTTTTTCTGATGTGACGCTTTGCCAAGTGTTGACGAGGCATGATTAATATGCTTGTAACATGAGCAAGACGAATATGTTAGCTGCAGCACTTCAGACATGAGATGCAACACTGGAAAGCATTCTGAGGAGCAATGGGTACTCCATCAGTTGTATAAGAAGTGTAACAGAGTCAAGGAACCTTGCTCGTTACAATCAACAAAGTTGGAAGGGAAGTGTCTGAGTGTATAAAGAAAGCTTGTGAGAAAGTATGCAAAACTGTAGCTCTCAAAAACAGTATTACCCTCACAGTGTACCAAGTAAAGCCAGATACACTTGTAACAATTCTGAGTTCCTTGACCAGATGGCTTGCCAGTACTCTGTGAAAGCTGGTGGAAAAATGTGCCCAGTTCATATTTTTATAATATTCTAGATTTAGCAGGCATCAAAGATTGGGTAACCTACAGAGATGAACAAAGATCAGAATAACAAGGTGAAACTTCCTTCTCAAGCTCATTGTAGAACTTCGCAGAGATTATACAGAAACCAAGGTCAGTCTACAAGAAATGTTCTGGGGAACGAAATTTTCACTCTTCAGCAGAGTGTGCGTTGATATGAGACTCCCTGGCAGATTAATACTGTGTTCTGGACTGAGACATGAACTTGAGACCTTTTGTCTTTCGCAGACAAGTGCTCTGCAAGTGTTCTACCAACTAGCCTACCCAAGCATGACTAGTGGAAGTGAAGCTGTGAGGACAGGTCGGGAGTCGTGCCTGCATAGCTCAGTTGGCAGGGCTCTTGTCCGTGAAAGGCAAAGGTCACGAGTTCGTGTCTTGGTCCAGCACACATTTTTAATCTGGCAGTAAGTTTCATATCAACATTTACTCTATTGCAAAGTGAAAATTTCATTCTGGAAACATCCTGCAGGCTGAGGCTAAACTGCATCTCTGCAATATGCTTTCTTACAGAAGTGCTACTCCCGCATGTTTCGCAGAGAAATTCTGTGAAGTTTGGAAGTTAGGAGACGAGGTACTGGTAGAAGTGACGCTGTGGGTATGGGTCGTGAGTTGTGCTTGGGTACCTAAGAGAAGAGAACGCTTGCCCACAAAAGGTAAAGGTCCTGAGTTTGAGTCTTAGTCCAGCACACCGTTTTAATCTGGCAGGAAGTTTCAAGAATTGTTTTGTTACGGTTTCCTATGTCTGTGCAGGCTGCAAAGCTTATAGTCTACAGCCAATGATGACCTGTAGGTATCTATAAAGAACGTATTTACTTACACAGACTGTAATGTTTACCCTTAGACAATATGTATCGAAGTGTAGACCTCTAAATTATGGTAACATATTGAGTCTAT
Organism: Schistocerca gregaria; assembly: GCF_023897955.1. Lineage (NCBI taxonomy): Eukaryota > Metazoa > Arthropoda > Insecta > Orthoptera > Acrididae > Schistocerca > Schistocerca gregaria. The sequence continues at coordinate 169,578,012 of NC_064922.1, forward strand.
ATTACATGTTCTTTCTCACTTGTTGAAACATCATATACTAACGAAAGCTTTTTGACTTGGCTGTATTTCTTATACATATAAAAACTACAAAGATATCTTTATAATTTGGTGAACATTTTTCAAGTTTTTCGAGAAAAAATATGAAAATACTCCATAACAAAATAACAGACTATTAGTGTGACTATTTGTAACAGAAAATGTTATCCCCTACAATACAAAAAGTCTAAGAACAAGCTGTAAATGTATCGACTGGAGAATTAGAAAAATCCGGCGGTTCTAGTGTTAAGCATTTTCGCATTACTTTCTTACTGAATGTGAATAATGACATGTTACAAAAAATAAACAGCAGAACAGAAGGAATAAAATATGAGAAAGAAGTTAACTGGTAAGAGAAAGAGTGAGAAACAATTGGCATGATTAGCAGATGAGATGGAAGGAAGAAGATTTAAATAAATATGGGTGAGAAAAGCAAGTATATTGTTAACAGTGTGATAGAGATACTGCTTTACTATTGGACTGAACAAAAACAACTTGCATGGGCCAAGAGGGAAGCTGTGCTGATGATAACAGATACAGCTTTAACGAAAGTGGTTTAGAATAAGATGCAGACTACAGGGCAGTTTGTTCCTCAGTTATGTTGTTGATACAGAGGAGATGGAGAAAAATTTAGTATTATGCAAAGGTACAGTCATTATGCTTGACACATAGCAGATGATGATGATAACAAACACCATTAGTAATTCTCCATCCGTACATCTGCACGATGAAGAGAAATTCAGACACCAGCTGCAGCCAGGCAGTGTATAAAACACACACACACACACACACACACACACACACACACACACACACACACACCTGAAAGAACACACACTTGAAAACATGTCCTGATGGCAAGTAATGATACCTTCAGTACAGGTGCACTCTTTGTTTGACCTCTTGCAGGAGACTGGATAGGCAAAGTAATGAGAATAATGGACACGGAACACTATGTATGCAGTGTATGACATATGGGAATTTGGTTAGGCAGGAACACATGCTCAGATAGCAAGAGTGGTTAAAGTGACCACTCTCAATAAGTGGAAATTCTGGATTATTGTCCTGTCTAGTGCAAATTTTCACTTGTCAAAACTGGATTTATTTCAATGAGCGATTGTGGCTGATGTCAGAATATTTCTTTTGCAATGTATACAATATGAGAGTACAGATATGGAGAACTAAGAACCTGATGAAGAAAACGGTGTGTATGAAATTTATGTCGCCTATCTGCTCACACAGACTCTAACCAAGCATAGAAGGTGTAATCAAACAGCAGAATGTTACACACAAATTTCATGTAAGCATTCATGGCTAGCTCAAGTTGTCAAGAGTTTTCAGTCTTTGCTGTCCCATGTTGCTCTAAATCATAGTAGTAAAGATTTGCAGGGCTGGAGGTTGGGATATATTTTAAAATTTTTGAATTACCAATAAGCGAGAAAGATTTCTTGCATGCTTTAATAGCTTGTCCTTTCCTATATATATATATATGTCATCCAAGATTTTGTTGAAATTTTACTGGAAAATGTCCACTGACCAATTTGCAGTGTGATATGATGATGACCTGTGACTTCTTACAGTTTAGTTTAAGACACAGGTTTTTTTGCCCTCGCACTGTTGAACATAGGCCGTCATTAGTGTCTGATATGGCAGCAGCAATCTTTTTCGGGGCTGTTGTGTAACTACAATTGGATGTCTCAGCTTATAAGTGATAAATTACAAGAATGTAGCACAGATGTTCATTATCAGTATACAGTGAGAAAGTGCAATAGGTCAAAGAGAAAACACTGGGGCCTCCAGAGATCACATGTTTCCATGGTGACTTCTCTGATCCACAGATCACTCATTGACATCTGTTTTTAAAGTATCCATCGAACCAAAGTACTGCAATGTTTGAGAAATTCAGCAGTTTCATTTTCATAAATAATATATGGATATAAACAGCATCAAAAGCCTTGCTGAAATGAAGCAGTGTTAAAATTGTCACTTCACCACTGTCCATAACGTGCTTGAAGTCATCAGCCATCTTTACAAATACAGTAGCTGTGCTGCAGTGTTTTCAGAAGTCTGATTGATATTCATCAAGAGTGTTATAAATTTTATGATAAAATGTCAGTTGTACATGAACAGTAATTATCATTTCTGAGTACTAGTTGAATTAAGCTTTGCTTTGACTCAGTACTACATGTACCACTTAAACAAGGGAGAGGTTGAAGATGTCTGCGAGGACTGGAATAATAGTATTGGCAGTGTGTTCAATCATACCTATGTTCACTTCATCATTACTTACTGCCTCAGAAAAGATTCTCATGACTGCTTTCCATACTGTATGTGTAGGGAAAAAACATCTGCCAAGAAGGTGCTATCTTGTGTGTGTGTGTGTGTGTGTGTGTATGTGTGTGTGTGTGTTTGTTTGGGGGGAGGGGGGGACTGATATTTCTTTTGTGGTATACAACATTACCTGTCAAAGCTGGTATTTCCTTTTTTATCTGCATCTAAATTTGTTGTTGGCCTTTCATTTTTTGCTTTGTTTTCACTGCAATTAGCTTTTGATACTGATGAAGCACCATCATTTGAACGCTTCTCCATATTGGGAGGAAGAAATATTGTCATATCTGTGTCACAGACCCTAAAGCAAAAGAAACATTTTATTGTATTGTTTTACACTAACATAGTGTTCAAAACATCTTACATTTGTCATAAAATAAAAGTAACAAAATTAATGTCACACATAAGGTTGTAATAAAAGTAATTAGCAGACTTGAAAACTAAGCATGACATGTCAATATGTGTTGTCTGCTATGATATTGATTGTAAAGCAGAAGGGAGCCATTAATAGTAGCAATCACCATATATCTTATGAACGCCCATTAAAATATATTATATGTAAATTGTAATTTCTGGATTTTAAAAACATTTCATTACATATCCCACTGTCATTTAACATCTAGGTAACAGTCAGTTACAATAATGAAAACTCTAAGAGAAAATTCTATGAGAAAACAGAAACAAATATGACTCCCCCCCCCCCCCCCCCCTCTCTCTCTCTCTCTCTCTCTCTCTCTCTCTCTCTCTCTCTCTCTCACACACACACACACACACACTCACACACACTACTTATGTGGGCATTGCAACATTTGAATGATTATGAGGGAGGGGGAGGACATGCACAGCAGCTCTGAGCAGTATTGGCACAATAAGAGTTAATATTGGCAACAAGTATAAAACTGAAGTTGTATAGTATGAGAGAAACAAAAGAGGAAATACAATAACATAATGTACAAAGCTTATGAGAAAATTATGAGAGACAGAGCAAAGGAGAGTCACAGAACAGGGAGTAGTAGAGATAGGGAGCCTGTCCAGTATAGAGGAATCGGTACTTTGAAGAGGGAGGGGTGTGTATCCAAATGACAGGAGTATTGAAGTAGCTTTTGAAAGTAATAACTGCTGTGTTATTCAGAGTGTTTTTGAATTAGATGTTTAGGTTTGCCTGACAGTGGAGACTCATATGAGTGCATGTACCTTAATTGGAGCAAACCTTGTAAATGTTGTGGTTACTTTCACACAAGGCCTTACATTTGGTTGGTTGCGATACCTCTGTAATAGGACTGGAAGACGTGGTGGTGGTGGTGGTGGTGGTCAAGTGCATGACATCTTATTCATCCTCAGCAGAAAGCCTCATGGGACAAAGGACCACACACAGCAATAGCAAAAGAATGAGTTAGGATACTGTGTAAACTAGGTACTCAGAACAGCACTTGCCTCTGAAACATCCACATGGGAAATCCCAATGTGGCACAGTACTGGGAATGAGAATGGGGAAAGAATCAGTAACAATACTGCATAAACAGGATGGCCCAAAGAATGCCACTTTAGAGGAAGGAGAGGGGCACTGATGAATGAATCTTTTTGAATAGGATGTCCTCATGTGAAGTCACATCAAAGTGTAGTTGAAGCCTTGGCAAATGGTGAGGCTGAGTTTGTCAAAATGTTGGTGATAAGGGAGGTATTCTATGAAGCATGGTTTACAGTGGCAGCAGGACTCTTAGGATTCAGGAAAAAAAGGAGGGCAAGATTTGTTTGTAGATGAACCAAACAGATTAGCTTCCTCAAATGATATTAAGAATACTAGCTGTTGATGGTACTGGGTAGACTGGATACTGATCTCAAAAATGGGACAAAGAACACACTTGTTACAGAGTACGAAGACACAGCACAAGCTCGGATGAGGATGGCGAAGAAAATCTCTCTCACAGACTTTCAAAGAAGAATCCTAACACATTTATCGAATATCTAACTTTGAGCTGCCACAAGGAAATTTTATCATTTCTCCCAAACAGACCAGTGCCTGGAGTACAGTGTATAAAACTAAGGTTGTGAGGATCAGGACTGATGAAATGAGATCATGAAAATCTTTATGGAAGTTATACAGTCACCTTAGAGGACACTACATTTCAGACCACATAGTGGTATTTCATTGCTCACTCAATACATGTAATATCTCAGTCAAATTGTGTTGCATTCCTGGTTCTGACCTTGCTAGCCATGCATATTTCTCCTGTGCAGGACTCCAGTGCAAGATCTTTTTTATACATCCACCCATCATCTCCTATTGCAATCCTGTCACAGACACTTCCAATCTGATATGTAATAGGGTCACACATGAAAGCCAGCACACTGTAAATAAGTCTCCTATACATTTAGAGATTTTAAGCTTTTTTCATGAGTCTCTTGCATTATTATGCACAATACTGATACTTGCGTCCTAAGTGACACACTGTTACTAGGTTCCACACCATAGAAGGTAGCAAAGCTTGTTGCTGGATAGTAGAATTATGATTAAAAAGGAATTATCTACAAAAACAAATAAACATAAGAAAGGAGTATACAGGAAAACATAGTAATTTTATGTGAAGATTATAAATTTTTAATACCCATGAACCGTTTAGGCTACATCAATTATAATAACAAGCGTAGGCCAGCAAAGAATGTGGGACAGCTCAGCTAATAATTTATCACTTTCCATTAGCCAGCCATAGACGACAAGGAAGAAACAACCGAACGGTGGTGTCTGGCATAAGGAACAGATGTGAAAATGTGTGCACTGATTATTTTGGCAAAGTCTAAGCACAGACGCGCCAACACAGGTGACACCTGTGATCACTATGATATCACAGGTCTTAGAGGATACATCTGACTTTACACATAAGCAAACAGACTCACTGTAGTTTGGTAACTGTATTGCAACTATAGTTATGAGAGCACACCTGCTGCCACATTGTTGCCCCTACATCACGAGAACAGTTAAAGAAAATGAAAGATTGAAAGAAGTGATTGAGTCACCCCTTCAAGGGTGACTCAATCACTTCTTTCAAACAATTTGGATATTATTGTACTGATACATGATTTGAATGGTTAGTGATTAACAATATAGTTTATGGAATTTTGAACCCTTAGTTAAAGTCATTGAGTAAAGACTATGTTTTATTTCACTTTGTTATGATTCAACTTCCGTGTTAAAAATGTTTAAATGGATTAAAAGACTTTCCCATTTTCCACCTTGGCTGTATTATGATCACTATCATTTTTTTCACACTATTAACTAATTTCAGTAATGTGCCATTTTCAGCTGCTTGCTCATGTGGACAGTGTCAAATACACTGATGGAGAGCAAGGTTCCGTGCAATGTATCATTTTTATAATTACTTATGAATGCCAGTAATGCTATTTAGACAATTGACAGCCTTGTTGACATGTTTAAATGCAGTCTGGAAATAATGTTAATAATTACTACACATTTACTCAAAAGAAACCAATGATGTGCTTTTTAAATGTTGGAATATTTCTCTTGATGAATGTTTTCTGTTTGTGTGTAATGTGTATATAGTGCACAGGGATTTCTGAAATGCTGAGACTGTCTTTTCGTGTTGCTATTTGGTATATTTATTTCACCCGTCTACACAAGCTGGATTAACTAATAACACAGCCTGCAAAATTAGTTGTATAATATGTTAAAAGTATTTGGGGAAGTGATATACTCAGTATTGTATAAAATACCAGGCATTGTAAACTTTGATACTTTAAGATTAAACAAGGCCACTCACCAAAAAGCAGAAGTGTTGAATATTTAACAGGCACCCACAAAGGAAAGACAACTTGCTAGCTTATGGAGTTAGCCTTTGATGATCTAGAATAAAATCCATTAACACTCACACACAAACCTATGCCACTATATGGTGCTGACTGGACTAACACTGCCAATGCTATTTTGCAGCAGGTGGACTGGTTGTGGTGGGGATAGTGTTGATTGGGGTGGACTGGGGGAGAGAGGCAGAGAGAGGGCTTGAAGTGGGTGGCTAGTGTCTCGGAGGGAGGAGGCTGGTTTTACGACTAGGAATGCAATAGGGAGAGGTGGCAGATATATGGGCTCGCATGACTAGTGGCCAGTGGTAACAGGCACATGCTGAAGGCAATGTGGGGACTTAAACCGGCAGGGGGTGACAGCATAGAGGAAGAGGAAACTGTTGGGTGGAGGGCATAGGGTCAGAGTGTTACCTATTGAGGCCAGGACAATAATGGGAGCAGAAAATGTGTTGCATGCATGACTTCCATCTACATAGTTCAAAGCAGCTGGTGGTGAGACATATCCGGATGGCTCATGTTGTGAAGCAGCCATTGAAACTGAGCATATTATGCTCAGCTGCATGTGTGTCCCCATGTGGTCAATTTTGTTCTTCACAACAGTTTGGCAGTGGCGATTTATCCTGGCGGACAACTTGCTGGTGGTCATACAAGCATAAAAGGCTGTCTTGTGTTTGCAGCAGAGTTAGTACAAAGCATTTCTGAATTCACATCTGGTCTGGCCTCTGGTGGGGTAGTATAAGCCTGTGACAGAACTGAGTAAGGTGCTGGGTAGTGGATCGGGGAGTTCTTGCACTTTGGTCTGTCAAGGAGTTGGGAATGAGAGTGGCATAGGGATGGACTAGAGTATGGTATAGGTAGTGTGGACAATGGAACACTGCCACAGGAGGGGTGGAAAGGATCTAGGATAGGATGTCTCTCATTTCAGGGCAGTATGAGAGATAATCAAAGCCATGGCAAAGTACATGCTTCAGTTGTTCCAGTCCTGATCTGAGTGCTTTGGTTGTGGGTTGTTGTTGTTGTTGTTGCCTTCAGTCCTGAGACTGGTTTGATGCAGCTCTCCATGCTACCCTATTCTGTGCAAGCCTTCTTCATCTCCCAGTATCTACTGCAAACTACATCCTTCTGAATCTGCTTAGTGTATTCATCTCTTGGTCTCCCTCTTGAGGGGGGGGGGGGGTAATTGCCTGTTGGTGAGCCCTTTTTGAGGCCCTCAGTAACACTGGGCAAGAGAGTTCTCATTTCTGCAGATATATCATCCAAGGATAGCTAGGTTGTATCAAAGGGATTTTTTGGTGTGGAAAGGATGGCAGCAGTCATAACACAAGTGCTGCTGGTGCTTAGTGGGTGAGGCAGAGGTGTGGATGGAGCCATCAGAAAGGTTGAGGTAAATGTCCAGAAAGGTGACGCATTGAGTAGAGGTGGATCAGGTGAAGTGGATGCAAGAACAAGTGTGTAGGTTGTTAAGAAATGTGGATAGGGTGTCTTGATCCTGAGTCCACATATACAACAATAAACGTGAACCACACACATATCAACAATAAACCTGAACCAGATGAGTGGTTGGGAGACTAGAAAGGTTTTACTTTTTTATTTAACGTTTGTAACCCATCTGTACAACAGCTAATTTTAAATGGATATTTAATGCAGGATCCACACAAATATTTCTCTGAGACAACAGTGCTGTGTTCACTCATTACAATGGATTATAAAAGGCTGTAACGGTATGATCCAATATTTCTTCACATCATCTATTCACACACACACTCCATATCCCAAAGCAAAAAGTCAGTGTTTATACCTAATGCATTCCATGTAATATTCTATGGTTTTAACAATATCATTCAAAGTATTTATGAAATTCAATAAATGTATCTTACCTGTTTATGTTATCTAGCAGGGGGATTGCTTTTTTATTCTGTGAAGCATTTGGGCTTTCAGCAACAATATCATCATCCTCTGATACGCAAAGCCTATCCTCTGAATACTTGAGTGATTCCTGAATGGCTTTTTGCAGTAGCTCATCCTCCAAATCAGTGCAAATTTTTGCTGAGTATTGTGTTGAAGTTTTTCGGATTCCTTCATTAAATTCCTCAAGTGATCCAACATCTATTCTTTTTGCAAAGGATCCTACTGAGAGCTGAGTCTGTTTCAGTCTACGACTTTGCTTATCTCCAGGTTTAAGCTCAACACTGTAGTTGGGCTTCAAATTCCAAAAATCAGGCTTCTTACCAATTTTGTTTGTCAAGTCTGCCCGCGACGTGTATTTCCCTAAATCCTGGTTTTCATCAGCAGTTGTGCTTTTAAGAGCTGCAACAGTATTACTTTCTGCATTAGAGGTAGTAACTGATAGAACTTTACCAGGACTGTTACTGGAAACCTGAACTTCTGATAAATTCTTGACATGCTTTAATGACGGTTTTATTGGTGTGTTGCTGCTAATTACAGGACTTGTTTTACCTGAATTTTCACCAGAACATTTCTTCTGAACCTCTTTGTCCAATCTGTTATCTGCAAGTTGCACCGGGCATTCAGTCGCCTGTGGAAATGACCAAAGAGTTTCTGGAATAACAATATTTTTTGAAGCATGAGCAAGGTCATCTTTCTGCAACATATCTGAGTCATGCTGTGGTGTGGATTCTTCAGAGTCTGAAATGCACTCTCTGTGCTTTAAATGTTTGTTTGTTGATCTTATCTTTTTTCTCTTATATGTGTCAAGATTCCTTTCCTCCCTACATCGTCTTTTTGCTTGAACTGGAGGCTTGGTGGTTCCGAGAAGCATCTGGGACACCAGATCGTATGCTCTTGCTGTAGACTTCTTTTCATCTGGCTCACTGTCTTGTCCATTCTGAAGGTTTAAAATATTTGCTGAAAAGGTACAGAAGCCTCCTCGTGAATTTTCAGTAACAAATGTCTCATCTACAAGAAATGTAATATAAAAAAAACTTCCACCACATAAAATTTAATGCAAAATTCACAGCAACTTATATAAGACTAGAACACAAATAATGCCACAATGTCCAACCAGTAACACAAAAAAGGGCAGAATACATATCCTTATGATATGTAAACACATTAGGATATTAAATTACATAATTTACTTTTTTTAAATTTACTCTAAGCTACACACTGAGTACGTGTACCTGGACAACACAGGTCCACACTAATGTAAAAAAAAAAAAAAAATATATACTTCAGTTATTGCTTTACAGTTGTTTTTTGGTTGTAGCCTATATACAAGACAGTCTTTGTAAAATGTAAATCAGCCCACCCATTTAGCCATGAGGTCTAATGCACTGCTTTCTGGGCAGAAAGGTGTGCTGGTCTCTGGCACGAATCCGCCCAGCGGATTAGTGTCGAGGTTGGCTGTGCCGGCCAGTCTGTGGATGGTTTTTAAGGCAGTTTTTCATCTGCCTCTGTGAATGCGGGCTGGTTCCCCTTATTCCATCTCAGTTACACTATGTCGGCGATTGCTGTGCAAACACTTTCTCCATGTACGCGTACACCATAATTACTCTACCATGCAAACATTACCGTTGCACTTGTCTGGTGGAGACATTCCTGAGGGGTCCACTGGGAGACGAACCCCACAATAACTCTGGGTTCGGTATGGGGCGGGGTGAGTAAACTGTTGTGGGGTTGTGTACCACTGCAGGCTACGACGGGGACGAAGCCTCTCCGTTGTTTCTAGGTCCTCAGTTCCATACAATACAAAGTGTAAATCAATATAATATAATATATAATAAATATAATAGAGGGAAACATTCCACGTGGGAAAAATATATCTAAAAACAAAGTTGATGTGACTTACCAAACAAAAGTGCTGGCAGGTCGATAGATACACAAACAAACACACAAAATTTAAGCTTTCGCAACAAACGGTTGCTTCTTCAGGAAAGAGGTAAGGAGAGGGAAAGACGAAAGGATGTGGGTTTTAAAGGAGAGGGTAAGGAGTCATTCCAATCCCGGGAGCGGAAAGTCTTACCTTAAGGGGAAAAAATGACAGGTATACATGTCTGCTTGTGTCTGTGTATGTGCGCGAGTGTATACCTGTCCTTTTTTCCCCTTAAGGTAAGTCTTTCCGCTGCCGGGATTGGAATGACTCCTTACCCTCTCCCTTAAAACCCACATCCTTTCGTCTTTCCCTCTCCTATCCTCTTTCCTGATGAAGCAACCGTGGGTTGCGAAAGCTTGAATTTTGTGTGTGTGTTTGTGTTTGTTTGCGTGTCTATCAACATACCAATGCTTTCATTTGGTAAGTTACATCAGAGATAAATTCTATATTGAAAGAATAATTTCAAAACAAATTGTCACTTCTTTAGTGTAAGCCTCACATCTAATATGTTTTTTCTTTTTCCCCAACAAGAACTTCTATGAAATTTCCCATTAGAATAAAATAGTACACTGGGAAGAGACTCTGATGCATATCATTGCCTTTCACAGTGAATGCTCTTACTACCTGAACTATATCGGAACAGCTCAGGATTCACTTTCACAGCGTCAGTTTTGTAATTATCTCTCCCCTATTTGCTCTGGAGATAGTCTGTGAATCATGCCTCAGTGATTCTGTCGGTAAGAGCATTGACTGTAAAAGACAAGAGTCTGGATTCACATTCAGCTCCAGCACACAGTTTTGACCAGTCAGGAAATGTGGCAACAGTACACAATCCACTGTTGATTGAATTATCCTTTGTGATTTACTTCAGTATTTTAACAAAAGATTTTTTTGAGTTGTAAGCAACAGCTGAAAGTAATACTTACAGTGATTGGTCACAACATTTTGAACACACTTTTAATATGAGAACGAGATCTCCCGTGTAATGTGGAAGGCATATAACATAATTCTATAAAGGAAAATTCACTTGAGAACACTGTAAAATTAAGTCAGTATTGCTGGCCAGTACTTGCCTTTGTCAGGCAAAATTTGAGTACTTCTCGTGTTGTTGTTGCTGTTGACTGTGGTCTTCAGTCCAGAGACTGGTTTGATGCAGCTCTCCATGTTACTCTATCCTGTGCAAGCTTCTTTATCTCTCTGTACCTACATCCTTCTGAATCTGTTTAGTATAATCAACTCTTGGTCTGCCTCTACGATTTTTACCCTCTGCGCTGCCCTCCAATACTAAATTGGTGATCCCTTGATGCCTCAGAATATCTCCTACCAACCGTTCCCTTCTTCTAGTCAAGTTGTGCCACTAACTCCTCTTCTCCTCAATTCTATTCAATACCTCCTCATTAGTTATGTGATCTACCCATCTAATCTTTGCCAGCCGGGTTGGCCGAGCGGTACTAGGCGCTACAGTCTGGAACTCCGCAACCTCTATGGTCGCAGGTTCGAATCCTGCTTCAGGCACGGATGTGTGTGATGTCCTTAGGTTAGTTAGGTTTAAGTAGTTCTAAGTTCTAGGGGACTGATGAACTCAGAAGTCAAGTACCATAGTGCTCAGAGCCATTTGAACCATCTAATCTTCAGCATTCTTCTGCAGCACCACATTTTGAAAGCTTCTAGTCTCTTTTTGTCTAAACTATTTATCATCCACGTTTCACTTCAATACATGGCTATACTCCATACAAATACTTTCAGAAATGACCTTCTGATGTTAACAAATTTCTCTTCTTCAGAAACGCTCTCCTTGCCATTGCCAGTCTACATTTTATATCCTCTCTACTTCAACCATCATCAGTTATTTTGCACCCCAAATAGCAAAACTCCTTTACTACTTTAAGTGTCTCATTTCCTAATGTAACACCATCATCATCACCTGATTTAATTCGACTACCTTCCATTATCTTCGTTTTCCTTTTGTTGTTGTTCACCTTACATCCTCCTTTCAAGACATTGTCCATTCCGTTCAGCTGCTCTTCCAGGTCCTTTGCTGTCTCTGACAGAATTACAATGTCATCGGCGAACCTCAAAGTTTTTATTTCTTCTCCATGGGTTTTAATACCTACTCCGAATTTTTCTTTTGTTTCCTTTACTGTTTACTCAACATACAGATTGAATAACATCGGGGAGAGGCTACAACCCTGTCTCACTCCCTTCCCAACCACAGCTTCTCTTTCATGTCCCTCGACTCTTATAACTGCCATCTGGTTTCTGTACAAATTGTAAATAGCCTTTCGCTCCCTGAATTTTACACCTGCCACCTTTAGAATTTGAAAGAGAGTATTCCAGTCAACATTGTCAAAAGCTTTCTCTAAGTCTACAAATGCTAGAAATGTAGGTTTGCCTTTCCTTTATCTATTTTCTAAGATAAGTTGTAGGGTCAGTATTACCTCACATGTTCCTATATTTCTATGGAATCCACACTGATCTTCCCTGAGGACAGCTTCAACCAGTTTTTCATTCGTCTGTAAAGTATTCGTGTTAGTATTTTGCAGCTGTGACTTATCAAACTGATAGTTTGGTAATTTTCACATCTGCCAATACCTGATATCTTTGGGATTGTAATTATTATATTCTTCTTGAAGTCTGAGGGTATTTCACCTGTCTCATACATCTTGCTCACCAGATGGTACAGTTTTGTCAGGACTGGCTCTGCCAAAGTTGTAAGTAGTTCTAATGGAGATGTTGTCTACTCGTGGGGCCTTGTTTCGACTCAGGTCTTTCACTGCTCTTTCAAACTATTCACGCAGTATCATATCTCGCATTTCATCTTCATCTACATCCTCTTCCATTTCCATAATATTGTCCTCAAGAACGTCACCCTTGTACAGACCCTCTACATACTCCTTCCACCTTTCTGCTTTCCATTCTTCGCTTAGAACTGGGTTTCCATCTAAGCTCTTGATATTCGTACAAGTGGTTCTCTTTTCTCCAAAGGTCTCTTTAATTTTCCTGTAGGCAGTATCTACCTTACTCTAGTGATATATGCCTCCACATCCTTACATTTGTCCTCTAGCCATCCCTGCTTAGCCATTTTGCACTTCCTGTCGATCTCATTTTTGAGATGTTTGTATTTCTTTTTACCTGCTTCATTTACTGTATTTTTGTGTTTTCACCTTTAATCCATTAAATTCAATATCTCTTCTGTTACCCAAGTATTTCTATTAGCCCTCGTCTTTTTACCTACTTGATCCTCTGCTGCCTTCACTATTTTATCGCTCAAAGCTACCCATTCTTCTTCTACTGTTTTTCTTTCACCTAGTCTTGTCAATCATTCCCTAATGCTCTCCCTGAAACTCTTTACAACCTCTGGTTTAGTCAGTTTATCCAGGTACCATCTCCTTAAATTCCCACCTTTTTGCAGTTTCTTCAGTTTTAATCTACAGTTCATAACCAGTAGATTGTGGCCTGAGTCCACATCTGCCACTGGTAATGTCTTACAATTTAAAACCTGGTTCCTAAATCTCTGTTTTACCATTATATAATCTACCTGAAACCTTCCATTATCTCTGGGCTTCTTTCGTGTATACAATCTTCTTTTATGATTCTTGAACCAAGTGTTAGCTATGATTTAGTTATGCTCTGTGCCAAATTCTAGCAGGCGGCTTCCTCTTTCATTCCTTACCCCCATTCCATATTCACCTACTATGTTTCCTTCTCTTCCTTTTCCTACACTCGAATTCCAGTCACCCATGACTATTAAATTTTCGTCTCCCTTCACTATCAGAATAATTTCTTTAATCTCATCACACATTTCATCAATCTCTTCGTCATCTGCGGAGCTAGTCGGCATGTAAGCTTGTACTACTGTGGTAGGCATGGGCTTTGTATCTATCTTGGCCACAATAATGCGATCACTATGCTGTTTGTAGTAGTTTACTCGCATTCCTATTTTTTTATTCATTATTAAACATACTCCTGCATTACCCCTATTTGTTATTGTATTTATATCCCTGTATTCACATGACCAGAAGTCTTGTTCCTCCTGCCACCGAATTTCACTAATTCCCACTATATCTAACTTTAACCTATCCATTTCCCTTTTTACATTTTCTAACTAACCTGCCTAATTAAGGGATCTGACATTCCACACTCTGACTTGTAGAACGCCAGTTTTCTTTCTCCTGATAACAACATCCTCCGGAGTAGTCTCTGCCGGAGATCCGAATGGGGGACTATTTTACCTCTGGAATATTTTACCCAAGAGGACGCTATCAATATTCAACCATACAGTAAAGCTGCATGCCCCCATGAAAAATTATGGCTGTAGTCTCCCCTTGCTTTCAGCCATTCGCAATACTAGCACAGCAAGGCCATTTTGGTTAGTGTTACTAGGCAGACTGTTGCCCCTGCAGCTACTGAAAAGGCTGCTGCCTGTCTTTAGGAACCACACATTTGTCTGGCCTCTCAAAAGATACCCCTCCGTTGTGGTTGCACCTACGGTACAGTTATCTGTATCGCTGAGGCGCTCAAGCCTCCCCACCAACGGCAAGGTCCATGGTTCAATACATTATCAGCTGTATAAAAATTTTGCCTCTTAAAGGTAAGTACTGACTTTTGTGTCATAATTTTATATAAATTAATTTGAAAACAAATAAATAAAAATCCACTCACGAAGCAAAAGCAGAAGAAAACACACATAAACCTTAAAAAAGCATGTAAGCTTTCAGAGCCAGTGTCTCCTTCGTCTTGCACAAGGGCTGAAGGGGAAGGAAGAAGGATGAAGAAAAAGGACTGCTGATGTTTAGAGAATGGGGAGCATCCAGTAAGTCTCCGCTGTCCAAGGGTTCTGTGCAACTTTTCCAAACTCTCCCCATTCCCTAAATCTCACCAATTATTTTTTTCCGTTCCTCTTGCTTCCCCTTCTGCCAGAAGAAGGAGCCACTGGCTCCAAAAGCTTGCACATTTATTTAACCTTTATATATGTTTTCTTTTGCTGCTGCTTGGTGAGCACATTTTTTAATCTATCCAATTATATTATATTTTCAAAAATTGATTATTTTCATTGATATATTAATTCAAAAGGTGTATAACAAGTGATGAGATGCAGAAAAATCACCTGATTCAATCCATGTACTGAGTATTCAGAAAGTAGAGGAAATAGTAAAGAGCAGAATGTGGACCCCAGTGGTAATGTGGCCAAAAATCATGAAAATTGTACGGCTCAGCAGATATTAGCATGTTCCCATAATAGCATCTATCAAAATAACTATGGAACAGCTAGTGAATTAAATGTTTCAGTGAAACACTCACACCACCATGATTTGACCACTAGACAACATATACAAATTTCCAGTTATTCCTGGAATGCCAACCCCATGACAACTGTTAGTCAACAGACGTCATGTGGGATGTAAACATGGAAATAGTAGTGGTACAAGGTAGCACAGAGAAATTTTAAGTTGGTGCTTACAGAAATGGGGGAAAGGCATCATACTGAGTGGCACAACAGACACTTAGTTACCATGGAGCAGTCAAATGGTTCAGAGCATGCAGTCAACACACATTCGTTTAACCAACATAGTTACAGTTTGACAGCTGTATAATGTGAGTTTCGAATTTTGAGGAAACTGGTTAGGCTCCGATGAAAGAGGTTGGTTGTGTTTCAAAGTGTGCAGTAACAATGAAAATACAGATGCCGTGTGGGCTGCCATGAAAAGGAATCATCCTAAATCAGTGCAAAAACTTGCCTAGTTGTTGCAGCTCAGACGTGGTGGCATCCAAAGAATACTTCATCGGCTTGAATTTCATCCATTCAGAATTAAGACTGTGTAACAACTGTATCCTAATGACTAACCTGCACATGTAAAAGGTAAACAATAGCTGTTTAGGGCCAGTGAGGAAGCAAACTATATTCAGAGTCTTAATATATGAAGAAGCCTATTGTCAATCAAGTTGTCACATGAATCAGATGAACTTCTGTTACCTGGCTCAAGAAAACCCTTCTCAGCTTCACCAGTGTCCATTGCACAGTAACAAAGTTACTATACGGTGTGTAGTGGAGTGATAGGCCCATACTTCTTTGAGGATGGAGGCACCTTACACTCTGCCAGTCTCCGGTAGTGGTAAAATGCTTGTCTGTGGATCGCGTAATTTCAAGGAATGACAAAACTGCTTCACTTGAGCACCCCAGTCTCCAGATCTCTGGTAGTTCTTTTATGGGGACATCTGATGGACACTGTGTATCAGAATAGACCAAGAAACCTAGGTCAGCTCAAGGTGCAGACTGAAATCATCACCATTTGAAGTGATACATTGTAAAATCTACAGCAATGACCTAACTCAATGTGTGTTGCAAAAATAGACAGTATACGGCTTTTTTTTTCTCTTAAAATATTGCCTAATGCTTTAGTCAGTCATGACACTGACCTGGGCTTCTTGAGACTTGCAAACATTGACATATGTATACATTACTTTAGTATTATTCTTGATTTTTTGCATCACAGCTGTCACACCTACCAAACACTGCATTTTCCAATTATTTGAAGGGCAAGGTGATTAATTCGATGGCACAGTCCATATCAATTCAGGCAGGCTAGGAAAAAATGTTATCTTCATAGTTTCAGATGTTATTGAATTTGGCATGTGTTAAAAAGAAGGACTCCATAAAAATTTCTGCTTGGAGATACAGCCCTCCAAAGATCACACTGTGCATGTCATTTTGAAGACGCAAATTTTAGAAAAAATTTTAAAATGCTGTATCTCTGGAACACTTGGCTTATTTTTTTTCATTTGAAAGATAATTGCTTCACGATTACAAAGAAATCCTACATTTGGACATATCTGTCAAAGTTCTTTTACTGTAGCATTCTGAACTTTTTTTTATAATTTATGGATTTTTTTTTTCAAAAATTCCAGTGCATAAAGTTTTGATTTTTTTTCTGTTAATTAGTAACATATAGTTCTACATTCCCTGAAAAGTAGAGCTTCCACTTTTAGGTTGAACAGGTTTTATTAACACTTGAAATTTTTGCCATACACATAAAACCTGTTTTATCACTACATTGTTACTTACAGGCCCACAAAAATCAAAACCTAGCCTTATTCAACATAGTTTTAGTTTTGAAAGATGAGTAAGGGTGTCATTTATCAAGCATTTTAAATGTTTCCAAAATGTTTGTGAAAGATCCAAAGACTTAAAGGTTTCAATTTATACAACTTCTATGCACTCTGTTTTGTACTGAAATTAGCCAGTCAATGAAATAAAAATGTGTTCCACTTCTTCAATATCTTCCTTTGATGTAGAGTGATGCCTTCCAGTTGAAGCAATAGGAACTGGAGCCCACACAATTGTTTACCAAAGTAATGAAATTTCTTCTTTCTTGCTCTTTAAAGTGCGTGCAATATGAGTTCGCCCATCACTTTGAGTCTAAAAATGTGTCTTCAGAATTCCCTTTCACAGTAGTAGTTTGTTTGGACAAATCCCTTTTTCTGCTCATGGAGTTCTTCGATTCCCTCTTTGGACAAAAAGATGAGGGCTGTGGATGTGTAAGATATCACAACTCTCGTAAAATCCTCAGCATTCTGAATCACAGCTGTATTTGCTCTGGAAAGATTCTGTTTTGTAGCATTGTGCTTCAGCAGGCCTCCTACATCATCATAAGGCCCCTTCCTGTGACCAGTAGCACTGTATACCCAGTCGGTTGGCACAAACAATTTAACTCAAGTCAAACAGCTGGTAACGATTTTTAAAATGACTAGGAGCACCATCAGAAATAATGATGATCTTCTCTGCCCCTTTTTGAGGTTGAAGAATTTTGTGCATTGCTAGCAAAGCATGTGCAGAGTCATGTCCTGTGTCATCACTTATAATTGCAACACTTGTGGTCTTGTTTTGAAAATATGTCACTCCTGTAAACATTGAAACCTGCTCATTACTCCAACGATATCCTTGTACTTCTTGTGGGAGAATTACAGACCAGTTCTCAGCAAAATCACAGTGAAGCATTAAACACAGTTCTTCAGCCTGTACACACCCTTTCACTTCTGCATTGTGCTATTGTTGAAATTTCTTCAGATGCTGATGTGTTACTGCTGTCACTGACAATTTGCCAAATTCATCAATGAAACTGTCAAAGGCAACAGTTTTCTTAATTAACTTATTTTCTTCCCATGTTGCATATGTAACTTCTGCAGAGTTATCTGTTATGTCTTCCAGGCCAAGTGTCTGTTAAGACAGTCCTCCCTTTCCAGGGCAGTCACCACTTTCTTGAAACAAAAAAGTCTCTCGCTTTACGTCACAGACTGATGACTTCACATGCCCAACCAAGGTGTCATATGCCACGTGCTCAAGCAAGTTCTTAGAAGTTACCACACAATACACACATAAACAGACATCTCTAGGTGGGTGTGTAACTACCCACTTAGGTCGTAGTGCATAAGATTTTGACCTTCCAACATGTGAACTTGTGTAGTTTCTCTTACAAATTTTAAAAGTTTCTTTAATACTGCGAGTCATGTCTGTCTTCCTTTCACAACCTTTTGACCTTCAACTGTTACAGTAATAGTGTCTTTTTTGTTGGTACTCTGGCGAGAACTATCCCATTTATCTTCCAGATAAAATGACTGCACTATTTGAACTTGAGCTGCCTCTTCAGGATGACCATAATATGGATCTGGTCTTCCAGACTCCTTTAACACATCTCACATTTCGTGATTTGTCTACCACGTACGTTGATACTGATAGAACGTGGTTCAAAATTGTTTTCTTTGAAAATGTCTCACTTGCACCTTTTCATTGTAGAATGCACAATATTCAACAGATGAATTGATATTTGTGAAAAACTCCTGCCAAGAGGTCTAAGAGTGCTTTGGTTCATTTTCTCCTTAATATGGAAGTTCTACTTTGAAGAGTGTGATCAGTTTTGCTGTAGTGTATTCATCCATAGCTTTAGTAATTTATCTGCACTTTCTTGATCCATGGAGCTCATGACTTGACTTCACTGACCATGGTTTCTGAATAGGACTAACACCTATCAGTGTAGTTGACTGATTCAGGGTATTTAATTCTTCCTCTATTGATGAAAAGTTAGTATTGTCTGCACCATGGGAGGCTTCACCTTGTTCATATACTATCATTGTCGTTATTCTATCAAAACACTTAGAACACAAAAAGTCATTAATGGAAACATCTTCACTTTGAAACAGAGTCTTCAAATGAGAACACTTATTCCCAACTTGAACAAAGTCTGTTTTTTAGTTTGTCTTATACATCACTCTTTTATGCAGATGCAGTCAGCACACTTCACTCTCCTGTGGCCCCAGACCTTTTCACAAAACACACTGCAACTGTGTCAACTGGCAAATTCCTCATGATAACACAGTACTCACTGGATGGTCTCAGATTTCTTAGAAGCCTCTTCAGTAAACAAATTAGCATTGAACAACTACAATACAGAAACCTGCAATGAACAACCACAACAAAGAAACTGACAAGAAACAACAACAAAGTGTAAGAAATATCTGCAACAGAGCAAGTGAAAAGAAATAACTGCAACAAAGGCAATAGAAATAAACATTGTAACAAAGAAATCAGTAAGAAACAACTTCAATGAAGACGCATATTACCCTTGAAAGTTAAAAGAAATGATTTTTTTTTAAAATAAAACCTGTCCTACTTAAAAGTGGAAGCTCTCCTTTATAGAGAAATAGTACTACATGGTACTAATCAAAAGAAAAAAATCTAAATTTCTGGATTGGCATTTTTGAAAATAAATAAAATGTTCTGTAAATTACAAAAAATTCAAAAGGCAACAGTAAAAGAGCCTTGGCAGATACTTCCAAATGGACAATACCATTGTAATCATAAAGCGATTATCTTTCAAATAAATAAATAAATAACCCTAACAAAATATCTAGAACTGTTACAGAGATACAGCATTTTTAAAACAATTCCGAAATTCACATTTTCAAAATGGTGTTCGCAATGTCATTTTCGGAGGCCTGTATCTCGGGGCAGGGAATATCTTTTTTTTTTTTTTTTTTTTTGAGAAAACAAAAATATACGTGTTTTTTACTTACTCCTGAATTTTAGCATATGCTATATTCAATAACATCCAAGACTATGAAGGTAACCCTCCTGCCTGAAGTGATATGGATTATGCCCCATGTCATATCTGGCTTCCAAATTTGCTTGGTATCAGCCCTATTGAACATATATGTCATGTTCACTCAGAGTTAATAAACACTAACACAATTTCAGAAATATGTTGCCTGTATGCGGACATCTACAGTTACACAAGATAGGCAGGAACTATTTCAAGAAAAATTTCAGACATCTACATCAAATATAAATCCTCTTTCATAACTAAATTTTGCACTTTTGAAAACTTGCAGCTATCACTGTTATTATTTATGTTTGATTTATTTTTAAGTCATAAGATTCCACTCTTGAAAAGTTTTGTTTCTGTGTACTTCATATACAGCATCTGTGGGATACAATTTTTAAATTTTATCAGAATGTTTTCTACTTGTTTCTTACTAATTTGGTCTGTAGTAGATGCTGCATATTGTACTCATTAGGACTGTAGAATATGGAAATCATATTATGACTTCAAAATTTTTTATTTTCATTTTCCCAAAAAATAACAGCCAGCCTTGACTATAAATTGTAAGTCTGTTGCAACAAGAAAAATGAGCATTATGGTTTAATCTCCCATCAATGAAAAGATCACTTGAGATGCAGCACAAGCTTGGATGGGAAGGGACCATCCTAGCACTTGAGAGAGTTTTTGTTACCTTCATAGTTTCAGATGTTATTGAATTTGGCATGTGTTAAAAAGAAGGACTCCATAAAAATTTCTGCTTGGAGATACAGCCCTCCAAAGATCACACTGTGCATGTCATTTTGAAGACGCAAATTTTGGAAAAAATTTTAAAATGCTGTATCTCTGGAACACTTCTAGATATATTGTTGGCTTTTTTTTCATTTGAAAGATAATTGCTTCACGATTACAAAGAAATCCTACATTTGGACATATCTGTCAAAGTTCTTTTACTATAGCATTCTGAACTTTTTTTTTATAATTTACGGATTTTTTTTTCCTTCAAAAATTCCAGTGCATAAAATCTTGATTTTTTTCTGTTGATTAGTAACATATAGTTCTACATTCCCTGAAAAGTAGAACTTCCACTTTTAGGTTGAACAGGTTTTATTAACACTTGAAATTTTTGCCATACACATAAAACCTGTTTTATTACTACATTGTTACTTACAGGCCTACAAAAATCAAAACCTAGCCTTATTCAACATAGTTTTAGTTTTGAAAGATGAGTAAAGGTGTCATTTATCAAGCATTTTAAATGCTTCCAAAATGTATGTGAAAGATCCAAAGACTTAAAGGTTTCAATTTATACAACTTCTATGCACTCTGTTTTGTACTGAAATTAGCCAGTCAATGAAATATATATGGTGTCACCGCCAGACACCACACTTGCTAGGTGGTAGCCTTTAAATCGGCCGCGGTCCGGTAGTATACGTCGGACCCGCGTGTCGCCAATATCAGTGATTGCAGACCGAGCGCCGCCACATGGCAGGTCTAGAGAGACTTCCTAGCACTCGCCCCAGTTGTACAGCTGACTTTGCTAGCGATGGTTCACTGACTTCTACGCTCTCATTTGCCGAGACAATAGTTAGCATAGCCTTCAGCTACGTTATTATCAGTTACGATTGATACTGTGAATCATATAATGTCAAGAGCGATGTTCGTCATTAATGGATTGAAGTTAAGTATTCCACCAGCTACGTCAGTTTTTCTCAATTCTAATTCCCTTGTCAAGTTCCAAACCTCACGCCAGCCTGCGTCAGCTGAGACGCGTGCATTTCGGGCTCCTTTAGCAATACGGCGTTGGCTCTCCTTCCAACCACAACAATAAAAATGTGTTCCACTTCTTCAGTATCTTCCTTTGATATAGAGTGATGCCTTCCAGTTGAACCAATAGGAACTGACCGAACTAACGAAATTTCTTCTTTCTTGCTCTTTAAAGCAAGAACCTACTCACTCAATTGTTATGACTGCTTAAGTTTTGAATTCATTACATTTATAATCTTGTGAAAGATTATATATAGAGAGAGAGTACATAGTAGGTACTTTGTATGTCACATTATAAAAACAAACCCGTCCATCACAACAATGAATGGGTTTGTTCTTATAATGTGACATACAAAGTAACTACTATGTACTCTCTCTATATATATAATCTTTCACAATATTATACATGTAATGAATTCAAAGACTAGTCATAACAATTGAGTGAGTAGATTGTTGCTTGACAGATCTGAAACTAAATGGATATAAGTTATAGGGAATTTCCCCAATACTGATATAATGGATGTGCATGTTTTCAAGAGAAGTGCTATCAAAATATGTTCCAATAACAAATGAGATTAAATTTACCAAATGAACTATGTGTAGCAATTTTGAGTTGCATGTCTTGTCTCATTTTGTGAAATTTACATTATCAAAATTTGAATAGTGTTCAACAGTAACATACATGTATCTGAACTGGAACAGCATAAATTCATTCTGGTATGCCCTCTAATAATTGCAATCTCAATAAGACAGTATAGATACTGCTTTTACTTCCTCTCCATATCATAAGACTCCTTTTACATAATTCCAGTTAATAAGAATAAAGGAAAAAAAGAACAAAACAGGCATTTTAAAAATAAAATTGCTAGAATCCTGTACATAACTGAATACACACCATGGCTCCAGGCTATCAATGCGTTACACTTCAAATAGTCCACCAACGGCAGCTTTGTGAGTCAGCCACCAGAGGCCACCTATAGTGGGTCACAAGACTATTGCACATGGTCAGACACCCACCACACTGCCTACTGGAGCCTTCCTTTATATAAAGACAGTGCAGCCGGTGCTCCTCCGCAGATTCTGTTCTACAGCTTACAGTACTGTTTCTACGTCTGATATTTACGTGTATGCAGGCAAACAAACTTTTGTTCTTAGTGCCTGCACTACTGGTTGTTTCCAGCACAATGGCAAAAATATTAAACTTTTTTTAATGAAAAAAAGGTGCTTATTTTGAAATCTCCAGAACTGTTTCATCTGCTTTTCCACACACACTCAAGACAACTAGTCTGAGTAAAATCAGACAAAATTTTGCAACTTAATTTAGAAATACTGTTTTGAGTTAAACTTTCCTGAAGGCACTAGAGCAAACAGCAGATCAGTCACCTGCATTTATATTATTATAAGAAATTATCAGTTTGAAAATGCAAATACACACCACTTTGACCTAGGCATTTCTGATCATCAGTTCTGTTTATTGAGCACTTAAAAGCAGATCAATTAAGCCTTCAGAAGTGCATATAAAAAGAAATTTTTATCGAAAGTAATATGGATTTAATCTGGAATAAACTCAGAATTGTAAGCTCACCTGTAGACTACTACCATTCAAAGACCATAAACTAAGGCAAATTCTTAAATTGTTTTTTAGATATACATCATGAAACTCTTCCTCCTAGATCTTAGATGTAGATGAAGATGGAATGGGAGATATGATACTGCGTGAAGAGTTTGACAGAGCACTGAAAGACGTGAGTCGAAACAAGGCCCCGGGAGTAGACAACATTCCATTAGAACTACTGACAGCCTCGGGAGTGCCAGTCCTGACAAAACTATGCCATCTGGTGAGCAAAATGTATGGGACACACGAAATACCCTCAGACTTCAAGAAGAATATAATAATTCCAATCGAAAGAAAGCAGGCGTTGACAGATATGAAAATTACCGAACTATCAGTTTAATAAGTCACAGCTGCAAAATACTAACGCAAATTCTTTACAGACGAATGGAAAAACTGGTAGAAACCGACCTCGGTGAAGATCAGTTTGGATTCCGTAGAAATACTGGAACACGTGAGGCAATACTGACCCTACGACTTATCTTAGAAGAAAGATTAAGGAAAGGCAAACCTACATTTCTAGCATTTGTAGACTTAGAGAAAGCTTTTGACAATGTTGACTGGAATACTCTCTTTCAAATTCTAAAGGTGGCAGGTGTAAAATTCAGGGAGCGAAAGGCTATTTACAATTTGTACAGAAACCAGATGGCAGTTATAGGAGTCGAGGGACATCAAAGGGAAGCAGTGGTTGGGAAGGGAGTAAGACAAGGTTGTAACCTCTCCCCGATGTTATTCAATCTGTACATTGAGCAAGCAGTAAAGGAAACAAAAGAAAAATTCGGAGTAGGTATTAAAATCCATGGAGAAGAAATAAAAACTTTGAGGTTCGCCGATGACATTGTAATTCTGTCAGAGACAGCAAAGGACTTGGAAGAGCAGTTGAATGGAATGGACAGTGTCTTGAAAGGAGGATATAAGATGAACATCAACAAAAGCAAAACGAGGATAATAGAATGTGTTCGAATTAAGTCAGGTGATGCTGAGGGAATTAGATTAGGAAATGAGACACTTAAAGTAGTAAAGGAGTTTTGCTATTTGGGGAGCAAAATAACTGATGATGGTCGAAGTAGAGAGGATATAAAATGTAGACTGGCAATGGCAAGGAAAGCGTTTCGGAAGAAGAGAAATTTGTTAACATCGAGTATAGATTTAAGTGTCAGGAAGTGGTTTCTGAAAGTATTTGTATGGAGTGTAGCCATGTATGGAAGTGAAACATGGCCGATAAGTAGTTTGGACAAGAAGAGAATAGAAGCTTTCGAAATATGGTGCTACAGAAGAATGCTGAAGATTAGATGGGTAGATCACATAACTAATGATGAAGTATTGAATAAGATTGGGGAGAAGAGAAGTTTGTGGCACAACTTGACCAGAAGAAGGGATCTGTTGGTAGGACTTGTTCTGAGGCATCAAGGGATCACCAATTTAGTATTGGAGGGCAGCGTGGAGGGTAAAAATCGTAAAGGGAGACCAAGAGATGAATATACTAAGCAAATTCAGAGGATGTGGGTTGCAGTAGGTACTGGGAGATGAAGAAGCTTGCACAAGATAGAGCAGCATGGAGAGCTGCATCAAACCAACAACAACAACCATTTGCAATATGTATTTTGGCATGTGACACAAGCACAGACACCGGAAAAGTAGTCTATCACTGCTACTTTGAGTCAGTTATTTGATATGGCATAATCTTCAGAAAATGTCATGAGACTCCTATTATTACAAAACAAAAAAATTGGAATGTATGTTGGCAAACAATGTGTATCCTTTTGACCACTGATAAAAAAATTAAAAATACCACACATTTTTTCCCTTTACATATTTGAGTTGGTCTCACTGTTATATAAAAATCAGGATATACTAAACTCTTTCCATTTTGACCACAACTACAACACTCACCATACAGAGCAGTTCTTTGATGCCTGCCAAGATTTATTCTAGTGATCAATTTTTCAATCTGACCAAGAACCTTAGTCAAGATGCAACATAAAACAATAGCAATAACAACAACAACAACAACACCTACTACTACTACTACTACTACTACTACTACAGTGTTCGGAAATTAAGTTTGCCTTTGTTTACAGAACAGTGAAAAAACAACAATGTTTAGTTATGTTAATGGATCATGTTCATGCCTAAGTAAAAGAAATTCTGATTTTAACTGTTAGAGGCTACATGGTGTACTCACACTGAAGACAAAATAAACAATAAATCCATATAAATAAAAACGTAAATGTCCATTTGTTCAGAATTGTGTATCTCTGAAAGTTCTTGACTGACTGCTTTGAAATACTGACAACGCTTCATTCTAATACAGGCATGTTATTAGGTATCTATTTCTTTAAAACAATATGTACAAATACATTATTACATGTTCCTGTTACTAAATTTACAAAAAATTATATATTACATATATTTTAAAAGAGATATATAAAAATACAGGCATACTCCAGTGCAACATTTTGTCAAAATTTCAGAGCATTTGGTCAAAAACTTTCAGGTATTTGAGATTAGGAATATTTATAGTTTCTACATCAGTACAAACGTAGATGTTTATTTCTTGAAAATCTCAACAGACTGCTTTGAAATTTTGATGCAAAACTGAATGTGGGTGTGTTTTTAGGTACCTAATTCTTCAATATAAACAAAGACATTGTTACCAAAAATCTCAAAATACAACTTTCCGATTTACTTCAGATTTTCACACATTACTGTAATTAATGTTTAGATGCATATAAACTACAGTGGAATCTCACTTATCAAGCATCTCCCATAACGCTCAATTCGCATAACAAGCAAAACAAATTGTACAAAAATGACTCGCTTAGCAAATTATGTTTCACATAACGAGTGACATGGAGATTTAGTGTAATGTCACCACTCATTATCATGCAGTTGGGAAAAAGTTCAACAATATGAACACCTTTCATTGTTGGCAGTGGCATAGGAGCAATGTCTTTAGTATGTACTGCAGTCTGGATTTAGCACTCTTTCTGCAGTCATCTTCCTGCAGCTTGTGATCACACATTTCCCAAAACTTGTGTTTACACAGCAATTTTTGTGTTAAATTTTAGTAACCTTTGTAGAAATGCCCCCGAAGATAAGGCCGCAAGAAGGCGACCATAACAGAAAGAAAATGGCCTTAGAAATGAAATGTAAAATCATTGAAAAATGTGAATGTGGTGTGAGTATTGATGATTTAGCACGCACATACAGTCGGCCTACACCAACTATTTGCACTATCCTCAAGAACAACATAATTAATGAGATTGATGCTGCAAAGGGAGTGACAATTGTACCTAAACAACGGTTTCATACTCTGGACAAAGCTGAAGGGCTGCTCCTTATATGGGTAAGTGAAAGACAATTGCAAGGTGACACTATTAATGAGATCATCATCTGTGAGAACATGAGAATGATTTTCACCAATCTCGTTAACAAGACGCCAGGATGGCTGAAGTGTTTAAGGGAAGCCGTGGGTGGTTCGAGAGAAGAACTGGCATCCACAGCATTGTGAGGCATAGAGAAGCAGCCAAGTCTGACAAAGGCAGCAGAGAATTTCACCAGCAACTTCAAGATCTTCATAGATTCTGGGGGTTATCTGCCACAACAGGTTTTTAATTGAGACGGGTCTATTCTGGGGAAAAAAAAGGTCGAAACGTACCTTTATAACAGCAGATGAGAATGCATTGCCTGGTCACAAGCCAATGAAAGACCATCACACGCTGCTGTTCTGTGCCAATGAAAGTGGTGATTTGACAAACTACTGCTTTATTAACATTCAGAAACGCCATGGGCCTTCAAGAAGTGCAAGTCCAGAAGAGCAGGTTAAATGTGATGTCAAGGTCAAACAGCAAGGCTTGGATGACACATGATCTTTTTTGTGATTGGATTAATGAAGTGTTTGGTCCATCAGTGAAAAAATATTTTCTTGAGATGTAACTGCCACTCCATGTCTTGCTTGTTATGGATTACGCTTTCCAATTTCTGCCTACCATCACCACTCCATTACTCCAGCCTATGGATCAGCCGTTTATTTCCAACTTTAAGAAGCTCTACACTAAAGCACTGTCCGAACAGTGCTTTAATTTGTCTGAAGCTACCAACCTCACTCTCAGAGAGTTTTGGAAATATCATTTCAACATTGTTGCCTGCTTCAGGACGATCAAAAAGGCATAAGAAGGGGTTACTAGCAGACCACTTACTTCTGCTTGGAAGAAGCTCTGGCCAGAGTGCGTTATCAAATGTGACTCTGAGGCATTTGATTCAGTATCTGTGGAGTGTGTAGTCAATGATATTGTGTCTTTGGCTAAGAGCATGGGACCAGAAGAGGATAACAATGATATTGATGAGCTTGTGGAAGATCACACGGTCAAGAAATGAGCACTGAAGAGGTTATGGAGTTGCAGGGTATTTCAAAGCAGGAAGTTGCGGAGAGGAGTTCGGAGGAGGAGGAGGAGGAGAAATCTTCTGGTGCAAAAAGAGAAATGATGAAAATCATAACCCCCAATAAAGCAGTGGCTAAGGTGGGGAGGCTTGCGTGCATCAGCGATACAGATAGTCATACCGTAGGTGCAACCACAATGGAGGGGTATCTGTTGAGAGGCCGGACAAATGTGTGGTTCCTGAAGAGGGGCAACAGCCTTTTCAATAGTTGCAGGGGCAACAGTCTGGATGATTGACTGATCTGGCATTGTGACACTAACCAAAACGGCCTTGCTGTGCTGGTACTGCGAACAGCTGAAAGCAATGGGAAACTACAGCCGTAATTTTTCCTGAGGGCATGCAGCTTTACTGTATGGTTAAATGATGATGGCGTCCTCTTGGGTAAAATATTCCGGAGGTAAAATAGTCCCCCATTCGAATTTCCGGCTGGGGACTACTCAAGAGGACGTCGTCATCAGGAGAAAGAAAACTGGCATTCTACGGATCGGAGCGTGGAATGTCAGATCCCTTAATCAAGCAGGTAGGTTAGAAAATTTAAAAAGGGAAATGGATAGGTTAAAGTTAGATTTACTAGGAATTAGTGGAGTTCTGTGGCAGGAGCAACAAGAAGTTTGGTCAGGCGAATAAAGGCTTATAAATACAAAATCAAATAGGGGTAATGCAGGAGTAGCTTTAATAATGAATAAAAAATAGGAGCATCGGTAAGCTACTATGAACAGCATTGTTGTTGATGTTGTTGTGGTTTGATGCAGCTCTCCATGCTACTCTATCCTGTGCAAGTTTCTTCATCTCCCAGTACCTACTGCAACCTACATCCTTCTGAATCTGCTTAGTGTATTCATCTCTTGGTCTCCCTCTACGATTCTTATCCTCCACACTGCCCTCCAATGCTAAACTGGTGATCCCTTGATGCCTCAGAACATGTCCTACCAACCGATCCCTTCTTCTGGTCAAGTTGTGCCACAAGCTCCTCTTCTCCCCAATCCTATTCAATACCTCCTCATTAGTTACGTGATCTACCCATCTAATCTTCAGCATTCTTCTGTAGCACCACATTTCAAAAGCTTCTATTCTCTTCTTGTCCAAACTATTTATCGTCCATGTTTCACTTCCATACATGGCTACACTCCATACAAATACTTTCAGAAATGACTTCCTGACACTTAAATCTATACTCGATGTTAACAAATTTCTCTTCTTCAGAAACGCCTTCCTTCCCATTGCCAGTCTACATTTTATATCCTCTCTACTTCGACCACCATCAGTTTTATTACTTCATAAATAGCAAAACTCCTTAACTACTTTAAGTGTCTCATTTCCTAATCTAATTCCCTCAGCATAACCCGACTTAATTCGACTACATTCCATTATCCTCTTTTTCCTTTTTCTTTTGTTAACGTTCATCTTATATCCTCCTTTCAGGACACTGTCCATTCCATTCAACTGCTCTTCCAAGTCCTTTGCTGTCTCTGACAGAATTACAATGTCATTGGCTACCCTTAAAGTTTTTATTTCTTCTCCATGGACTTTGATACCTACTCCGAAATTTTCTTTTGTTTCCTTTACTGCTTGCTCAATATACAGATTGAATAACATCGGGGAGAGGTTACAACCCTGTCTCACTCCCTTCCCAACCACAGCTTCTCTTTCATGTCCCTCAACTCTTATAACTGCTATCTGGTTTATGTGCAAATTGTAAATAGCCTTTCGCTCCCTGTATTTTACCCCTGCCACCTTTAGAATTGTCAAAAGCCTTCTCCAAGTCTACAAATGCTAGAAACGTAGGTTTGCCCTTCCTTAATCTTTCTTCTAAGATAAGTCGCAAGGTCAGTATTGCCTCACATGTTCCAGTGTTTCTACGGAATCCAAACTGATCTTCCCCGAGGTTGGCTACTACTAGTTTTTCCATTCGTCTGTAAAGAATTCATGTTAATATTTTGCAGCTGTGGCTTATTAAACTGATTGTTTGGTAATTCTCACATCTGTCAACACCTGCTTTCTTTGGGATTGGAATTATCATATTCTTCTTGAAGTCTGAGGGTATTTCGCCTGTTTCATACATCTTGCTCACAAGATGGTAGAGTTTTGTCAGGACTGGCTCTCCCAAGGCCGTCAGTAGTTCCAATGGAATGTTGTCTACTCCCGGGGCCTTGTTTCGACTCAGGTCTTTCAGTGCTCTGTCAAAGTCTTCAAGCAGTATCGTATCTCCCATTTCATCTTCATCTACATCCTCTTCCATTTCCATAATATTGTCCTCAAGTACATCGCCCTTGTATAGACCCTCTATATACTCCTTCCACCTTTCTGCTTTTCCTTCTTTGCTTAGAACTGGGTTTCCATCTGAGCTCTTGATGTTCACACAAGTGGTTCTCTTATCTCCAAAGGTCTCTTTAATTTTCCTGTAGGATGTATCTATCTTACCCCTAGTGAGATAAGCCTCTATATCCTTACATTTTTCCTCCAGCCATCCCTGCTTAGTTATTTTGCACTTCCTGTCAATCTCATTTTTGAGACGTTTGTATTCCTTTTTGCCTGCTTCATTTACTGCATTCTTATATTTTCTCCTTTCATCAATTAAATTCAATATTTCTTATGTTACCCAAGGATTTCAACTAGCCCTCGTCTTTTTACCTACTTGATCCTCTGCTGCCTTCACTACTTCATCCCTCAAAGCTACCCATTCTTCTTCTACTGTATTTCTTTCCCCCATTCCTGTCAATTGTTCCCTTATGCTCTTCCTGAAACTCTGTACAACCTCTGGTTCTTTCAGTTTATCCAGGTCCCATCTCCTTAATTTCCCACCTTTTTGCAGTTTCTTCAGTTTTAATCTACAGGTCATAACCAATAGATTGTGGTCTGAGTCCACATCTGCCCCTGGGAATGACTTACAATTTAAAACCTGGTTCCTAAATCTCTGTCTTACCATTATATGATCTATCTGGTACCTTTTAGTATCTCCAGGGTTCTTCCATGTATACAACCTTCTTTCATGATTCTTAAACCAAGTGTTAGCTATGATTGAGTTGTGCTCTGTGCAAAATTCTACCAGGCGGCTTCCTCTTTCATTTCTTAGTCCCAGTCCATATTCACCTACTGTTTCCTTCTCTCCCTTTTCCTACACTTGAATTCCAGTCACCCATGACTATTAAATTTTCGTCTCCCTTCACTATCTGTATAATTTCTTTTATTTCATCATACATTTCTTCAATTTCTTCGTCATCTGCAGAGCCAGTTGGCATATAAACTTGTACTACTGTAGTAGGTGTGGGCCTCGTATCTATCTTGGCCACAATAATGTGTTCACTTTGCTGTTTGTAGTAGCTTACCCGCACTCCTATTTTTCTATTCATTATTAAACCTACTCCTGCATTACCCCTATTTGATTTTGTATTTATAACCCTGTAGACACCTGACCAGAAGTCTTGTTCCTCCTGCCACCGAACTTCACTAATTCCCACTATATCTAACTTGAACCTATCCATTTTCCTTTTTAAATGAACAGCATAGTGAACGCATTATTGTCGCCAAAGTAGATACGAAGAACACACCTACTAGAGTAGTACAAGTTTATATGCCAACTAGCTCTGCAGATGACGAAGAAATTGAAAAAAATGTATGATGAAATAAAAGAAATTATTCAGATAGTGAAGGGAGACGAAAATGTAATAGTCATGGGGGACTGGAATTCGGTAGTAAGAAAAGGAAGAGAAGGAAACGTAGTAGGTGAATATGGATTGGGGCTAAGAAATGAAAGAGGAAGCCGTCTGGTAGAATTTTGCACAGAGCATAACTTAATCATAGCTAACACTTGGTTCAGGAAACATAAAAGAAGGTTGAATACATGGAAGAAGCCTGGAGATACTGACAGGTTTCAGATAGATCATATAATGGTAAGACAGAGATTTAGGAATCAGGTTTTAAAT
Source organism: Schistocerca gregaria (assembly GCF_023897955.1). Taxonomy (NCBI): domain Eukaryota; kingdom Metazoa; phylum Arthropoda; class Insecta; order Orthoptera; family Acrididae; genus Schistocerca; species Schistocerca gregaria. The sequence continues at coordinate 169,609,860 of NC_064922.1, forward strand.
TGTAAGACATTACCAGTGGCAGATGTGGACTCTGACCACAATCTATTGGTTATGACCTGTAGATTAACACTGAAGAAACTGCAAAAAGGTGGGAAATTAAGGAGATGGGACCTGGATAAACTGAAAGAACTAGAGGTTGTACAGAGTTTCAGGGAGAGCATAAGGGAACAATTGACAGGAATGGGGGAAAGAAATACAGTAGAAGAAGAATGGGTAGCTTTGAGGGATGAAGTAGTGAAGGCAGCAGAGGATCAAGTAGGTAAAAAGGCGAGGGCTAATAGAAATCCTTGGGTAACAGAAGAGATATTGAATTTAATTGATTAAAGGTGAAAACACAAAAATACAGTAAATGAAGCAGGCAAAAAGAAATACAAACATCTCAAAAATGAGATCGACAGGAAGTGCAAAATGGCTAAGCAGGGATGGCTAGAGGACAAATGTAAGGATGTGGAGGCATATATCACTAGGGTAAGGTAGATACTGCCTACAGGAAAATTAAAGAGACCTTTGGAGAAAAGAGAACCACTTGTACGAATATCAAGAGCTTAGATGGAAACCCAGTTCTAAGCAAAGAAGGGAAAGCAGAAAGATTGAAGGAGTATATAGAGGGTCTGTACAAGGGTGACATTCTTGAGGGAAATGGAAGAGGATGTAGATGAAGATGAAATGCGAGATATGATACTGCGTGAAGAGTTTGAAAGAGCACTGAAAGACCTGAGTCGAAACAAGTGCCCGCGAGTAGACAACCTCTCCATTAGAACTACTTACAGCTTTGGCAGAGCCAGTCCTGCCAAACTCTACCATCTGGTGAGCAAGATGTATGAGACAGGCGAAATACCCTCAGACTTCAAGAAGCATGTAATAATTCCAATCCCAAAGAAAGCACGTGCTGACAGATGTGAAAATTACCGAACAATCAGTCACAGCTGCAAAATACTAACGTGAATTCTTTACAGACAAATGGAAAAACTGGTTGAAGCCGACCTCGAGGAAGATCAGTTTGGATTCCGTAGGAATATTGGAACACGTGAGGCAATACTGACCCTACGACTTATCTTGGAAGCTAGATTAAGGAAAGGCAAACCTACATTTCTAGCATTTGTAGACTTAGAGAAGGCTTTTGACAATGTTGACTGGAATACTCTCTTTCAAATTCTGAAGGTGGCAGGGGTAAAATACAGGAAGCGAAAGGCTATTTACAATTTGTACAGAAACCAGATGGCAGTTAGAAGAGTCGAGGGACATGAAAGGGAAGCATTAAAGAGAACTTTACACCAAAAGTGTTTTTGCTTTTATTTACAAAGCATCTTCTGTGGTCGTCCTGGAAATATGGATACATGTCTGTACATTGTCGTTGTTACAGACTAAAAACAGTATTTCTTTATAAATTTGGCATGCAATTTACATAGGGTGTTTCTGTCTCTTGTTGCATATTTTCATTCGTTGTTAGGGGACATTGGGGTCAAAAGAAACTTTGTCGCATATTTACACTTGGAGTTTTGTGAATGCACTTTTTCATTCATTGCAGTGGTATTATTTGCATTTTACCTCACTTTAGAAAAAGAACTACAGTTACACATGTTCCACACTCATCACAGTATTACAGTGTTTACATTTGTTCATTTGTTTTTTGTGTGGTTGTAAGCATTGCCAACCTGTGATTTTTTTATGTGCAAACTAAATGCAAATTTGTTATTTACGTAAGAAAAATATAAATAGGAATTACTAACCTATAGAATTAATGCGAGATTCATGGTCTTTCAGTTTCTTGACATACTTATCAACTTCTTTTTCCAAAATTAAACAGTTCTGACATGAGGATTCGTTGGCCCTACAAGAAAAAATTATAATTAAGTAGTGAACTCTGACAGTTACACACTGTTGCAAGTAAATATTGCACACTAATTTTACCATGGTATGTGATTAATGATGGCATTTTCTTGACAAGTCAGCTTGAAACATATAATAAAAAGAGTTAGTCTTTATTTTTCTTTGGTGCTCAATGTGATTTATGAATAAAATAAAATTCTATTGAATCCATTATTGCAGTAAGTGATAAGGAATGCTACTGAATAGATGATGTTTTTGTACAAGAAATAATCAAAAATACAAAAAAGGAATCCTACCACCATTTGCCACCACCATTACTATTCTATTGAAATCACTCTTTGAATTTGTCTTTTAAATGGTTAAACCTCTCTCTCTCTTTATTTATTTTTTTTTTTTTGCTGTGTATCCTTCAACTCTGGATTTTTAATGGAATATTTTTTTTTAGAAATGAAGAACTGTAATGGGAAACACAGTCTCATCATCAGTGCGACAGACACAGAGAGACAGTGTCACCCAAGGAACTGCTGCAGACGTGGTAAATGCATGCCAAGAATAACCTATTTCACACATAGTTATAAAAAGTTTCCCTCAGAAAGTGCTAAATAAAATCACTTGCATAAGGCCCTTAGCTATTTTCAATTTTTGTTCAGATGATGCTTATCATGATGTTGATTTTGTCACCCGGTTTAAAAAACTGAGACAGCTCTCAGTAAATATTTATCATGTACACGACTGTGATTGTATCACACCTTATCTGTTTTAAACTACATCTGAAGCTAGAAAATCTTGAGATTGGGGGAACAGCTAACAACTGGCTCAGCTCTTATCTTAAAAACAGGGAACAATATGTGGAAATAAATCAAGAAAGGGACAACGTCATTAGGAAATATAATCGCTGTTAAATATGGAGTGCCACAAGGATCAGTAATGGGTCCTGTTCTGTTCTTACTCTATGTAAATGACCTAAACATAAGCAATGACAGCAGTAAAATATTTCAATTTGCTGATGATATGAGTGTTCTAATTACAGGAAACTCAGAAGAAACTCTTGAAAAAAAAAAAAAAATAAAAGAAGCCACTGACAGGCTAACATGTTACTTTGATGGCAATGACTTAATAATAAACACTGAAAAAACTGTAGCTATGAATACACACAAACAAAAAATCTGACATCACCCAATCTAGATCTATACGGACAGACAATCGCCAAAACAGCCTGTACCAAATTTCTTTGACTTCATCTACAAGACAACTTGGAATGGAAAGCACATATTGAGCAAATGAACAAAAAATTAAGTACATCTTGTTTTGTGCTGCGTACATTAAAAAATTGTACCAGCTACAACACCCGTCAGTGTGTATATTATGCAGTTGTACACTCTCACCTCCGGTATGGGATTATGTTCTGGGGAAATTCTGGAGATGCCATCAAAACATTCAATTTTTGTGGAGAAAACAAAAAAAAGTGTGTTTCTTAGTTACTCCTGAATTTTAACATAGGCTTAATTCAACAAAATCCAAGACTCTCAAGGTAACCCACCTGCTTGAAGTGACACGCATTATGCCCTTTGCAGTATACACTTTTTGTGTCAATTTCTGTAACCATCTTTTTAAAATCTGTGGCACCACCTTATTGCACTGCAGCTGCACTTTGTCATTTTAATGTTGTGAAAGCCAAAATGCTGCTTGAAGCGATGAAACCAATCTGAGGTGGTCGAGAAAGATGGGTCTTTCCCTTCTTTCGTTAAATCTTAGTACAAGCCCTTTGCTGTAGATCTAATTGCAGTTACCGAGAGAGGCATCTGCTGGTGGTCGTGTTGCTCAATCAAATGGCTTAACATTTTCTCCACTGTTTCCATTGCATCCAGCAGTGATTTGGACACTCTTAGCACACTTGAGTACTTGAAGAGTGAACAGCTTTTTGAACTAATTCCGCATTGTCAGGAATAGGTCTCACTGTGGAGTTATTAAGTCCCAAAGCATGCTGAATGACAATAATACGGTTACCTTCGTCATAGCAATGCAGACTTCTACCTTTATTTCTAATGAATAAGACTTTTGTACACTCTTCTTTCCCTCAACAGACACACTCTCTTTCCTTTTACCCGATATTCTAAATATAGGCCCTGTCAACTGCAACTTCACAGCTCTACTGATCTGAAATGATGATTCACGTATCAACAAGCACAACAGAAGATGTGCAAATCCATCACTGACCTTGTGAACCATGTTCCTGATTTGTTGAAGAGCACAGGGCCCTGTCTGTTGCCTTGTTAGCTTTTCATTCTGAGGTTCTATCATTGTTGCTGTTGGTAAGGAGGAAAACAAGAAACTGTTGTGTGGACTTGTCTTGTATTTTTATTGTAGTCTGCTGTTTGAAATAAAACTTTCACAAAAATACAATCACATCTGACAGCCCACTTAACAAAGACCAAAAATGGTTGACTATGGGGAGAAAATCCTGTGGTCAAAAATTTTTGTACAATGGTAGGAGGGAGTGCTACAAACAACATACTAAAAAGTCCTGATCAATTGGGAGTGAGAACTGGGGTGGATTGGGGGCATTTAAAGGTCATTTTTTTATGTTTTTCTTGAATAATTCGTAAACCATGGCTACTAGCAAAAAGGTTTCCCAGTACTAATTTAAGCAAATTAAATTTACTGCAATAAATCTCAGAGTCATTTTCTTTTAGGACTTATCGTTTCCATGTTGGAGAATTGCAGATTATTAAAAATACTGTTTTAACGATATAAAATCATTGTTTATTTTTAAATGAAGTGGGTTAAAACAAATATTAAATGTATGTACCAAGTGTAAATGCAGCAGAGCCATATTAAGAGATGAACTGTGTTCAGGTAGGGGGTAGAAGGTAGAAGTGTAAGGGAAGGTAGGTTGCTGGAAGGTGGTCACTCACTTTCCTTTACCATACATCTGCCAACTGAATAGTGAGAGGGTGATTCACTACTCTATCCAGCTCACTACACGACAAGCAGTAACTTCATAGTGTTTCACAAGTATATAGAGACCCTCCACAGTACTCCTTACGAATAACAGGAGAGACAGTGTGCAGACATGTCCAGGCAATGTTCATTTTCCACAAAGTGCGTTAATGCTACATGGGATGCATATATGAGTTACTACTACTACTAAACGGACAGAATCTACGTAAATCTCTGTACACCATTCTATACTGATATAGGGGAAATTGATTCTTAGTCATCCTATATGCCAGTTGTTGTGTTCTTCGGGGATAGGTAACACGCCCACACCGAGCACTTCTCACTTTTCGGTTTACAAGGATACTATCCCTCCCCAGGATTCCTGTTCTATTTCCTTAAGTGAGTAGACAAAAAAGCTTCATTAAGCCCGTACTTAAACAGAGGGTGAGTAAGAATTAGTTCTCCACCACTATGAGTGTAGAACAATCTACAGAGATTAATGTAGAGTCTGCCCATACGTGTTTCTTGCATTAGTATCGTTAATTACTCATACACACATCCCATGTAGTGTTAATACACTTTGTGGAAATAAACATCCCATGGGCATGTCAGCACACTGTATCTCCAGTAATACATAAGGCGCGCTGCGAAGGGTCGATATAAATTTGTGAAACATCCAGCAGTTGTTGCTTGTGGCATAATGGGGTAGACAGCGTGAGGAATCATCTGCTCATCATTCACTTTGCATCCAGTGACCTACCTTTTCTCGTGCTTCTGTGCTTCTACCCTCTACCCATTCCCATCCTGTTAGATATCCCATAAATATGGCTCTGCTGCATTTCGACGTGGTAATATTTAACAATTGTTGTTAACCCACTTCATTTTAAAAGAAACATAGATTTTATACCATTACAACAATGTTAATACTGTATGATTCTTCCATCCCTGGAACATGGAAACTATTACTCATAGAGAGAAAAAGAATAGGATCATTTTTGTAGGAAATTCAAAACAGTAATTTAATATAGTACTAAGAATCTTTTTCACATAAAAACCTACCAGATACTTCTATGTTTACAGAATATACAGAAATGAATTTTCTAAGCAATCTTGTACATTGAATAAAGAAGCACTAGTCCTTCTTTCCCTTCCTCCTATTCACCTGTTTGAATCATGCCACTTCCACAGATTAACAAAGATTACTGTAATATTATTTCAGCCACACATAGAGAACAGAAAATATCTTGTGCAGGTTTATTTCTGACCAGTTAGTAGCAAGATGTCACTGTACATATGATAATGAAAAGAGGTTGTTTTGACCTTTGGAGGAGACCAGTGACCTCCATATCTAAATGGATCACAGTATTTACAGTCACGGTCACATTTTATTTTATTTGCACAGATAATTGGTTTCAACTTTACAGCCACCATCAGCTCTACAAGACGAAAATAAAAAGAAAGGTAGTTCAGACTACATGGAGCAGAAAAAGGAGTATGCCTATTATATCATAAAGCAGTGGCACAGGGGGTGTGAAGTCATTAACTGAACTGACTCACAATGTACACATACATAATTAATGGCAGCAGTAACAAAGCTCAGGGCTGCGGAGGTGGTGATGACATAACTTAAAAAGTAAATAGTTTGTGAGAATAATGAATTGCATTCTTACATTTCACGTATTCTACTACACCTTACAGTCTTAAGAGGTATGCTACATCACTGCTGTTTCATTGACAGACTTAGTGTCATGTCTTCAACTTTACAACACATTTATGTGGTAAAATGCATTATTATTTGATAATCTCCTTTATTGTATACCCACCATTATTTACTCTACTTCACTTGCATTTAATTCTATTGCATACTAAGCCAATCTCCCATGTATACATGAAGTGACAGCATTGACTATTGTTCTTCGTAGTGCACTGGTAAGCTCTGACCTTCCCTCTAGCCTTTTAACAATCAGTACTTTGTTTTGAATTCAGCTCAAATCTAAGCTCTCTCTTTCTGGAAACTCTTTAAAATTTTTGGCAATCTGAATCTCAGCTTTACCTCATTCTTACTTCTGTGCTGTTTCCTGCAATTTTTGTTGTTCCTTATTCATGGTCGAAAGTAACTATTCCAATCTTCTAGCAACTGAACTTTGAATTTTTTCTTCTTATTATGCTGAATACTTGCAATCACTGTAGCTATACAATCAAGGATGGACAACTATTTTTTCTACATGTGTAAATGATCTTGTCAAGTGCCCCTTGTCATAAAAGTGCTCTTTGTTAGCAGCTCAATATCAAGAAACTTCTCTGGAAAAAGGGAGGAGGCAGGGATATTCTTCCAAACATAGCCTGTCTGACAACTCACTGGGATACTTCATATGTCTGCAGCATTTCTTTGCAACTTTTGTACTGGCAATGAGGAAGTCAACACAATTCCAATAAGTTGCAACACCACAAGGCAAAAGGTTGACAAAACAAGCATGTGGAATCATAGAGGAAAGTTTTTTTTCTTGTCATTTTTTATGTTATACTGTTTTGAAAAATTCAACAGATTATATTCAATGTTAGCACACTCCTTGCAGTAAACACAGGAAAGTTTACCACTAGCCAACAAAATTGGATGATATACAATGCCAAATTCGTAATAGTAATAGTAATAATACAAACAACAACAACAACAACAACAACAACAACAACTATATTACTGGAACATACCCACACAATATCACACATTTGCTATACATGGATTATCTAAAACTACTGGCAGCAACAAATCAACATCTCAACCAATTACTAAAGATAACAGACGTATTCAGCAATGATATAAATATGGCTTTTGGAACAGACAAATGTAAGAAAAATAGCATAGTCAAGGGAAAACACACTAAACAGGAATATTACATATTGGATAACCACAGAGACTGCATAGAAGTGACGGAATAAACAGATGCCTATAAATATCTAGGATACAGACACAAAATACGAATAGATAATACAAATATTAAAGAAGAACTAAAAGAAAAATATAGACAAAGACTAACAAAAATACTGAAAACAGAATTGACAGCAAGAAACAAGACAAAAGCTATAAATACTTACGCTATACCAATATTGACCTACTCATTTGGAGTAGTGAAATAGAGTAACACAGACCTAGAAGCACACAATACACTTACACGATCACAATGCCACAAATATAGAATACATCACATACATTCAGCAACAGAAAGATTCACATTAAGCAGAAAGGAAGGAGGAAGGGGATTTATCGACATAAAAAACCTACATTATGGACATATATCTAAAAACAAAGTTGATGTGACTTACCAAACAAAAGTGCTGGCAGGTCGATAGATACAAAAACAAACACAAACATACACACAAAATTCAAGCTTTCGCAACCAACGGTTGCTTCTTCAGGAAAGAGGGAAGGAAAGGGAAAGACGAAAGGATGTGAGTTTTAAGGGAGAGAGTAAGGAGTCATTCCGATCCCGGGAGCGGAAAGACCTACCTTAAGGGGAAAAAAGGACAGGTATACATTCGCACACACACACATATCCATCCGCACATACACAGACACAAGCAGACATTTGTAAAGCCAAAGAGTTTGGGCAGAGATGTCAGTCGAGGTGGAAGTACAAAGGCAAAGATGTTGTTAAAAGACAGGTGAGGTATGAATGGCGGCAACTTGAAATTGGCTTTCCAGCAGGGATACGACTTCCTCAAATCCTGCCCTGAAATGAGATCCATCCTTCATGAAATCCTCCCCACTCCACCAAGAGTGTCTTTCCGCCGTTCACCTAACCTCTTAGTTCATCCCTATGAAATTCCCAAACCACCTTCCCTACCCTCTGGCTCCTACCCTTGTAACCGGCCCCGGTGTAAAACCTGTCCCATGCACCCTCCCACCACCACCTACTCCAGTCCTGTAACCCAGAAGGTGTACACGGTCAAAGGCAGAGCCACGTGTGAAAGCACCCACGTGATTTACCAACTGACCTGCCTACACTGTGAAGCTTTCTATGTGGGAATGACCAGCAACAAACTGTACATTCGCATGAATGGACACAGGCAGACAGTGTTTGTTGGTAATGAGGATCACCCTGTGGCTAAACATGCCTTGGTGCACGGCCAGCACATCTTGGTACAGTGTTACACAGTCCAGGTTATCTGGATACTTCCCACACCAACCTGTCAGAACTCCGGAGATGGGAACTTGCCCTTCAGTATATCCTCTCTTCTTGTTATCTGCCAGGCCTCAACCTCCGCTAATTTCAAGTTGCCGCCACTCATACCTCACCTGTCTTTCAACAACATCTTTGCCTGTGTACTTCCGCCTCGGCTAACATCTCTACCCAAACTCTTTGGCTTTACAAATGTCTGCTTGTGTCTGTGTATGTGCGGATGGATGTGTGTGTGCCCAAACTCTTTGCCTTTACAAATGTCTGCTTGTGTCTGTGTATGTGCAGATGGATATATGTGTGTGTGTGTGTGTGTGTGTGTGTGTGTGTGTGTGTGTGTGTGTGTGCGTGTGTGCGTGTGTGCGTGTGTGCGTGTGTGCGTGTGTGCGCGCGCGCGAATGTATACCTGTCCTTTTTTCCCCTTAAGGTAAGTCTTTGAACTCCCGGGATTGGAATGACTCCTTACCCTCTCAATTAAAACCCACATCCTTTCGTCTTTCCCTCTCCTTCCCTCTTTCCTGAAGAAGCAACCGTTGGTTGCGAAAGCTTGAATTTTGTGTGTATGTTTGTGTATCTATCGACCTGCCAGCGCTTTTGTTTGGTAAGTCACATCAACTTTGTTTTTAGATATATTTTTCCCACGTGGAATGTTTCCCTCTATTATATTTTACATTATGGACAGCTAGACAATTTAAGAAAATTCTTTCTAGAGCAAGCAGAAACTAGCAAAATACACAAAGCAATCACTCATATAAATATATCAGCTACACCACTGCAGTTCCATAACCACTTCTACAACCCTTTAGATCACAGAACATCAACAGATATGAAGAAAGTAAATTGGAGAAAGAAAACACTACATGGCAAGCACCCGTATCATCTAACACAGCCACACATCGATCAAGACACATCCAACACATGGCTAAGAAAAGGCAATATATACAGTGAGACAGAAGGATTCATGATTGCAATACAGGATCAAACAATAAACACCAGATATTACAGCAAGCATATTATTAAAGATCCCAATACCACAACAGATAAATGCAGACTTTGCAAACAACAAATAGAAACAGTAGATCACATCACAAGTGGGTGTAAAATCGTAGCAAATACAGAATACCCCAGAAGACATGACAATGTAGCAAAAATAATACATCAACAGCTTGCCTTACAACATAAACTTATAAAACAACACTTTCCCACATACAAGTATGCACCACAAAATGTACTGGAGAATGATGAATACAAATTATACTGGAACAGAACCATTATAATAGATAAAACAACACCACATAACAAACCTGACATCATACTCACCAATAAAAAAGAAGAAATTAACACAACTAATCGAAATATCCATATCCAATACAACAAATATACAAAAGAAAACAGGAGAAAAAATTGAAAAATACATCCAACTGGCTGAGGAAGTCAAGGACATGTAGCATCAGGATAAAGTTGACATTATACCAATTATACTATCAACTACAGGAGTCATACCGCACAATATCCACCAGTACATCAATGCAATACAGCTACATCCAAATTTATATATACAACTACAGAAATCCGTAATTATTGATACATGTTCAATTACCCGAAAGTTCCTAAATGCAATATAACATATACCGTACAGTTAAAAAGGAAGTCACACTTGATCAAGGTCCGCGTCTCTTTCCATTTTTGAACAGACGTAACGTCTGAGAAAAGAAAGAAAGAATAATAATAACAATAATAATAATAATAATACCTCTTTAGTTCTTTCTTCAGCTGGTTTACTTCTACCACTGATGCTTGTAATTCAGTCTTGATGGTCCCATAATGATCTTCTGCTTCTTTCAACTTGGAATGTAGCTCTAGAAAAGAAATAAGGCAATCAGAAATACAAAGGATACTATGGAAATTTTGATAACAACTAGCCAAACATTGCACTTCCAAGAAAATAAAAATATTAGAAGTGGGAAATGGGCCTAAATTGTTGAGCTCTAATAATGTTCAGTTGCTTTCAGCCATAGACTGCAAAGAAGAAGGTTTTCATGATACAAGTTTTTGTGACTTCTATATGGGTCTAACAAAATGTTATTCCATTTCATTGATCTTTTCCCCCTTGGCCACTTCTCTCACTCCTTTAATTGACGAAGACAAATAATAATTTTTTTTTTTAGAAGATGAAAGCCAGTCTTGGCACGCAACACCAGTCATCCTTAAGATGTTTCACAGTAATGCTTGACGCATCACAACTATTAGACTTTAAGATACTGTGACAGATGTAGTACTATTCTAGGCCAACTGAGAAAAAGCAGCCAACAATATGCTTACTTGGGACCTTGTCCATCTAAAGCACATCTGCTCATAGGGTGGCAAATAACCCACACATTTAGTGAAGATCCTGAATCTAGGGGCCTCCACACCCAGCACAGACTTGTTCACAACGGGTTTCTTTTGCTGAAAGCAAAAGAAAATCATCACTGGATCCTATTCTAAATCACCAGAAGCAGCTGCATCTGCCTACAGACAGACAGTGTACCTGAAATAGTTCCCTACAGAGGCAAACCACAATATGATCAGAGAAAGTGCACTAGAATATTATCACTTGAAAGTGGCTAGTTTTAATTATATAAAAGTAAATATTAACAAAGCAAAAAAGTTTGCATTGTTTAATCAAAACTTTTTAAATGAGCCCCTTAAAGAGTTATATCTACAAAATTTTTAAATCTTGGAATTAAATTATGAATGTATTGATTTTGAGAGTGTATATGTTCAACAGCACATGTTCAGTAACACCAAGCCGCCAGGCACCAAGTCAGTGTACTGGGCCGGGGGATATTTAGACAGGATACCAGTGACACATTATGTTTTCAATAATCACTTAAGAGCTGCCCCAGGTTATATAATAATTTTTCTAACAGTAACAAGAATTGCAATCTCTTACACAAAATAAATCCAAGGAATCTGTAGGAAGTGGATCTGAAGAAAATAAAGAGGAAGAGAGAAAAAAAGACTAGTGGATAACTGAAGGGTAAGGTCTCAAGTTTATGAACAGTTATCAAGGGCAGCCAAGATTTCTAAGCCACATTCTAGAGCTGTAAATGTGTAGTCGTAAAGCATCGACTACATACTGAACAGCACAGCACCGCAAAACAGCATCAAGAAGGTGCTAACCTGCGAGCTAATGGAAAGAGCACGCAACGTCACACCTCCAGGAAGGCAGAGTTCAGCGTCCTCTGTCAACACTGACTTAACCAGCAGCCAATTGCTGGTTGGTCCCAGTTCAGCTGCAGGCTTCAAGAGCATCAGTACTGAGTAATAGGACAATGATACTTGGCCTACATTCTGCAAGTAGCAGTAGTAGTAGTAGTAGTAGTAGTAGTAGGAGGAGGAGGAGGAGGAGGAGGAGAGAGTAAATGTAATTGCATGTAGGAAGCCACTTAATAATGAGAAGTTATTTTTTCCGTTTTAGATATAGAGAGTTGTATTATTTTAAAGGTGTTATGTATAAATTCCTAAGGCATTCCAAAAAGCTGTGTTGAAATTTCCCCACCACGGACATGGTGAATGTACACATAAAACAGTTAGCGCATCGGCACTGTACTGGACTATGCGTGGATGCGCACATTGAACAGATGATGTCACACTGTCTAGCTCGTGCTGAAAATCAATGGGCCCCACCGCAAATGCTTTCAGCTTGGCCAAAGTCTCAATTACTGTGGAACAAGTGCATATGACTTTGCTGGTCTCTTTTGGAACATTTGTTGGCTTATTGTTGTGGACTCTCTTAGCAAACATCCATTTGCAGCACCCATAAACTTTACTACATTGTGTAGCACCATTCAGGCTTTGTCATTTATTTTTTGCTTGGAAGGTTTGCCTAAAGTGTTGGTCGCAAACAATGTGCCACAGTTTACAGCTCAGGAATTTCAACTGTTTTGTACAACCAATGGTATCACTCACCTTACTACTGTTCTGTTTCATCCTCAGTCAAACAGAGAACCTGAACAATTTGTGGCTACATTCAAGCAACAGATGAGTGAACTATGTGTCTCCCACACATGGGAGCAAGTGCTGCCACTCTTCCTTTCAACATACTGGTCCCAGCCTCGCGATGATACATTGCCGGCGGAGCTTCTACATGGCCAGCAACACCAAATGTTGCTACAGTTGCTTCACCCACCACAATGTATGGCACCTCCCACACTCCACAAGTATCACTGCTGTGCCTCCAACAGAACCAGATTCATGCTTGTCAATTGCAAGATTCTTACACATATTTTCTGTCCCCAAATTTGCATCCTCTCAGGATCTTGTGGCTGGTGCAGCCTCTTTGGCACCATCTGTGGAAATGATGGAGATGAACCCAGTGCCTTTGCCCCCACAATACCTCAAGTTCCCAGCACTCGACCTGGTGTCACTGTGGACCCAGCACCACACTCACTGTTTTTCATCAGACTAGCTCAGAAAGAGGGTGAGTGCCCTTTGGCAGTTGTCCAATCTATGTTCCCATCGGAGCACAGAATGGATGTTGGGGTGTGGCTGGGGACTCGGCCTTGGTCCCAGTTGCAGCTCTCAGGGCTCCTCATGCTACCCAGCTTCCTGGACCCCCCCCCCCCCCCCCTTTGTCATAAATTTATCATGTAATGTTGGGGAGTTGTAAGGTTGATAATGAATAAATAATCAGGCAAAAGAACTGCTCAAAGTGTACCCCATTTTGACACCTCACCAAATACAACATTAAAATTATTGCACTGTAAAGAAAAAAAAATCTAATGATAACATTTCCTTTCTTTTCTAACATTGGTTTAAGTTAACACTATTTGTAGCCTCTTATATCAATGAGGTTGGGAATTACTACAACGTTGCTTTAAGACAACGATATATTCCACATCAATTTCTAAAATTTAGATTCTCATAAATGCAGAAATATTGGAGGACACATTTTTAAAGTGTTCCTTTACAAAAGAAAATCTGGAGAACTGCTCCAGTTTAATTCTTGCAGCATTACAAAGATAAGTGACAAAGATATTAGTGCCAGTGGTGTGAAGATAACAGCTGAAATTGCTAAAACTAAACAAAGCTCCAAGACCCAACAGAATTCCTATCAGATTTCACAGAGCATTTGTGACTGAGTAACCCCTCTTGTGATCATAATGTATCACAGACCCAACAAGAAACTGGGCCCACCGGCTGGAACATAGCACAGGTTACGTCCATCTGAAAGAAGGGTAGCAGAAGTCATCCACAAAACACCATCCAATATCAATTACGTATCGGTACATCTATTGTAGAATCCTAGAACATACTCTGAGTGCTGACATAATGAAGTATCTAGTAGAGAATCACCTCCTGTCTGCCAGCCAGCACAGTTTTTGAAGGCATCAATCTCACGAACCCACCACACACTTCCCACATGACGTTCAAAAGGACACGAATTAAATATGCCAGGTTGATAGATGCAGTGTTATTACTTCCAATAAGCATTTGATTCAGTACTGCACCAATGCTTATTAATAAAGGATGACCACAAAGGATATCAAGTGAAATTTGTGACTGTAATGAGTCTTTCTTTGTATGGAGACATAGCGTGTTATCTTGGACGGAGGGTTATCAATAGAAGTAACTACTAACATGCCCTAGGAAAGAGTGTTGAGATCTGTGCTGTTCATATTGTGTATTAATAACCTGGCATACACTGTTAACAATAATCTTGAGTTTTTTGTGCAGATGTGTAGTTACCTTTAATGAAGTACTATCTGAAAAAAGCTATACAAATATCCAGCCAGAATTTGATTAGATTTCAAGGACTGCAATATGCCTTAAATTTACACAAATGTAAACTGTATGATTAACAAAATGTAGAAAAGTAGTACCCTATGACTACAATATCAGTGAGACATACAAACCGATTTTGCATTTGTTAATTTGAGCATATTAGCCATTTAATCCTGGAGATGAAGTCATACCTTGAAACACATTGCAATATGAAATAACTCAAGCTAGTTAACAAGGAATTGTAACTAGCAGTTTTTGTAACAATGAGTAACACTGATTTATTTAGAACAAGAAATACATACATGATACTACCTAGAAACCAGGAACTCAAGTGTGTACTTCAAAGCAAAGTCCAATCTGCACCGTATCAAAATTACACCTATGACACAGTCCACAATATTAACGTCATCACTGTGTATTCGACAGATCTCATGGGCTGAGACTCAATGGAATTTGTGTGATTCATCACACGATTGAAGGTCCACTGCGGACAGAAAAACAGTTGTTGACCAGGATGATGGAGGTGAAACTGATTGTGATGGCACCACCAAAATCTGTGGGCAGAGGCCACAGATACATCACAGAGCCATGGTGAACATAATCATGCTGATCCAGGCTGAGTGGCGACTGAGCTCGTGGGCCAACATGGGGATGCTCACCTGGATGATAGAGGCCTCCGTGACATTATGCTAGCACAGGACACAACATGTCCAAGAGGATGTTGTGATGGGCAGCCATGCCAGTCCACTGGGCTGTAACCTTCACTTGGTGAGGCCATGGGAGTTGCTATAAAACCACAGAAAGCATTAGGTGCAGTGTTAGACATCATTTCCTTACAGGTGATGGTCACGGCACAGCCCTTCTTTGTTGAAAGTCCACTGGCCAAAGTTCTGAACACCAAATGTGTCTAGGATGGTTGCAATAGATGGTAGAGCGACCCTCGCGGAAGTCGTCCCGACATGGAGCCAGTAAGCCATGTGACTCCAGGACGCAACCCAACTCCTCACACACCATACGTTCCACCAGCTTACGCAGAACGTTGGTGACGCTGATGGGCCAATAGCTATCCACATCAAGCGGGTTTTTACCAGGTTTGAGCACCAAATGATGGTGCTTTACCACCATTGCGATGGAAAGACACCATCGCACCAGATCTGGTTGAAGATGATGAGGAGATGTCACTTGTAGTCAGATGAGAGTTGTTTAATCATCTGACTGTGGATCCAATCTAGTCCAGGAGCAGTGTCAGAGCAATGTGTAAGAACACTGAGGAGCTCCCACTCTGTAAATGGAGCGTTATAGGATTCATTGTGGCATATAGTAAATGAGAGGACTTTCCCTTCCAGACGCCGTATGAGAGTGTGAAAGGCTGGGGGGGAGGGGTAATTTTCCAACACAGAGGCTCAGGCATAGTTCTCGGCAATCGTGATTGTGTTGGCAGATAACACGCCATTTACAACAACACCGGGAACACCTGTTGGGAGGTGGTGGTTGTTGGGATGTTTAAGGGGGACTAAACAGCTAAGGTCATCAGTCCCCCATTCCAAAAACAGGCGAAACAAAAATTTACGGAACAGGTAAAACCCCAAGGGGGGAGGAGACGCCCCTCCCCCCAGTTACTGAAAGAACACCAATGTGGCAGCGAACACTAGAGACAAGAAGAGTACAGACGAACATCGGACAGAAAGAAACGGAAGAAAAGAAGAGGGCCGGAGACTGGTTGACTGACCATGGGAACAAAATTGGGAAAGAATCAACCATCCGAATACACAAATTAAAATCTGCAACCAATGAGAGACTCAAGGACAAGATACACAGAAAGGGAAAGGGGCAGGTCCCCCCTAAATGGAACCATAAAAAGGACTACCACGGATAAAATTTAAAACGTCGTCATCCATGGAGGCATCGTCGCATAAAACCAAAGGCAACGTGCCCGGGAGATTACAAGTCTGCCGGAGGGTGCGCAGGCGGGGACACTCCAACAAAATGTGGGCGACTGTCAACCGGGACCCACACTAACACAGGAGGGGATCCTCCTGATGCAAAAGATGTCCGTGCGTCAGGTAGGTATGGCCGATGCGGAGCCGACACAGGATGACAGAGTCCCTGCGAGAAGCCCGCAGAGTGGACCGCCACACATCGGTCGTCTCCTTAACAGCCCGCAGTTTATTCGGCGAAGTCAGGCTACGCCACTCGTCATGCCACATCCCAAGCACCTTACGGCGCAACGCCAGCTGCAGATCACGAGCTGGGAGGCCGATCTCCAAAGCGGGGGTGTCGATCGCCCCTTTGGCCAGCCTGTCGACACGTTCGTTCCCCGGGATGCCAACATGACCTGGTGTCCAAACAAAGACCACCGAACAACCAGAGCGGGTAATGGCAAAAATAGACTCCTGAATAAAGGATACCAGAGGAGAAGAGGTATAGCAGCGGTCGATAGCCTGGAGGCTGCTCAGGGAATCACTGCAGATGACGATGGACGTACCTGAGCAGGAACGCATATGCTCAAGAACACGCAATATGGCCACCAGCTCTGCAGTAAAAATACTGCAGCCAGCCGGCAAGGAGCGCTGTTCAACATGGGCAGCGTGAGCAAAAGCATAGGCAGTACGACCATCCACCAGGGAACCATCAGTGTAGACAGGCTCACAGCCTGAAAATAAGGCGAGGAGCGCAAGAAAACGGCGACGGAGGGCCACATGCGGAATAGAGTCCTTGGGTTCCCGTGCCAAGTCCAGGCGGACGGAGGGCCGGGGCATACACCAGGGAGGCGTGGGTGCACGGACTCGGAAGGGTGGCAGAAGAGGGAACGACCCCAGTTCCAACAGCAGGGATTGGACGTGGACAGCAATGGAAAGCCCAGACCTAGGTCGCCGGTCAGGCAGAGGGAGGACCCTGGCAGGGAAAAGCAGGCGATGATTGGGATGGCCCGGTGAGCAATGCACGTGGACAGCATAGTTGGCGAGCAGTCGGTGGTGGCGAATCCGCAGCGGGGGAACCCCGGCCTGCACCAGTAGACTATCCACGGGGCTCGTACGGAAAGCGCCAGTTGCAAGCCAAACCCCATAGTGGTGTATGGGGTCCAACAACGTCAACACTGAGGGTGATGCAGACCCGTAGGCCAGGCTCCCATAATCAAGCCTGGACTGCACAAGGGCTCTGTACAATCGCAACAGCGTGCAGCGATCTGCACCCCAAGATGCGTGGCTCAGGCAGCGGAGGGCGTTGAGGTGCCGCCAGCACTTTTGCTTCAGCTGAGTAACATGAGGAACCCATGTGAGCCGGGCATCAAAGACGAGTCCTAAGAAGCGGCTAGTGTCCACCACTTCAAGTAGGTAACCGTCGAGGTAAAGTTCCGGATGAGGGTGGACCGTCCGACGCCTGCAGAAGTGCATAACTCGAGTGTTGGCTGCAGAGAGCTGAAATCCATGAGTCAGAGCCCATGATGCCACCTTGCGAACGGCTGCTTGCAGCCTGCATTCGGCGACTCCCGTAGTCGTTGAGCTAAATGAGATGCAGAAGTCGTCGGCATACAAAGAAGGAGACACCGACGACCCCATGGCTGCAGCCAGACCATTAATGGCCACTAGAAATAAGGAAACACTCAACACCGAGCCCTGCAGGATAGCATTTTCCTGTATATAAGATGAACTAGAGGTGGCACCGACTTGCACCCGGAAAGAGTGGCGCAATAAAAAGTTTTGAAGAAAAGCTGGGAGCTGACCACAAAGACCCCACTCACGCAACGTAGCAAGGATGTGATGCCTCCATGTTGTGTCATATGTCTTCCGCAGATCAAAAAATACAGCAACGAGATGCTGACGGCGGGAAAAGGCCGTACGGATAGCAGATTCCAGCCGCACCAAATTGTCTGCAGCAGACCGGCCCTGACGGATGCCACCCTGGGATGGAGTGAGGAGACCGCGCGACTCAAGGACCCAATACAAACGCCGCCCCACCATACGTTCGAGGAATTTGCACAAAATGTTGGTGAGGGTAATGGGACGACAGCTATCCACCGCCAGAGGGTCCGCACCGGGCTTCAAGATAGGGACAATAACACCCTCTCGCCATTGCGACGGGAACACGCCCTCGCTCCAAATGCGGTTAAAGATGGTTAGGATGTGTCTCTGGCAGTCCCTGGAGAGATGCTTCAGCATCTGCGCGTGGATGCAGTCCGGTCCTGGTGCCGTATCAGGGCAATCAGCGAGGGCAGCGAGGAATTCCCTCTCGCTGAAAGGAGCATTGTATTCTTCAGAACGACGTATGTGGAACGATAACGGCGTCCGCTCCTTTAGAGAGCGAAAGGCGGGAGGGTAAGTTGCAGTCGCAGAGCTCGTAGCAAAGTACGCGGCAAGGTGGTCAGCAATGGCGGCAGTGTCAGTGCAGACAGCACCGTCCAGGGAGATTCCAGGGACACCTATAGGGGTCTGGTATCCATAAATCCGCCGGATGCGGGACCACACGAGCGACGGGGAGACACGGGAGCCTAAGGATGAAACATACCTCTCCCAGCACTCCTGCTTACCCTGTGCAATAAGACGACAGGCCAAGGCACGGAGCTTCTTAAAGGCGATGAGGGTCTCCAGAGATGGGTGCCGCTTATGACGCTGGAGAGCCCGCCTACGGTTGCGAATAGCCTCAGCAATCTCCGGCGACATTGAAATCGGCCAGAAGCGGCAATGGTGGAGGGAGTTGAGCCAGCAGCGCAGCCAAGACATGGCGGGGGAGCTGCCCATCCAGAGGAACGTAAACAGAGCAAACAGTAATAGCCGGCGAGAGCTCAATCCTGACAGCGACTGCCTCTAAAGGCGTCAGAAGGGGTACTGGCGAGCTACAGACAGAGTGGTGAACAAAGAGGCAAGCTCCACCTAAAGCTCGTTGACAGGCAGCGCGGTTCTTATAGTATCCCCGATAACCGCGAATGGCAGGGGTCCGCATTGCCGGAAACCAAGTTTCCTGAAGAGCAATGCAGAGAACAGGGGAAACACTCAAAAGCATCCGGAGCTCAGGCAGGTGGCGGAAATAACCGCTGCAATTCCACTGGAGAATTGAAGCAGGAAGGGATTGGGAGGGCGTGAAGGCGACTAAGAGGCAGACGGCGCCTCAGAGCCAACAGCCGCCACCGGGCGAGAGTCAGCTGTGTCCATAGGAGAGGCCCCCGAGGGTTCCGTGAGGGCGAGATCCGCGGCAGAGGTGAGGATCTCCACCTCATCCCCAGAGCCAGAACTATGTACAGCAGGCGGTACTGAAACCGCCGGAACGTCCTTCTTCTTGGACACGTTCCGTTCCTTCTTCTCGCGTCTGTCCTTTGGCTTAGAGGGCTGGGAGAGTTTCTCTGAAGGAGCATCGGAGGCTGACGACGATGCAGAAGCCCTACGACCAGCAGGTGGCGGAACCTTCAGCCGCTGGCTGACATCCGGCTGGGTAGGAGAAGAAACGGAAGAAGGGAGGGCCCCAAGGGACCCCTTCCGTGAGAGAGGAACCGGCAGAGGCAACGCTGGCGAAGAAGGAGGGGGAGGGATCGAGCCCCCTGGTTTTTGAGCAGATGTCACTCCCGAAGCATGTGCGGGGGGAGTGACAGAAGAGGGTTTGCCCCCAACTGCTAAGGGGGCAACAGAGGAAGGCTTGCCCCCAGACACGAGGGGGGCAGACAGAGATGTACGGCCCCGAGGGCCCACTGAAGGCGGCACAGATGAGGCGACAACTGCCGCCCGCGAGGGCGACGATAACGTGGCTGCAGCATAGGATGTTCGAAGCGGGACAGGATACAAACTTTCGAATTTAAGTTTTGCCTTGCGATAAGTAAGCCGGTCCAGGGTCTTAAATTCCATTATCTTCCGCTCCTTCTGAAGAACGGGGCAGTCCGGCGAGCAAGGAGAGTGGTGTTTCCCACATTTGACATAGACAGGTGGAAGCGCACATGGAGAATCGGGATGAGAGAGGCGTCCACAATCTCGACATGTGGTGCTGGATGGGCAACGGGAGGACATATGCCCAAACTTCCAGCACCGCATCGGGGGAGGGATGTATGGCTTGACGTCACAACAGTAAACCATTACCTTGACCTTCTCAGGCAATACAGCACCCTCGAAGGCCAAGATAAAGGCACCGGTAGCCACCCTGTTAGTCTTGGGTTCTCTGTGTACACGACGGACAAAATGCACACCACATCGTTCCAAGTCAGCTCTCAGCTCGTTGTCAGATTGTAACAAGAGGTCGCGATGGTAAATAATCCCCTGGACCATATTTAAGCTACTGTGGGGAGTGACGGTAACAGGGACGTCTCCCAGCTTATCACACAAGAGCAACGCCCGGGACTGGGCTGAGGAGGACGTCTTGAGGAGGATGGACCCATTCCTCATTTTAGACAACCCCACCAGTTCCCCAAACTTATCCTCCAGGTGTTCCACAAAAAACAAAGGCTTTGTCGAAAGAAAGGAGTCACCATCAGTCCTGCTGCAGACAAGGTATTGTGGTACATAAGGCTCCGGCTTGGCACTAGATCTGTCTCCCTCCCACAGCGCAGCCAACGAGGGGAACGACTGAGAGTCATATTATGCAGCATCAAATTCAATTCTGCCTCGCTTAGAGACGCTGGTGGCAGTACAACCACCAGCTTGGTGAGATTTATTGCGCTTCATTGCGCCACATCCACCCAGATGCCACCTACTCCGAACGAGGGCTCTCCCCAAGGGCGCCACCCAGCCAAAGCAACAGGTACCTGGCTGATATCCCGTTGCCCGGAGTCCCCGTGCCCCAGACAAGATGGGCACATACTCCTTGGCACGCATGGGGAGGAAACAGCTCTGGCATCTGTAGTGCGATCCCTGCGTGGTCAGGGGGCTACCACCAAGAGGGTACATGACGACCCCACCACAACGGACTGGCTACCGTGCTGGATTTTAGGTGTTGAAAGGGTCCACAGTTGTCGTGGGCGCTAAGAAGGGGATTGCGCACAAGACAAGGAGGCAACACAGAAGACATGGGGTGTAAATCCCGCCACACGACAATAGATAGCATGCAAGATGGTGGTGCACGATGGACCAATAGAAAAACAACACATAAGGCGTCCTTCCCCAAATGGCACGCACTAACAACGGAAATTTTGAAAATTTCAGGTCAAACCCAAGAGGGGACCATCACATAAGGCCGAAACGTTTGAGACTCCTTTTAGTCGCCTCTTACGACAGGCAGGAATACCACAGGCCTATTCTTACCCCCGAACCCGCAGGGGGACCTGTTGGGAGCTGGTACCCAAAACACGTTTGATCCTTGCCCAGATTTGGGAAGGTGAAGTATGGCACCCAATGGTCGTTTGATAAGTTGGCAAATGTGGGCATGGAGTCGCTTAAAGGCTATGAGGTGCTCCAGAAAAGGTTGCCACTTATGCCGCTGTAGAGCTTGCCGATGCTCCTTAATTGCTTCAGTTACTTCTGCTGACCACCGAAGGACTGCCTTTCGCCAGGGACACCCTAAGGAGTGAGGGATCACATTTTCTGCTGCAGAAAGGATTGTTGTTGTCACTTGCTCAATCATCACATCAATGTTTCCATGCGGGGGAGATTCAACGGTGACAGCAGAGGTAAAAGTTTCCCAGTCCACCTTGTTTAAAGCTCATTTGGGCAGGTGTCTGTGGGTCTGACGCCGGGACAGTGACAGGAAGATGGGGAAGTGGTCACTACCACACAAGTCATCATGGGCTCTCTCCAGTGGAAAGATGGGGGAAGTCCTGGGCAGCAGATTGATAAATCAATGGCTGAGTAACTACCATGAGCCACACTGAAATGTGTGGCGGCCCCAGTATTTAAGAGGCACAGGTTGAACTGAGACAGTAAAGTTTCAACATCTCTGCCTCGGCCAGTAAGCATGGTGCTTACGCAAATCTTCCAAAAGTAGGAAAGGTTTAGGGAGTTGATTAATCAGTGCAGCTAATAGAATCAGGGGTACTGCACCATCTGAAGGAAGATGTACATTGCAGACAGTTATCTCCTGTGTCATCCTTATTCTGTCAGCCACAGCTTCAAGAGGGGTTTGAAGGGGCACAGGTTCACTACAGACTGAGTCTAGGACATAAACGCAAACTTCACCTGACACTCGATTATAGTCACTATGGTTACTTTAATATCCATTATAGCCGCGGAGTGCAGGGGTCCGCATTGCCAGGAACCATGTTTATTGGAGCGCAATGCAGAAAGCAGGTGTAAAGCTTAACAGCTGCCGTAGCTCAGCCAGGCAGTGGAAAAAACTGCCGCAATTCCAGTCGAGGACGATATCAATGTGAGACTGGGAAGGCAGGAAACACTCAATGAGGCAGTTCACACCTCAGGTTCACCTGCTGCCACCAACTTATTTCCTGAACAGGAGGGTCAGGCGAGATCTAGGTCCTCAGTGGACGCCAGAATCTTCACTTCATCCTCAGACATAGAACTTATAGGTAGCGGTGGTGTGGGTGCCATCGCAATTCCCTTGATCTTGGGGATCCTCTTTTTGGATTTCTCTCACTGCTCCTTGTGTTTCACTGGCTGGGAAGACTCCACCAAATCAGTCTCCAGGACTGAGGATGATTGTGAAGCCCTATGAACAGCTGATTTTGGGCTCTTCAGCGACTGGCGGGTATCATCTTTCCCACTAGCAGAAAGCTGGGAAGGGAGTGGCCCAACGGACCCTTTCCTAGTGAGAGGAGTCAAAGAAGACTTACGCTTCTCTGGCGCAGAACTGGGGACTGATATCCCCGACAGTTGGTGGGTTGGGGGTGGGGGTGGCGGGAGGGGGAGGGTCTGTTGCTCCCGAAGTAGGTTGTGCAGGAGCAACAGGGAGGGAAGTGCCCCTCACCATCAAGGGGTCAGCTATAGTCTTCCGGCTCTGAGAGGTGATTGGGGTTGGCGGAATTGATGGGGCTAGAACTGTTGTAGCGGTGGCGTAAGACAATGACATATGTACAGGATGTAGATGTTCACATTTCCTCTTAGCCTCAGTGTAGGTCAGTCAGTCCAGGGTCTTGTACTCCATGATTTTCCTTTCTTTCTGGAGAACCCTGCAGTCAGGCGAGCAAGGCGAATGGTGGTTTCCGCAGTTAACACAATGGGAGACAGGGCACTAAGAGTATTTGGATGTGATGGGCGCCCGAAATCTCGACATGTGATGCTGGGAGTACAGTGGGAAGACATAAAGTCAAACTTCCAGCATTTAAATAATCACATTGGGGGAGGGATATAGGGCTTTACATCACAGCAGTAGACCATCACCTTGACCTTCTCGGCTATTGTATAACCCTCGAAGGCCAAGATGAAAGCACCGGTGGCAACCTGATTATCCCTTGGACCTCGGTGGACATGCCGAACAAAATGTACACCTTGCCGCTCTAAATTAGCTCAAGCTCATCGTCAGACTGCAAAAGAAGGTCCCTGTAGAATATAATATCTTGGACCACATTTAAGCTCTTATGAGACGTGATGGTTACAGAAACATCCCCCAGCTTGTCACATGTGAGTAATGTCCATGACTGGGCAGAGGATGCTGTTTTGATCAAGACTGACCAAGATCTCATTTTGGACAAGCCCCAAGCCCTCCACCTCCACAAACCTGTCCTCTAAATGCTCTACAAAAACTTGAGGCATTGTCGAGGCAAAGGAGCCCCACCAGCTCTGATACATATGAGGTGAGGGGGCGAATAAGGTTCGCTCCCATCCTTAGCCTGGCATTCCTCCCATGGTGTGGCCAGGGAGGCAAACAATGTAAGATCATACTTCTTTGCAATGTACTGAGACTTGGAACGTTTAGAGATTGCTGGCACTTGATCACCAGCAAGTGATGACATGGTAAGCTTCATCGCACATCATCCACCCTGATGCCATCCTCTCCGACTAGGGCCCTTCCCCATGGGCGCCACCCAGCCATCTGGCAGGATGACCATTGCCAGGAGTACCGATGTCCCAGGGTGACCGGCATCTACTCCTTGGCATACGTGCGCAAGCATCAGCAGAGCGATCCCTGTGTGGTCAGAGGGCTACAACCAACAGGGTGCATGGCAGCCTCACCACAACGGACTGGCTACTGTGCTGGATATCAGGTGCAACCAAGCAAACAAGTCCATTATCATCATCAGCATAGAAGATGATACTGCACAGTTGATGGAAAAATATGCACCCACGAGGGTGACCTCGCCCAACAGTTGGAGAATGAGAAGAAGAGCAGATCCACGTCGATGAAGGATGCGACAGGTCTCAACGCGTGATGGACACGATGCACCATGTAAGGCACCCTTCCCCAATTGGCTCACTCTTCAGGAAAATTTGGAAAAATGGAGATCAAACCTTACAGGGGACCACCACATAAAGGCCAAAACGTGAGAGACTCCTTTTAGTCACCTCTTGCGACAGGAAGGAATACCTCGGGCCTATTCCAACTCCCGGACCCGCAGTAGGGATGGAGGATAGTGTTGAGATGACGTAAGAGGAACAGACATGTAGAGGCATAAACAAAGCACCCATAGTCTAGTTTTGAACAGACAAGGGACTTGTACAAATGGAGGAGAGTGGTTCAATCTGCACCCCAAGGAGTACCATTGAGGACACGAAGGACACTGAGGGACAGCGTACAGCGGGCTGATAGTTAAGACACACGGGAGGACCAAGTGAGTTTCCTATCAAGCACGAGCCCCAGGAATTTCAGAGTTTCAATGAACTGAAGAGCAAGAGGCCCAAGATGTAAAGATGGTGGGAGAAATTCACACTGGCAGTTTTGTCTGTGGAAAAACGAAAGCCACTGTCGATGCTCCAGGAGTAAAGAAAGACAATCAAGACATCACTGAAGACTCCACCCAGTGGGACAGGTCCATGGAGAACTGCAATAGATGGCAAAATCGTCAACAAAAAGGGAGCCAGAGGTGCCTGGCAGGAGACAGTCCATTATAGGATTTATGGCAATAGCAAAGAGGATCACGCTCAGGACAGAACCCTGAGCACACCAGTTGCCTGGATAAAGCTGTCTGGCAAGGAAGAATCCACACACACCTTGAACACTCGGTCTATTAAAATTTCCTGAAGGAAACGGCACAGGCAGCCACAGAAGCCCCATGTGTAAAGAGTCTGGTGGATATCAATTCTCAAGCAGGTGTCTTAGGCCTTCTCCATAGTCTAGGATGTCTGCAGAAAACCATTCACGACATGGGTGAACAAAGTAACAAGATGGTGAACTGCGGAACGGCGTGCTCAAAGTCCATTCTGTGCAATCGTTAGTAAATTGTGAGACTCTAGCCACCACAGCAGCCGGGCATGGATCATACGTTCCACCACCTTTCAAACACAGCTGGTGAGAGAGAAAGGGCGGTAGCTAGAAGGAAGGTATGGGTATGACGGTAGTGTCAAGCCAGTGTCTGGGAAACATGCCCTCTGCCCAGATGCGGTTATACGTATTAAGCAGAAAGTGCTTGCCTGCAAGAGAAAGGTGCTGCAACATCTGAATGTGGATTGGTTGGTTGGTTGTTTGAGGTTTAAGGGACCAAACAGCAAGGTCATCAGTCCCTTGTTTCAAATGTGGTCCATTCCGCCAATGGGACATCTCAGGAAAGTCAGAACAATGAAAGGGAAAAGGCTAAAAATGTAAAGGGCCGTCATGTTGTCAATGGTAAAAACAAAACGAGGGAAGTCAGCAAGAGAACAAACCCAACTCTATTCTGAAGCAGCATAGGCAAGACCACCTGTGACTTAAAAGGTACAACCGCTAGAATGTAGAAGTACGTATGGGAAAAGGAGACTAAAAAAAAAAAAAAAAAAAAAAAAGTAAAAACAGAGTAAAAGGGGGAGAAAAGAGGATTTCAGTCAGAGAGGTGAATCGGGAATCTCCGAACACTGCTTACAAAGGGAGACACCCAAACACTCACCGCCCTGCCCCAATACCAGAGAGAGATTAAAAACCTTAAAACTGAGAATAAAAACCACTTCCCCAGAGGAAACCGAGAACCAGAGAGATCATCCGGGAATCGTAAGCCAACATCAAAGGTAAAGTGTGGGGGAGTCTGTACTTAGCACACAGAGCCAAAAGAAGGGGGCATTCAACCAAAATGTGGGCTACTGACTGAAACGCTCCACAACCACAAAGTGGGTGTGACTCATCACGCAAAAGAAAACCATGTGCAGAGACGACACAGTGTGGTCGAGTCCTTTCGGGGGAGGCAAAAGGAACAACGCCACAAGCCTGGTGTCACCTTAATCGCACGAAGTTTATTAGACAGGGGAGTAGCCTCCCAAGAATTGGCCCATGACTGTGTGAAGTGGGATTTGATGTGAAGCCGTAAATCTGCTGCAGGAGGGGTTACAGAAAACGGGGGGTAAGTGACTGCTCCCCCAGCCAAACAATCAGCGAGCTCATTACCCGGGATACCCACATGGCCAGGGACCCAAAGGAAGTCAATGGAACAAGCAGCATGGTGAATATCAGCGTGATGGTCATGCATGGCAGAGACCAAGGGATGGCGCGAAAAACACTGGTCAATAGCAAGAAGGCCACTCATCAAGCCCGTACATAACAAAACGCAGTTGTGTTGGAACTGTTTAATAAAGGTAAGGGTCTGGGAAATTGCCATCAATTCCGCAGTAAACACCCCACATGTGGGTGGCAGCAGATGATTTTCCGTTCCGACAGAGGACGTGAAGGCATACCCCACATGATCAGCAGATTTAGAGCCAGTGTAAAAAACAACAGCATCCCAAAACTCCCACAAAATTTGGCGGAAAAAGGAGCGGAACATCACCGGAGTGATGGAGGGGAGGGAGCGAGGAAGGCAGGACAAAGAAGGAAGCTGAAAATCACGGCAAAATGACGCAAGGCGGAGCCCAACCGGTAAACCCGCCCGTGGGGGGGAGTTGGGTGGGCGACATCCATGGCCTGGAAACAGGATAGAATAGGAAGGATGGGTGGGAGAGGAATGGATAGCGAGTGCATACGACACCAGAATCTGGGACCGCCGAACAGAAAGGGGGGGGGGGGGGGGGGATCCCAGCTTCAACCAGGAGACTATCAACAGGGCTAGTAGGGAAGGCACCGGTGGCCAAACGGATACCACAATGGTGGACTGGATCCAGCACGTGCAGTGTGGAAGGAGCAGCTGAACCATAAACTTGACAACCATAGTCCAAGCGAGACAGAACTAGAGCATGATAAAGACGGAGAAGGAGGGAACAGTCCGCACCCCAAGAGGAGTGGGCAAGGAAGTGAAGGACATTGAGTTTACGGAAACATCCTACCTTCAGATGTCTGATATGGGGCAGCCAAGTGAGCTTGTTGTCAAAAAGAAGACCCAGGAAACGAAACTGTGGGACCACAGGCATTTGTTGGGCATCGAGATAGAGCTCTGGATCAGGCTGGATCGCAGTACGGCGACAGAAGTGGACCACCCGCGATTTTAGAGGAGAGAATTGAAACCCATGTGAGAGGGTCCATGCAGAGGCACACCTTATAGCTCCCTGCAGCTGCCACTCTGCAGATGCCACTGAAGAGGAACTAACCCAAATGCAGAAATCATCCACATACAGGGCAGGGGCGACCAAAGGACCGACAGAGGCCACAAGTCCATCGATAGCAATGAGGAAAAGAAGGACACTCAAGACAGAACCCTGTGGGATGCCCGTCTCCTGGGTCCGTGGATAACTAAAAACAGTACCAACTCGAACTCTGAATGACCGATGGAACAGGAACTGGCGGATAAAAATCGGGAGTGGGCCCCAAAGACTCCACTGATGAAGGGTAAGTAAGATGTGATGGCGCCAGGCCGTGTCATAGGCCTTGAGAAGGTCAAAAAACACTGCAACCAAATGGCGGCATTGGGTAAAAGCCTGCCAAACTGTGGATTCCAAGCAAAGTAAATGATCGATTGGAGACCATCCCTCTCGAAAGCCACACTGGTAGGGGGACAATAGATCCTGAGATTCGAGGACCCAATTGAGCCGACGGGCTACCATCCGTTCAAGTAACTTACAAACAACATTGGTCAAACTAATTGGCCAATAGCTGTCAACAGATAGGGGGTTCTTACCAGGCTTAAGTACAGGAACCACGATTCTATTCCTCCACTGAGAAAAGAAGTCACCCTGGAGCCAGATACGGTTTAACACCCAAAGAAGATGTTGCTGTTGTGGAGCACTGAGATGTTGAAGCAGTTGGTTATGAATGGAATCTGGGCCAGGGGCCGTATCATGAGAAGAAGATAGAGCAGAAAGAAATTCCCATTCAGTAAAAGGTTTGTTGTAAGATTCTGACTCACAAGGGGTAAAACATAAGGTGGAAGCTTCAGCCCACTGTTTCTGGTGAAGGAAAGCAGCTGGATAGGAGGCTGATGCTGATGCCACTGCAAAATGGGTCGCAAGATGTTCTGCAAGAACTAATGGGTCCGTACAAAGGCCATCTGGGAGGTGAAGGCCTGGGAGGGTGGACTGCCGATGGCAACCTTGGACCTTGGAGAGAGCGAAGTGTAGCCCATAGCCGTGACAGAGGGACAGTAGAACCAAGGGAAGAAACGAATCGTTCGCAACATATTCGCTTGCTCTGTTTGATTAAATAACGGGCTTTAGTGCGGAGGCATTTAAAGGTAGTAAGGCTGGCTACAGATGGGTGCCTCTTAAAGTGTTGCGAAGCTCTACGGCAATCATGGATGGCAACGGCAATGTCCGTGCTCCACCATGGGACTTGCCAGCGATGAAATGGCCCAGATGAGGCTGGACAGCAAGGGTAGCAGCACAAACAATCGCGTCAGACACGTCACATAGGACGTCATCAATACAACCCGACAAAGAGGGAGAAAACACGACCTGTGCACTGTGTAGAGGCCAATCGGCGCGTTGGAAAGACCAACGAGGTAACCTGTCCATCGGGGAGCATAAAGGGAGCGAGATAATCAACGGTAAATGGTCGCTATCACAAAGGTCGTCGTGTGGCATCCAGTGTAATGAAGGGAGGAGAGAGGGAGAAGAAATAGAAAGATCATTGGCAGAAAAGGTACCATGACTGGCACTGAAATGAGTAGGGGAGCAATCATTAAGAAGGCACAAGTCGTGGTCTGCAATAAACTGGTCTATAAGAAGACCTCGTCTAGATGGAAAGGCACTACCCCACAAGGGATGATGAGCATTAAAATCCCCAAGGAGGAGGAAGTTGCTGAAGAAGGGCAGTTAAGGCAGCAGGTGTAAGAGTCCTGTCAGGAGAGAGATAAAGATTGCAAACTGTGACCACAGAGTCTATGTGGACCCTAACAGCAACTGCTTCCAATGTAGTTTGAAGACGAATCCACGTGCTAGCAATGTCTGTACGGACCAACGTACAAACGCTACCAGAAGCCTGCAGGCATCCTACCCTATTTCGACAGAAAACACGGAACCCATGGAGGGTCGGTGAGTGAGAACCACACAAGTTGCAGAGTAAGACAAAAGAAGGGATTTCAATTCCGGAAGGTGACGGTAGTATCCATTACAATTCCATTGGAGAACCACAGAACGATGATTTAAATGGGGACTGAACACGCTAAAGCCAGTCATACCACCGGGTCCCCACCCGTCACCGACAAGGAGGGGGCGACATCCATGAACGACAGGTCAGAATCCTGTTGTGAAGTCGGGGAACGGACCTCTGGTGACATCAGAGGCTCTTTGTCTCGGGACTTATGTTTCTTCTTCTTTTCAGGCTGAGATCGAGGAGGGCTGTGTGGCATAAAGGAGCCAGCTGCAGCAAGATCAGGAACAGAAAGAGACCAGGCGACCTGGGGGGCCGACAGACCGCGGTCATCGCGCGGCAGCAGACCTTTGGCCTGGACGGTGCCGGGAAGGGGTATCCCGGGAGAGGCGCCCTTGACCGCCAGACGCCGAAGGAGTGGGACACTTCTCCAGCTGGGGAGGGGGAGCAGCACCCAGAGGAGGAGGTGTGGGAGCGCAGGGGGGGGGGGGGGAGAGGGTTCCGGGATGAGGGTAAGGAAGGGGGAGGAAGGGGTGAAGATGTAACCAAGGCGTAACTAGATGTCATGGGCACAGGGTGAAGGCGTGTATATTTCTTACGGGCCTCTGTGTAGGTTAACCGTTCGAGGGACTTATACTCCTGTATCTTCTTTTCCTTCTTATATACTGGGCAATCTGGTGAACGTGGAGAATGATTACCATGACAATTTACACACACAGGAGGAGGAACACAGGGACTCCCCTCATGGAGTGGATGTCCACAGTCACCACAGAGAGGGGCCTGTGAACAGCGGGAAGACATGTGTCCAAAACGCAAGCACTTAAAACACCTCATAGGAGGTGGGATGTACGGCTTCACATCACATCGATAAACCATAATCTTAACTTTCTCAGGGAGGGTATCCCCTTCAAAGGCCAGGATAAAGGCACCAGTATCAATGCGATTGTCTTTAGGACCCTTCTGAACACGCCTAACAAAGTGAACACCCCGCCGTCCGAGATTGTCCCGAAGTTCCTCATCAGTTTGAAGTATGAGGTCCCTGTGAAAATCACACCTTGTACCTTAGTTAGAGACTGGTGGGGGGTAATGGACACAGGAATTGTGCCAAGATGGGTACAGGCACTAAGGGCCGCAGATTGGGTAGCTGAAGCATTTTTGATCAGCAACGAACCCGACCGCTTCTTGCTCAGGGAGTCCACTTCGCCAAACTTGTCTTCAGTGTGTTCCACAAAGAATAAAGGTTTGGTATTGGTGAAAGTATCTCCATCAGTCCTGGTGCAAACTAGATAATGGGGGAAAGGTTTTGCCCCTAGCCGACGGGCCTGACCCTCTTCCCAGGGAGTAGCCATGGAAGGGAAGGCCGAAGGGGCAAGAGAAGCAGCACTTGAGGAATCAGTTCCACACAGAGAGAGACGGCCGCAGAAGAACAGCCAGAGTTCTGGACCCGCATGCGTTTCATTTGCATAGTGTCCACCCTGATACCACCCACTCCGATCAGGGGTTCTCCTCACGGGCGCCACCCTGCCACAGCAAGGGCCGTCTGGCGCAGCGGCCATTGCAGGGAGTTCTGATGCTCCAGGATGACGAGCAACCACTCCAAGGCATGCATGAGGAGGTCACAGCTCAGGTATCAGAAGTGTGATCCCTGTGTGTTCAGGGGGCTCAACCAAAAGGGTACATAGCGACCCCACCACACGGGCTGGCTACCGTGCTGGCAATGCACCCAAGCATCAGACAACATGAAAGAAAAGGTGGAATGTACTAGGAGGGCGCACGTCGGAGACACTAGGTAAGGTGCTCTTCCCCAAATGGCTCACACTACGGAGGAGAAATTTTGTAATGGAAGTCAGACCCCAGAGGGGGACCAAGGAATGCCAAAAGGAGGAGATGATTATGCAACAAAGCCGAATTGTAAATCAAATAGGAGGATAGCGGGGCCAACATAAGCAGGGACACCAAGAGAGGGAGAGGAGAGGGCGATGGGAAAGGAGCAAGGAGGGGAAGGGGAAGGAAACGCAGCCCTGGAGAGAAAGAAGGCTGCAATAGCTAGGGGCCCCGTGCTCGCCACGCACGTATCCACAAAAGAGTTGTGGACCCCCTGGGGGGCTGAATGTGGGCAGCAGAGGATCGGGACGAACTGAGAGCATGGTCTAGCTCCCTCATAGTAAAGATCTCATTGTGGCACTCACAATTCTGAGAAGAGAAGTGTATCACCCAAGTCTCCTCTGCTCGTTTCCAATGGAGGAAGGCAGGGTGATAGAGGGAAGAGCTTGAAATTTCCACAAAATGTCGGCCCAAGGTGTTGGAGAGAGTGACAGGTTCCAAAATGACATCGTCTGCCATTGTCAAGCCAGAAATTGGCGAATGGATCTTGGTCCCAGACAGCCATTGGAGGTTGGCCCACATGAGAGAGGAAGGAAGCGATGGTGAATGCAGTTTACCATCATAGGGTGACGTCTCCACAAGCGAAATGCTTCATAGCATGCCTCAGTCCACCAAGTGACTGGGACACGGCATGGTAAAGAGGAAGTGCAAGGAATGAAACGTTCTGCAGCAGTAAAGATAATGTTTGCGAGATATTACCCCTGGTCATCAAAATTGGGAATCTCGTTCTTTGTAGGTCTCCAAGGATGAGTAAAGCCACCAGTCAGCCTTAGTAAGCTGCAATTTGGGTGTGCACGCAGTTGGGGTAGGAGTCAGCAAATGGGTAGCACATGGGAAATGGTTACTCGAGTAGGTGTCAGAAAGAATGGACCACTCAAGACAATGAGCAAGCTGGGCAGTGCAGAAGAATAGGTCCAAGTGGGAACAGATGTGCGAGGAGTCGGAAAGCAATGTGGGTGCTCCAGTGTTAAGGCAGAAGAAGTTGATAGGATTAACAATATCAGCCAAAAGGGCACTTCTTTGAGAGCTTCTGGGAGAACCCCAAACGAGATTATGTGCATTAAAGTCACAGAATAGCAGAAATGGGGGAGGTAGCTGCCCAATAAGCTGCCCTTGTGACACTGAATGATGGAGGGACATAAATAGCACATGGGGAAAAAGTCAGGTGAGGAACGGAAAGGCGAACTGCACCAGCTTGAAGACGGGTAGTCAGGCAGATGGGTTGACTATGAATGTCATCCCGTATGAGCAGCATGACGTCCCCATGAGATGGAATGCCAACCTCAGGGGGAAGGATAAAACGAACCAGGAAGAAATGTGAAAGCTCAAAGCGGTCGTGAGGATGCAATTTTGTTTCCCGACGGCAAACTACAAGGAGATGCTGCGATACTAAAAGCAACCATAAATCCTCTTTGTGGGACCGAAAGCCGTGAACGTTCCACTGGAGGAGAGTCATGATGAGGAACAAATGAAGGGGTGTCATCTAGGCAGCTGCCGAGTGATAGCCAGCGAGGACTTGCTGCTACAGGGCACAGAGGCAGGAGGATCCTGCTGCATGAGGTCCATAGAAGCATCGGCTTGCTTGTGCTGTCGGTCTGTGGAGTCCAATGCAGAAAAACAGTTGGTGGTGCACACTGGTGACACGAAGGCCTGCTGGGCTAAGGTATCAAGTGGCAACACCGTCAAAGAGGATCTTCAAGACAGCAAGGAAGAAGACCATTTGCCTTTGGTGGACATCTTTGAGCCCTTCCAGTTAGCAGACGAAGACTCAGATGTTGGTTGGCTGGAGGGATGTAGGAAGTCTTCATGGGAGTACTCCTGCTGTCCTTTCCGGCCTACCAGTTGTGAAGCTGGTGGCTTTGCCCCTTGAGACGAGAGTTTGATGGCTTATTGCACAGTGGGATGAGGGGATGGTGATGCTACCTTGGCAATGGGCGATTTCACAACCTCAGAGCTGAATCTGAGGTCGCCATCTGATAGATGGTAATGACACCCTGATCAGAGAGGTCTGATTGGATTTCGGCCTCGGTCAGACCGTCGAGCATCCTAGTGTAAATAACACCACAGGAAGAATTCAGAGATCCATGGGCCTCGACATGAACAGGATAGCCGTGGAGAAGTTAGGTGGCAAGCAGTTGTTGTGCTTGATAATCATAAGTAGTCTCCAAAAGCAAAGTGCAATTCGGTAAACAAGAGCAGGATTTCACAGGCCCAGCAATTGCATCAACATCTTTCTGAATAATAAACGGATTTACCATTGCGAAGGACTGACTGTCTTCAATACGTGAAACTATGAGGAACCCTGGTGCAGCTGGAAGGGTCTTTGAATCGTTAGCCTCATTCCGTTTACGTTTCGTAGATGCTGTTTGTGAAAACGATTGGCTCATTGTGAGAAAATCCCCCATGATTGGTTGGTTGGTTTGTGGGATTAAAGGGACCAGACTACTATGGTCATCAGTCCCTTGTTCCATAAAAAACTAAAACCACCCAAAGAGAATAAAAAAAAACGAACAACAGGAAAGACAGCAGACGAAACAGGACATGAAATACTCTGACAGAGACCGGACAAAAATTAAAACACACAGTGTGACGGTGGTTGGCCGACCATAGAGGAAAAGAGGAAAAGCCAACCACCAAGAACACTTTAAAAATTCAGTTTAAAATCAGAGGCTAAATGCCAGAATCAACACTTAACACTCAGATTAAAGGATAAAAACCCCTTGCCCGAATAAAACACAAAACCAAGTCCACCATGGCAGAGTCATCTGATAAAAGAGCAGAGAGCGTGTCAGGCACTGCAAAAGTCTGCCTGAGCACGGTTAAAAGGGCGCACTCCGACAGAATATGGACCACCGTCAAGGACACCCCACAACGACAAAGAGGGGGATCCTCACGACACAGTAAATAACTGTGCGTGAGTCGGGTGTGGCCAATGTGGAGCCGACAAAGGACGACTGAGTCCCTGCGGTTGGCTCGCATGGATGACCGCCACACAGTCGTCGTGTCTTGACGGCACGGAGTTTGTTAGGGGTGGTCAGACCGCGCCATTCAGCATCCCAAAACGAGAGAACTTTGCGGCGTTTCATTTCCGGGTATCCCAACATGGCCCGGGGTCCAAACAAAGACAACAGATCTGCCGCAACGGGCAAGAGTATGCAGGGACTCCTGGATAGCCATCACCAGACGAGAACGAGGGAAACACTGGTCGAGAGCTCGTAAACCACTCAGGGAATCGCTACAGATAACAAAGGACTCACCTGAGCAGGAGCGGATATACGCTAGGGCACGAAAGATGGCGACCAGCTCAGCAGTGTAAACACTGCAGCCAGCCGGCGATGAACGTTGTTCAGAATGGTCCCCTAGAGTTAGTGCATAACCGACTAGACCAGCAACCATCGAACCATCGGTGTAGACAACGCCAGAGCCCTGATACGCGGCCAGGATGGAATAAAAGCGGCGTCGGAAGGCCTCCGGAGGGACTGAGTCCTTCGGGCCATGTGCCAAGTCGAACCGAAGGCAAGGGCGAGGCACACACCACAGGGGTGTACGCAGAGGGGCCCGGAATTGAGGTGGAACAGGGAAACACCCAAGCCAGGAAAGAAGCTGTTTGACACGTACGGCGATCGGACAACCCAACCGGGGCCGACGTTCTGGCAGATGAACGACTGACTGCGGGAAGAGGACACGATAATTTGGATGCCCGGGCAAGCTAAAAACATGGGCAGCATAAGCATCCAGTAATTGTTGGCTTCGTAACCGCAGTGGAGGGACACCTGCCTCTACAAGTATGCTGTCCACAGGGCTGGTTCGGAAGGCACCAGTGGCAAGGCGTATCCCGCTGCGGAGTATTGGGTCCAGCACCCGCAATGCAGATGGGGATGCTGAGCCATAAGCCAGACTCCCGTAGTCCAGACGGGACTGGATTAACGCCTGGTAAAGCCGTCGGCGCCCCACCTGGTGTGGCTCAGGCATCGCATAGCATTTAGATGCCGCCAACACGCCTGTTTAAGCTACCGAATATGAGGCAGCCAAGTCAACCGGGCATCAAAAACCATCCCCACAAACCTATGTGACTCCACCACTTTAAGAAGCTCGCCGTCAAGATAAAGCCGCGGCTCCGGGTGAACAGTGCGTCGCCGGCAGAAATGCATAACGCAGGTCTTGGTTGCAGAAAACTGAAAACCATGCAGTACAGCCCAAGACTGCGCCTTGTGCCCTGTAGCTGACGTTCAGCAGCTGCAATGCCAATAGAGCTGTAGTAAAGGCAGAAGTCGTCAGCACACAGGGAAGCGGAGACAGTATTTCCCATGGGTGCAGCGAGCCCGTTAATAGCTATTAAAAACAGATACACACTGAGAACAGAACCCTGTGGCACACCGTTCTCCTGGACTTGGGAGCAACTATATGAGGCCGCGACGTGCACGCGGAAGGTACGATACGACAGAAAATTGCGGATATAGATCAGCAGAAGGCCCCGAAGACCCCATCCATGAAGTGTAGAAAGGATGTGATGATGCCATGTCGTATCATATGCCTTCCACATGTGGAAAAAGACAGCAACCAGATGCTGACGGCGGGCAAAGGCAGTACGGATGGCCGACTCCAGGCTCACCAGATTGTCGGCGGCGGAGCGGCCTTTACGGAACCCACCCTGAGACGGAGCCAGAAGGCCTCGAGACTCCAGTACCCAATTCAAGCACCAGCTCACCATCCGTTCAAGCAACTTGCAAAGAACGTTGGTGAGGCTAATGGGACGGTAGCTGTCCACCTCCAAAAGGTTCTTTTCTGGTTTCAGAATGGGGACAACAAGACTTTCCCGCCATTGCGACGGAAACTCACCCTCGACCCAAATGTGGTTGTAAAGATCGAGGAGGCGTCACTGGCTGTCCACTGAAAGGTGTTTCAGCATCTGAGAGTGGATGCTATCTGGCCCAGGAGCGGTATCAGGACAAGCGGCGAGGGCACTTCGAAATTCCCACTCACTGAATGGAACATTGTACAATTCAGGATGTTGAGTGCGAAAAGAAAGTCTCTGACGTTCTATCCGCTCCTTAATGGAGCGGAAGCCCAAGGGGTAGTTGGCAGAAGTGGAATTCATAGCAAAGTGCTCTGCCAAGCGGTTTGCAATGACGTCGGAGTCAGTACAAACTGCTCCATTCAGTGAGAGCGCAGGGACACTAACAGGGGTCCGACAGCCATAGAGGCGGCGAATCTTGGCCCAGACCTGCGATGGAGTGACATGGAGGCCAATGGTGGACACATACCGCTCCCAGCAATCCTGCTTGCATTGGCGGATAATGCAGCGGGCTCGCGCACGCAGCCGTTTGAAGGCGATAAGGTGGTCGATTGAGGGATGTCGCTTGTGACGCTGGAGCGCCCGCCTGCGAGCTTTAATCGCTTCAGCGACCTCAGGCGACCACCAAGGCACAGTCCGCCGCCGAAGGGACCCAGAAGAACGGGCAATGGCAGATTCGGCGGCAGTAACGATGCCGGTGGTGACCGATTGAACCACTGCATCAATGGCATCGTTAGAGAGAGGCTCAATAGCGCCAGTGGAGGAGAACAAGTCCCAGTCAGCATTATTCAGAGCCCATCTGTTAGGGCACCCAGAAGACTGACGCTGTGGTAGTGACAGAAAGATCGGAAAGTGGTCACTACCACAAAGGTCGTCATGCACTCTCCATTGGACAGACGTTAAGAGGCTAGGGCTACAGATCGAAAGGTCTATGGCGGAGTATGTGCCATGTGCCACACTGAAGTGTGTGAAGAGACCATCATTTAATATCGAGAGATCAAGCTGCGCCAATAAATGCTCAACGATGGCACCTCGACCTGTTGCCACCGACCCACCCCACAGATGGTTATGGGCATTAAAGTCGCCCAGTAACAGGAAAGGTGGAGGCAATTGAGCTACCACAGCAGCCAGGACATGCTGCGCGACATCACCATCAGGTGGAAGGTAAAGACTGCAGACGGTTACAGCCTGTGGCGTCCACACCCGAACAGCGACAGCCTCTAAAGGTGTGTGGAGAGGTACAGACTCGCTATGAAGAGAGTTCAGGACATAGATGCAGACGCCACCAGACACCCTTTCATAAGCTGCCCGGTTCTTATAATAACCCTGATAGCCACGGAGGGCGGGCGTTCGCATTGCCGGAAACCAAGTTTCCTGCAGAGCAATGCAGAGGAAAGAGTGAAGGCTGATAAGTTGGCGGAGCTCAGCTAGATGGTGGAAGAAACAGCTGCAGTTCCACTGGAGGATGGTGTTGTCCATGGCTGAGAAAGGCTTGACGGGACTGGGAAGGGAGATTACGCCGCTGGGTCACCTGCTGCCTCTGATAGCTGCCTGTGATAGTGCTTTCCATGGCGTCTGATGGACCGGCGAGATCGAGGTCCTCAGCGGACGCCAGAATCTCCACCGCATCCTCAGACGCAGAGCTGGAAGGTTGTGGCAGGATGGCTGCCACCGCGAGTTCCTTGGGCTGAGAGCTCTTCTTGGGTTTCTCACGCCATTCCTTGGGTCGCACCAGCTGGGAGGGCTTCACCGATTCAGTCTCCGGGACGGAGGAGGATCGTGAAGCCCTACGACCAGCTGATTGCGGGCACTTACGCCATTGTCGATTGTCAGGCTTCTCGCTGGCGGAAACCTGGGAAGGGAGGGACCCAAGGGACCCCTTGCGAGTGTGAGAAGCCGAAGAAGTTGGACACTTCTCCGGCTTAGAAGTGGGGACGGACGTCCTCGATGGGTGGGATGGTGTTGCTCCTGAGGTAGGTGGCGCAGGAGCAACCCAGTGGGTAGAGCCCCCCACTGGCGAGGGGGCAGGAGGAGTTTTACTACTCGTCGATCCGGCCACAATTTGAGAAACAGACGGGGCTAGCACAGGTGTTGTAGCAGCAGCGTAGGAAGATGTCATTCTCACAGGATGTAGTCGGTCGTATTTCCTCTTGGCCTCAGTATAGGTTAGTCGGTCCAGGGTCTTGTATTCCATGATTTGACGCTCTTTCTGGAAAATTCGGCAGTCTGGGGAGCAAGGTGAATGGTGCTCCCCGCAGTTGACACAGATGGGAGGCGGGGCACATGGAGTATTGGGATGTGATGGGCGTCCGCAATCTCGACATGTGAGGCTGGAAGTGCAGCGAGAAGACATATGGCCGAACTTCCAGCACTTAAAGCACCGCATCGGGGGAGGGATATAGGGCTTGACGTCACATCGGTAGACCATCACCTTGACTTTTTCCGGTAATGTATCCCCATCGAAGGCCAAGATAAAGGCACCGGTAGCAATCTGATTTTCCTTCAGACCCCGATGAACGCGCCGGACGAAATGTACACCTAAATTGGTGCGCAACTCTTCATCAGACTGCATAAGAAGATCCCTATGGTAAATAACTCCCTGGACCATATTTAAACTCTTATGGGATGTGATCGTAACGGCAACATCCCCAACTTGTCACAAGCGAGTAACCGTCGTGACTGGGCAGAGGATGCCATTTGTATCAGGACTGACCCAGAGCGCATTTTTGACAAGCTCTCCACCTCCCCAAACTTGTCCTCTAAATGCTCGACGAAGAACTGAGGCTTTGTGGAGAGAAAAGACTCCCCATAAACCCTCGTACAAACTAAGAAGCGGGGCGAATAACTGTTACTGCCATCCTGAGACATATGTTCCTCCCACAGTGTGGTCAGGGAGGGGAACGTTTTCGGATCGTACTTCTGAGCGTTAAACTGAGCCCGAGAACGCTTAGAGACTGCTGGCGGCTGGCCACCAGCGAGAGATGATGTACCACGCTTCATTGCGGGTCATCCGCCCTGATGCCACCTACTCTGACCAAGGGCCCTCCTCACGGGCGCCACCCAACCACGGCAAGAGCCACCTGGCAGGATGGCCGTTGCCGGGAGTCCCGATACCCCAGGAGGATAGGCATCTACTCCTTGGCATACGTGGGGAGTTAACGGCGCAGCCATCAGTAGAGCGATCCCTGTGTTGTCAGGGGGCTACAACCAACAGAGTACATGGCGGCCCCACCACAACGGACTGGCTACCGTGCTGGATGTTAGGTAACATGTGGTCCATGGTCGCCGTCGGTGCAGAAAGAGGCACTGCACAGTGCAAGGTGTTATCTGCAGGCAGAAAAAGAGTCATGCCCAAGAGATGGAGAGCAGACAGGACTGCAGTTCAACGGTGTATAAGCTGGCGAAAGGTCTGATCGCAAGATGGACACAATGCACCAAGTAAGCCGCCCTTCCCCAATCGGCTCGCTCTTCGGAAAATTTTGAGAGATGGAGGTCAAATCCAACAGGGGCCCATCATATAAGGCCGAAAAGTTTGAGACTCCTTTTAGTCGCCTCTTACGACAGGCAGGAATACCGCGGGCCTATTCTAACCCCCGAACCCGCAGGGGGACCCCCATGATTGCCAGCATCTCCAATGGCATGCTCCTTCCAACTGCCCCCCCCCCCCCCTCCCCCAAGGGGGCACCCGCCTAAGGTGATTGTTTACAACTTAGGTCACAACTCCCGAACACCTGACAGAGGCACCACTTGGCAATTTGGGAAGGTAGCAGCTCAGACAGTCACTCCTTCATGGGCAATGCCTGTGCCAGGGAGTACATCCGAACCCTACCTGTCGACCCAGGGCTGCGGACTGTGTGTTACCCAGTCACCTGTTACGCGTCAGATGTGTAGGCCAGCTGTCAGGAGCGCACAGGGAGGCAGAAGAAAATGAGGAATCTAAAACACTGAAGCAGAGGAATGAGAGGAGAAGGGAAACAAAGATAGGAAAAGGCAACAAAAACAATGGTGGGACTATTTTTATGTCAGCAATGGACTATGTGAAACATTCCCAATAACACCCCAGACATGTTCCCCAAAGGAGGGGAAGAAGAATAGCAAAAGGATAGACATGCAGCACGGGAGGGAAAAGATGTTGCAAAAGTTGGGGCCCCATGGTAGCTCAGCATGAACCCACCAAAGAGTGGCAAGCCCCCAGGGGGATGATCATTTTGGTGGTCCAGTGTTATGACGTGGGAGGCATAATGTTACA
The DNA here is from genome assembly GCF_023897955.1 of Schistocerca gregaria. Taxonomy (NCBI): domain Eukaryota; kingdom Metazoa; phylum Arthropoda; class Insecta; order Orthoptera; family Acrididae; genus Schistocerca; species Schistocerca gregaria. The sequence continues at coordinate 169,650,946 of NC_064922.1, forward strand.
GTAGCGTACTGATCTCCAATCCTTTGAACAAGGTACACTCACCGGTCAATGTTATTGTGGCTTTGTACTCCTCCCCCATGTGGATTTTTCCAGAAGAGCATTTGGTTCTGATTTCATTTTTATGGATGACAGCACAGATGGAGGAACTTCTGGAATGAAAGAATATTTGGTCAATGGACTGTCTTGCCCATTCTCCTGACTTAAATCCCACTGAGCAGGAGTGGGATGTGTTGAGGAGATGTATTGCACCACGTCCATGTGCACCAATGACCATCCAGCATTTGTCAACTGTATTGGTGGAAGAATGGAACACCCTACCACAAGAACACCCTACCAACCAGCACAGGAGCATGTTGTAGAGTGTGCATTGCTGTCCGTGGTGACCATGCCTTTTGTAATGTCCAGGGGACCATCATAAATTGTGGCGCCTTCAGTGTAATTGTTGTCTTTTAGTAAAAGTGCTATTTCTCTTCATCTCATTGTGTATTTCTTTCAATTACCTCCTGTACTGTACTGTCTTGTACTATACTATATCAGTTTTTTCTCGTATGGTCCAAGTTTCATCGAGTTATGTTACTTCGCAGTGATGAGTCATAGGAAAGTACTTCTGTCCTCAACTTTTGCAAAGCAGTGGACAGTTGTTAACAAGCACACAGAACCACTGGTGGGCAGAAGTAATTTCACAGAGTGTTTGCCTATGAATAAGTTTTCAACATTCAAAGCCTTCCAAATTTACTGACACGGATGATGGGCCACAATTCAGCTCAATTTTTGCATCTTTTCAATATAGCAAAGAATCACTCACCTTCTCATGCTAGCTTTTCACACCTAATCTAAAGGTAAAGCAGAAACCATGGTCCGAATCTTTATAAAACCACTGTGCACATGGTTTTAAGCCCTGCTACCATTTCTCCTGATGAAGTGCTCACTACATTTCTCAGTTCTTACAGAGCTGCTCCATGTGGTGACAAAAGCCTGAAAGAACTGTTACATCAATGCCAATAATGCATGCTACTGCACTCTACCAGCACCACTATTACTGCACACTGGGAGCTCTGGCCTGGCTCCACCACCATTACAAATAGCATCCAGCATGACCACTGGAAAAGGTCCAGGCAGCACAGCAATCTCCACTGCAGTTAATCAGGTTGCATCAGAGTTGGCACCCTTACCAGATGAGCACCCCATTCCATGTCTTGCATCTCCTACTGGGCAGATGTCTTTCGATCACAGTAACACAGATTCTGAGAACCATACGCCCTTTTGGAGTTGACCCAGCAGCACAGCACATTTCCATAAGTAGAAAAAGCTCCACTGCCCCAAACTGCATAGCCCAGCAAATGTTTTCACCACAGGCTATAGATGTAATCTGCGTAGAACTGTATAGATGTAATCAGCATCAGTATATTTTTATTGGTGCTTCAAGTGTATTCCTCTTGTGTTCAATAAATTACACAGATAAGTCCACAGCACACATAACAAAAAACTAGTTTCTGAGTACATAAAGCTGACTTGTAAGAGTCTAAGAACTTGTATCCCAGGAAGTGGCTCTTCAAGCAGCAGAGAAACAGAAGCACTGAATTTCCACAAAAGATTTTTGAAAAGTAAAAAAAAATTGCTAAGCGTTCTAAGTCAACTGCTGAAGAAGAGTCAGTCAATGACTAGATGTAAGATTTTGCACAGTCCCAAGAAAAATGAGAGGCTTCAAAATCATTTCTTATCAAGACATGCTATTGCCCATAAGATATAAGTCACTGATTATTACATGGAAAAGGTTAAAAGGCAATGTGTTTATGTACAAGGTTTTCTCAGTTACTTTGGTTGTTACTGTTAATGCCTCTGGTGCAGCAACTAGTAGCATTAACAACTCCTGCTCTAGAAATACAAATTGCTTCTTGTTTTTTATAATTTAAATTTGTGTACAAGGACGTGAAATGTTTACTCGATTTTTCTTCTTCTTTTTTTACTAATTCATGCATTTGGCATAAGATGATATTTCACTAGTTTTTAATGGAGTTTATACACTCATGAAATCTGTAGGCAAGGGAAAATTGTGTGTAGAACAAGGAATCAGATTTTCTGTCTTTCATATCCAGTGTAGGAGTTGCAACTGAAGTGTACATGAATAGTGTAGTTGTTAACACACTACTTACAAAAGGCTGGACTCTGGATCTCAGTGTCAGGCAAGCATAACATTTTGTACTGAATGTTCACATTCCACTTTGTGATGAGAAACTGTGAATATTGGACCATTAAAGAAATTGACAGATTGTAAAATCTGGAAACAAATAAGAATTTCAGTTAACTCTCCCAAGTAAGAACACGAAATTAATTGCAGCATAATAGATAGAATGTTAATTTATTGGTGGCAACAGGAAAGGTCTGTACTTTGGTCCCACAATTCTCAGATTGAAATGAACTGTCTGTTACGTCATGTAAGATGCTCTGTTGTACCATAGAACAACAATAGCCTGTTGTTATAATAGGAACTAGTGTATTGGGTATCTGAACATGCCCACTGTGCTATTCTCTACTGAACAGCTTCAGTTGTTTAATTCCACTCACATTGTCTGTAATTCTAGCATATGTATGTTGGTGGAAAGTAAGAACAGTGTTGCGACCATCAGCAGTGAAGCTGTTTCAGTAGATGGAATCGAGTATTTCTGCCTTTGATTTATGAAATACATTTCAAGAAATATGATCAATGAGTATCTGGGACAGATAACTTTGACTCATTAATTAATTTAAAATTTCTTGAAAAACTGCCTGCTACCTTCTGTCTCAGGTTCTTTGACTGATGTTTCTTTGATGATTTTTTTCTGATGTTTTGGCAACATGAGTGGCTTACATTGTCAATGCTTCGCCCTCCGTTGCTGGTGGGGGACTGGAGTCAAGCTTGTGGTCGCAGACTAAATGTACCTGGCATGCCAATGTACAACGGAACGGCTTCTTTGTGGTAATTGTCACTGTGATTATCCCCTTGTCGCCTGCAATGGTTGTTAGCTGCAGCACAGAACCAAGAATCAGTTCACCTTGAGGATTTCCTCATTCTTGTCGGAGCTAATGTCATGTTTGTGGATTTCTATAGCTTCCTTGAACAGGCAGGTGTGGTAGCTCTGCTCCATACCAAGAACTTCCATGTCGGCGAATTTTATTATGTGGTCAGTCTCACACACAGCATGCTCTAACCTGTTTGATTTCTTTACCTGTCCCAATGGGCAATGGCGCATATGTTCGGTGATCCTGGTATTGATCGAATGTCCAGTCATTCCTTAATAGACTTTTGCACACCTGACACTACAAGTGTGTCCCTTTTGTTCTTTGCCAGTCTGAAACACTCTGATCTTGTTTGTCAGTTTATAAACAGCCTTTATGCAGTGTTTGTGCATCACTGTCCATCACTCTCGAAATGTATCGCTGAATGATAGTACCACACGTTTCTTCTATTGAAATGTGTCACTTCACTTCACTGAGTGTTGAATTCTGTGAAGCTTCTTACATAACTTGTGGAGTACCCACTGCTCCTGAAAATACTTTCCAGATGTTGCATCTTGCACCTGAGATGCTAGAGTTCACATGTTCGGCTCGTGGTGAGACATGCATGAAAGAGCCTTATATCGTCTTATGGGAAAATGGAAACAATATACTCTAGATAATTACTGACTGGCACTTTGATGAAAACAGAAACAGCATCAAAGCTGACCAAGATGTCATTTGGTCTGGATATTTGGTGATCTATACAGTCGAGGTGGTAGTGTTTGTGAGCTGCAAAGGTTCAATCAAGACTGAAGACTTCTTGATTAACCGGTTGGTGTTCTGTATGATCCGCTATGTACGATTTGCACTTAGTTTTGGGTTCATCGTCGTATCTCATAGATCTTGAAGCTTCTGTTCATAATCTCCACTCTTCATTACAATGGCCATATTTCTCTTGTCGGTAAGCAGTATCAATATACTCTTGTCAGAATTAAACCTCTTGATAACTCATAACTCTTCTTTTTCCAGGTTGCAAGCCTAGGGTTTTGCTTTGTGTAGTATTCTGGCAGTTTCATTGCATGTTTCCTCGCCTAACTTGAAAGGACATGTCAGGCAACGGGTTGGGAACAATATCCCCCATAGGAATAGTTCCGAGGATAATAGTGAAATTGTATGAAAGACTGAAGATCAGAGGAGAAGCTTCGAGACCTATTAAATCCGACAACATACCGAAAACTAAATGCTGATCTGATACTACCAATCATATGGAATATGAGTCAGTTAATTAATGCATCTTCTTTCTCGGCCAACATACAGAAGTACCATGTTCTTTCATGCATGCACGAACTATATAATGTGGAATGGCAATGTCTTTGAAGAGCTGGGAGGCATTGTCATAGGTGGTCCACTTAGACCAGTGATGGCCAACTTCTTCATGGAACATTTCGAAATACAGGCGCTGGACTTTGCTGCACCTCATACAGCTAAGGTGCAGTAGAGATACATCGAGAGAGAGAGAGAGAGAGAGAGAGAGAGAGAGAGAGAGAGAGAGAGAGAGAGAGAAAGGGGGTGGTGGCTTTCTAAGACATCTGAACAGTCTCCACGCTAACATAAAATTTATTGTAAAGGTATAAAAGTACCAACAGCCACCCTTTCTAGAAAAGCTGGTTATGAGGGATAATGAAACCCTGGGACAAGGAATGGTGCGTTGAAAACCAACACAGGGTCTAATACCTGCACAAACTGTCAAATTAGAAAAAAGAGGGATGATTAACACCCTCATAAAACATGCAAACAAATATGTGAGTGGCAGAGCCTGAGATGCAAGATACACCTGGAAAGCATTCTGAGGAGCAATGGGTATTCCACCATTCACGTACGAAGTCTTGTGGAATCAAACGCTCGACGATGTGACACACCAGAAGAAGAAATTTAGATTACGGGCATTCTGTCACACATTCCTAGAGTGACAGATATTGTACATGCATGGTATAAAGACTCCACTGCTAGACTCGCTGCGGGTCACATCATCACTCATTTGCCTACATTAGTCACACTTCACCAGTCGAAATGTCTGGACGTGGAAAGGGAGACAAAGTCAAGGAAAAGTCAAAGTCCCGCTCAAACAGGCTGGGCTGCAGTTCCCAATCAGCTGAAACCACTGCCTTCTGCACAAGGGAAACTATGCTGAGTGCGTTGGCACCAGCGCGCCTCTCTACCTCGCCACAGTCATGGAATACCTGGCAGCTGATGTGCTCGAATTGGCCGGAAACATGGCCCACGACAACAAGAAGACACATCATCCTGCGCCAATTGCAGTTTGCAATCCGCAATGACGAGGAGCTCAACAAGCTTCCGTTGGGTGTCATCAGTGCACAGGGTGATGTCCTGCCCAACATCCAGGCTGTGCTGCTGCCAAAGAAGACCGAGAAGAAGGCCTAAAGGCAGCGGCCCCCCTTACTGACTTACAGCCACAGCACCTCAGCTACAAAACAAATCAATGAAGAATATTAAGACTGTCTCAGATCAGCAAAGAAACAAAAGCGACCCACTTGCAACATCAGGAATACATTGCATACTATGTACATGTGGAAAATCCTATGCAGGAATGAGTGGGCTATAAATCAATAACAGGCTCAATGAACTAAAGTGGTATTTGCAAGTTGGAAAAGTTGGAGAAATTGGCCATGGTAGAGCATGTGCTGTGTGAGATCAACCACACAATAAAATTCACTGACATAGAAGTTCTTGCTGTGGAGAAGAGCTACCACATTCACCTGTTCAGGGAAGCCACAGAAATCCACAAACAACATGACAACTGTTACAATAAGAAAGAGGAAAGCTTGAAGGAGATTGGATCCTGGATTCCCGTGCTACAGCCAACAACCACTGCAAAGAGAAAGGACATTGGTGCACCAGGTACGTATAATCTGCGACCACGAGTTCAACTCCAATCTACCACTACGAATGGAGGGGGCAGCTTTAACAATGCCGACCACTTATACTAACGAAATGTCAGAGAAATAGTCAAAGAAACACCAGAAAAAGAATCCAAGACAGAAGACAAACAGCGGTTTGTGAACATGTGGTCACAAAAGGCTTAAACATTTTGTAATTTCTTGACAACTCAACATGTTAGATATTGCTTTTGAATTCACTGAATGCTTTTTTACAAATGCCGCTGGTCAGTTTTGAAATTTCTGAGCTTTCGTTTGTCAATTACGACTGAGCTTCATTTGAATCTGCTATGCTATTTTTCTCTGCCTTTGAATAACTTTCTAATATTGTTAGTGAAGTGTGATGTATCTGCCCCACCTGATACTATTTACTTTGGCAGAAATTTTATCTAGAATGTATACAACTTTGCCTCTGGCTTTCAGAATTTTTTATAATTTCTTCACCATTTTAAAACTGAGAGCAAATATGAAGGTTCTGACACAAAGAAACACAAACAGCACCTGTAGAAGATAGGGAAGTAACAATGGAATACTCATAGACAATTTCTGATTATATCTGTTAAGTATCCTACACTGTCATATTAGTCCATTTATGCCTATTGCACTCTATGTGAGATCTCTGCTTGTTGTACTAATCATAATACAGCGTACCCAGTAGTACAAATGTGGTGATGGGATGAATGACTGTTGAAGGAAATCACTCATTAGAGAGTAGCCTCTGATCCATCTGCAAAATCTCCCAATTATAATATAATTCCTCCCTTGTAATGGGCTCTTCTTTGTTGATTTCTAATTCCCTAGCTGCTCATCAGAACACCACGATTTCCATTTCTTCAGTAAAACATTCCATGCAGAAATCGAGTACTATCTGGGAACCATGACACCACCAATCCTGAGGACTGTGGATAGACCAGCAAGAATGACTGTTCAAAGAGAAAGCTACTTGGTAAAACGACACAATAAGAACTGCACAATGTCTTCTTCATGTGACCGAGAGAGAGAGAGAGAGAGAGAGAGAGAGAGAGAGAGAGAGAGAGAGAGAGAGAGAGAAAGGCTGTTTTGAAAAGTTATTGCCGCCATACTTCCATATGCTTGCAATGCATATTAGGTTCAATTAGACCTGTTAAGGACATGAGAAATGGTACAATTTCGATAGAAACAGCTAAATACAGTCACCAGACAAAACAGATCCAAAAAGTGAAAGTTCTTAGTGATTGCCCCTTTGTGTTTGAATTGTACATCACCTTCAATTCGAGTAATGGTACTGTCTCATGTAGGTACTTTATGCACTTAGAGGTGGAGAAACTAACGGAAAAATAGGGAGGGAGTTGCATTACAAATGCAAAAACTTTATGAGGAGGCATCAGAAAGATTCTTCAGCAAGTGTGAGACTGCATCATGATATGATAAATTACTGATGTTTTGGTTACTACTTCTGGTAACCTCACAGAGGTAACTTTGATCAAGGCTGCCTCAACTGTACCTGAAACTTCAGTAGTTTAGCATATCATGACGGTATTACACATCCAGGAGAATTTTATTTAAATGGACTCTAACTGTGGAAGCCTACACTCATATATTACGCAGAGAGTGAACAGCAAGTCATAAAAGATAGCCGCATTTAAGTTTGGTAGTAAAATAACAATAAAAGTATTGCTCCTCAGTCTGGGACCATTACCAGGTAGGACTCATAGAGGAAATGGAGACGATACAAAGAAGAGCAGCACATTTCAACATGGATTCATTTAATTAGTGTGAAAGTTTCACTTATCCAACTCCAGTGCATCTATTACCATAGAGGCATTGTGCACCACAGTGTGATTTTTCCATTAAAATTCTGAGAGTGTATGTTTGTAAAAGTCAATCAACATTTTGTTTCCTCCAACATACTCTGACATATATCTCGAGAAATTTCCCTGAAGGTAAAATTACAGAGATTCTAGCACAATCACAGGTTTACCAACAGTTAATCTTCACACACACCATTCACAACTGGAACAGGAAATGGGGAAGTGCCAGTTGTACTGGGTGGCAATTTTTAAGAGCAGTTACTCACAGAGGACCAATGTGGGATGTAATTATTGTATGACAGTTAAATTTGGTAGTTATGCTAGTGTGTTAATACATAACTGATTTACGGTAGAAGAAAATTAATTCCAATTTTGGCCGCCAGATGCAAATCTGACACGGTACACTGTTTGTACGATGGGAGTGACAACAACACTGTCATTTGACAAGTCATAACGTTAGTGAGTAGTATGGCTATCAAGAAGAGAGACTGTGCACTATTGGTAAAACTGTTTTATGTGAACGTCAGCAATTTGCAATGCTGTACTGAGAGTGTTTCACTGAATGAAAGGCATGAAGAGAGGCCCAATATCATTAAATGGTTTAAAGAAGATAATGAAATTCGAAAATACATATGAGCTTGCTGTGGTACCCAGAAGAGGAAGGTGTCCTATCCTGAAGGAAATTATTGGCGAGGTTGCTATTGGTGTAACTGACTGTGCAGCACATACCCCGGGTAGTGATAGTGCTTGTGCAGTATCATGAAGATAGTACAGAAAGTTTTACAGAGTATATTAACTGGTACATGTAGAAGATCCAGATGGTGCACCAACTGACACCTCATGAACCACAGCAACTGTATGAATTTACAATTTGGTTTCTGGAACAGATTGAAGTTGATAACATGTGACCGGACAATATTCTATGGAATCACAAGGCACATTTTACACTACAGGGTGCAGTGAATATGCAGAACTGTTGAATTTGGGATTCTGTTAAACTGTGTATCATGCACAAAGACTCTTTCCACTCACAGTATGTGACTGTTTGGTGTGGATTCACAAGCTCCTTCATTCTTGGTCCATTCTTCTTTGAAGATAATACACCCAGTAGACCAGTCAGGTGCACTGTGACATCTGCACACTATTGAGACCTTCCTACTTTGAAAGAGCACAAATGTGTAGAAACCAGTTTTTGTGCAAGATAGGACAACACTTTCTGTCACTCGCCCAGTAAGAGATCTGCTTATGCAACCTTCCACAAATGTGTTATATCCAGATGCATGGCTGCAAGATCACCTGATCTGAATTCATGTGACTTTTGGCTCAGGAACGCATTTACCACGCTTGGTCTCTACCCAATCTGGGAAAGGGAATACAGACATCTGAAAAATGAGTGACAGAAAGTCAAAATGTCTAAGCAGGAATGACTAGAGGAACATGCAAGGTATGCATACCTAGGGAAAAGATAGATGCTGCCCATGTCAGGAAGTTAGAGAGACATTTGAAGAAAACAGAAGCAGTTGTTTGAATAGCAGCAGCACAGGTGACAGGCAAGATGACTAAGCAATGAAGTGACAGCTGCAAGGAGGAAGGAAATATATAGAACGGCTACAAAAGGGAAATGAACTTGTTGACAATATTATGGTAATGGAAGATGTGATACTGTGGGAAGAAAATGATGTGTCACAGAAAGACCTAAGTCAAAATAGCTGAGCAGATCCATTTTCATGAATACAGGCTAATATTATGCTTCTGTAGAACCAATCAGAAGAAAGAGGCAGTATCTATATGGAAAACTTGCAGTTGTGTCCCTGCCTCACCTCTCCCCAAAAACGTGAATGTGCATGCTGACCCACCACTGCAACACCTTCATCATTACCACGCACAAATGCTTAAAAAGCAAATGTTGGAATGGTTCCTTTCTTCCCAATCCTTCCTCCATCTGTGCCTTTGTTCCATATCTAATGACCTTATCCTTGATGATATGTTAATATTGCTTCTTCCTCCCACATTCTGATGCCAGTTGCACTCCTGAAATGTGATACTATAGTCGAATGTTGAAGATTAGAAGGGTAGAGTGAGTAACAAATGAAGAAGTACTGAATCAGATTTGAGGGAAGAGAAATTTTATTATACAACTTGAGCAAAGGAAGGGATTGGTTGATACGATACATCGTGAAGCATCAAAGATTTGTCGGTTTGGTAATTTGGAAGGAGGGATATTATAGAAGGATATAGGGCTTGAATATAGAATGCAGGTTCAAATGGATGTAAGTTGCAGTTATGTGGAAATGAAAAGCCTTCCACATGGTAAACTAGTATGCATCAAACCTGTCTTCAGTGTGAAGATGACAGTAACAATCATCTGCTTTCTGCAATTGAAGGTATGACTCTACCCATGTAAGAGGGAACACCATTAAAGTCATCAAAGTTTAGTTTTCTGAATAGAGTTTGGTGGCCGACACACACGTTTTTTCACGTTTTTCTGTGTGAAGAATCTTCACAGAAGTCCATTTGAGAGGTAGGTAATAGAAGACATTCCCTCAGAATTACGGAGCTCCTTAGGAGCACCAGCCATGACAAAACAATTCCACCTGGTGTGTAAGACATTGAAACAGGTAAAAACATCCGACATCATGAAAAAATGTAATAATTCCAATTCCAAACAAGCAGGTACCGACAGGTGTAAATATTACTGAACTGTCAGTCTAATAGGTCATGGTTGCAAAATATTAACAGGAATTATTTTCTGGGAGGGAAAAAAAGGTAGACTAACCTTGTGGAAGATCAGTTTGGGTTCCACAAAATGTAGGAACATTTCAAGCAATATAATTCTTCATGCTTTCCCAGTGATCTTGAAGTGTCACATATTTTGCAGCAAAGTACTTGTAAAGTGCACATGGTTTTCTTTTTAGGATAGGAGATAGTTTCAGGTCCCCTGATGGAAGCTCGCCAGTCGATTGCAGAGAGTGAAATCAGATCACTTACAAAGTAAAGACACCTCAAATGTCAAGGGTTTAACAGTGATTTACCCAAAGCATTTGTAACAATATCTCTTAATTTACTGCCCTGCAGGAAAACTGTCATGCTCAAACTATACTCTCAGCAAAGCGTTGGATGAAATCTGAAGTTATATGTCTGAAAGAACAGATACCATGTAGAAACTGCACCTGTGATATGTATTATGTAAATTGAAGGTCGAGGGGGAGAAAGGAAAGGAAAAGGAAGGAACTATTGATGTCAGCTGTCTCAGGACTTTAGGTGGAATCAGCAGTGACAAGTTAAAGTGTGTGCCATACTGGGATTCAAACTCAGGATTTCCTGCTTACTACGCAGTCGCATTAACCACTGTACCACCCAGACATAGTATTCATTGCAACTGCACGGACTATCTTGGCACGTCTTTCAGTCAACCTATATTTCCAACTAGCGTCAGCTACTTGTATCTGCATCCCCACCCATGTTCAAAAGAACAACAGACACCATGCATTCATATAATTGATTCACATCAATAGGCAATGAATCCACCACCTTCAGTGCTGAAGCACAACTATGTATGACCTCCTGCAGAAATATTAAAGTAGTAAGCATGGAGGACATGGACAGGGTTGCACAAGGTAGTCCGTGCAATTGTGATAAACACGTTGTGTGTGGGTGGTACAGTGGTTAATGTGACTGCCTAGCAGCAGGAGACCCCGGGTTCGAGTTCCAGTCCAGCGGCGACAATTCCGCATAAAGTCTCGATGCAGCTGACATCGATAGTTCCTTCCCTTTCCTTTCTCCACCTTCCATCTTCAATTTACATAACATGAGGTACAAAGCTCTGAAATATTTAAAGAGGTATGCAACACATATCAAAAAGATAGGTTAGATGTCACAGGAGGGGGAGTTTGATCACTGAGGTCAACAGAATTATTTGATGTTATGGGGTAAAAATTGAGTGACTGCGAAGTTAACTGGGTGCAAGTAACCAACCTAGCTGAAATTATCAGATGTTTTTAATGACCACTTGTTTTCACTGTAACAGTTGTAGAATCAGGCAAAAAAAAGTCTACATCCAGAAGAGCGAAAGCATCCCAATTATGCAAGATTAGTTGGAGGTGATTTTAACCTATCTAGTATACACTGGGATGTTTGTGGGTTCATTGCAGCTGGTACAGACAGACAGTTCAGGGAAGTAGTTCTCAACATATTCTCAGAAAACTGTTTTGATGAGCTAGTTTGACAACTTATAAGCAATGTAAATATTTTAGATCTTTCATGCACATGCAGAAAGTGTCAGTATACAGACAGGGATTAGTGATCACGATGTCCTAGCGATAATGGTTGCTGAAGTTAATAAATCCATCAAGACTGCTAGGAGAGTATTTATGCTGGAAAGAGCAGATGAGCATCCTACATAGAAGTGAATGGACATTATTTATTTCCAATATGATTGGCACAGAGGAATTATGAGCAAAATTTAAATTGACGCTCTACAGAAGAATGTGCTGAGTAAGAGAATTAAGGATGAAAAAGGCTCACTGTGGTTTAACAACAAAACTCGCAAAATTCTGAGTAAACAGCAATTAAATAGGTATCCCTGGTGTTAGCAGCTGAAATAGGATGGAGGTAAAAAAAGTCACCAGGTCAGGATGGAATTTCAGTTTGGTTTTACAAAAAGTGCTCTTCGGCACTTCACCGATCTGCATTTACTGTGAATCTCTCGCCCAGCACAAAGCCCCAAGATACTGGAGAAAAGTGCAGGTGACTCCCGTAGGTAAAAGAACAGACCTGCAAAATAACTATCAATATCCTTAATATTGGTTTGCTGCAAAAATCTTGAACATATTCTAAGTTTGAATACAATAATTTCCTTTGGCCTTAAAAGCTTCTGTCCACATATCAGCAGATACTTTGTAAGCATCGCTCATGCATAACTCAGTTTACCCTTTCTTTGCATGTAGGCATGTCACACTATGAAGGATGGGCACAAACCTATAATCAGATCTTTCTACCATGCATCAGAGTCAATCCACCTCAAAGGTAGTCGAAAACTTCAGAGTTCATTAGTATGGATGTTCCCAAACATATAATAATAATAATATTATTATTATTACTGAGAAGACTTTAATCATTCAACAATCAAATGAAAAATATAAGTATTTAAAGAGGAATTAATGAATTGAATTGGGGACTTGTCAATCTGGTAATGGAGGGATGTGAAAAGATATAAGTGAATGGGGGAGTGCAAGGCTTAAATGTAGTAAGCAGCTGCAAATGGATGAAGGTTGCAATAATTATGCAGCAAAAAAGAGGCTTGCACACAACAGAGTGGTATGGCGAGCACCATTATCAGATAGCAGTATAGCAAAGTTACTAATGTAACTCTGCGTCAATGATGCTATACAAAAGCTCAGGCTGCCCATGAATAATAGTCCTCTTAGCCCATCTACTTTATAACAACCAACAAACTACATCATCATACATGCAGATTGGAAAGGCACTGACCACATTTTAAGTTAGAAGGTATGTGATGAACATACAACAAGTGACCATGATTTCACATCCTTTACACCAACAACTGCAGGCAGTGAGTAAAGACGATAATATCTACATCCACACTCTGCAAACCACTGAAGAGCACAGCAGCACAATCTTATGAAAGTGAATATACAAGCAATTTTCAGGGAATAAGGAAGTTTTAAAAGCAGAATTCTGAGTACAGCCATTGCAAGATAGTATATTTCATGTCAATGCCAAAGTTAAACAAACTGGAGCAAGCACTGCAGACAGTTCAAGGCGACATGGTATACAACATGGGTCAGAAATGAAAAATAATTCTGTAGAGCCTTGCCCTGCATTCTCTACAATATAGAATCAGAAAGAAGAGAATATATTACCAGGAACAAACAGGAGAAATAGATAGAGGAAAAAATTACATTTGCACCGCACAATTAACAATGATCATAAAGAACTACTGTGTCAAACAAGTGTGCTGAAATGGGAAGTGTATGACAGATGCCAAATGACAACAGATAAAACTGGAGTTATCAAACCACCTCCAATTATGAACTCATTTCATTCCATCCACTTTTATCAACAGTCCCTATAATAAAACACTGGATTAATTTTCTGAGGAAAATTTATTACCTACCTCTCAAATGGACTTCTGTGAAGATTCTTCACACAGAAAAACATGAAAAAACGTGCGTGTCGGCCACCAAACTCTATTCAGAAAACTAAACTTTGATGACTTTAATGGTGTTCCCTCTTACATGGGTAGAGTCATACCTTCAATTGCAGAAAGCAGATGATTGTTACTGTCATCTTCACACTGAAGACAGGTTTGATGCATACTAGTTTACCATGCGGAAGGCTTTTCATTTCCACATAACTGCAACTTACATCCATTTGAACCTGCATTCTATATTCAAGCCCTATATGCTTCTATAATACCCCTCCTCCCAAATTACCAAACCGACAATTCTTTGATGCTTCACGATGTATCCTATCAACCAATTCCTTCCTTTGCTCAAGTTGTATAATAAAATTTCTCTTCCCTCAAATCTGATTCAGTACTTCTTCATTTGTTACTCACTCTACCCTTCTAATCTTCAACATTCGACTATAGTATCACATTTCAGGAGTGCAACTGGCATCAGAATGTGGGAGGAAGAAGCAATATTAACATATCATCAAGGATACGGTAATTAGATATGGAACAAAGGCACAGATGGAGGAAGGATTGAGAAGAAAGGAACCATTCCAACATTTGTTTTTTAAGCATTTGTGCGTGGTAATGATGAAGGTGTTGCAGTGGCGGGTCAGCATGCACATTCACGTTTTTGGGGAGAGGTGAGGCAGGGACACAACTGCAAGTTTTCCATATAGATACTGCCTCTTTCTTCTGATTGGTTCTACAGAAGCATAATATTAGCCTGTATTCATGAAAATGGATCTGCTCAGGTATCAGCAATTACTATATGATCTGCTGAAATTCCTTTTGTCCTTTCATTTTTCTGTATGGGTACAACACAGTTCATCTTTTTTTTATTTCTGAAGCTTCTGATGTTTTGATGGATTTAACACTACATGCATTTTCTTCAATACAAAATGGTTGAAAAATTGTTGCAATTATTTTTGCCCAAACTTGACATCCTATAGCAAGAAAATAGGGATTAAAACAGCCTTGAAATTGTAACAGCATAAAGAGTACAAAAACACTGTGCAGCTGATCCTCATACATCCTTTGATTACTGCTAGTTTCAGTTTTAAGACATCATAAATTTTCCCAAAACTATCACAGAGCTCATACGACATTTTGGAGTCCGCTAATGAAAGTCTTGTAAAATGATGAATTGTTTTGTATCCTGAGCTCCAAGTTTCCACAGGTTAATTTATTCTATAAGGTACATCTATTTAATTTTCATTCGTATTAAAGATGGTCATGTAGGACTCCTGGTTTAGTTGGTATCGAATATAGGAAGGGATAATTAGCCTCGTGTTTCCTAGATACTAATCACTGCATAACAGTTGGAAACCCTGCAAGTCCACACATTAAGAACACTTTCTAAAAGCTGTTACGGTCTTTAATTGGGGCACCCAGTGAAAAACAAAAAGCACAAAATACATACTAAGGAATATTTGGAAACAATATTACAAACAAAATATAAAATCAAGGTTGAGCCATGTTTAGTAAAGGGTTTGATGGTCTATAGGGCTCACAACAAAATAAAGCTAGAGGTAGAGTTCAGTGTTCAACAGAATTATTTCATGTTATCTTTTGTGGGGCAATTATATAATCAATCAAATCAAACTTACTTTTGAATAACATAAGTAGTGTATTAACAAGCAATGTGACTTCTTGCAGTTCATGGTCATCAATAACAGGAAAACTGTCTAAATTAAACACAGAGCACCACAACGATCTGAGTCCCACGTCTTCTAATTTCTGAGCAGTTTGCACAGTACGTGACTCACTCATATTTCTCTATATTTAAAATAACAAAACGTGACACGATGTGTCAATAAAACAATAGCAATTTAACAAAATCGGAAAGGAACTGATTAGTAAAAAACGTCTTCCATCACTTGTTTG